>NC_134530.1:108156751-108462923 GCF_050624435.1 Tenrec ecaudatus
ATCATTGCATAGCTGCCACATTACATTACACCAAGAATAAAGCATTGGAAAATATGTTCAAGTGAAGCTCTGTCTCAGTGGTGGCATAGGGACCCTATGTACAGCAGAACTGAACATGGCCTTGCAATATCATCACAATGGTTAGGTTTGAGTCCATTGTTGCAGTCACTGTTTTAACCTAGCTCCTTAACAATCTTTCTCTTTTACACTGACCTTCTGTATTACCAAACAAGATGTCCTTTTCCAGGGACTAACTTCTTCTGACAGCATGTTCAAAGTACATGAGATGAAATCTTGCCATCCTTCCTTCTAAGGAGCATGCTGGCTATACTCTTTCCAAAACAGATGTATTTGTTCTTCTGGCAATCCATGGTACACTGGATATTCTTCAACAGTACCATGATTCAAATGTATCCATTCTCTTATTTGGTCTTCCTTGTTTAATGTCCAACTTTCATATGCATTTGGGATTATTTAAAATATCATGGCTTGGGGCATGCTCCTGGAAGATGGTGACTGAGCAACACATACCTGAAGGACTCCACAGAAATCAGTGCAGCAGAAGTTACTAAGAGGGAAATTCCACACTGCCAGATTGCAGAAGGAGCGTTGTAACGATAAGTAAGCCCAGATCCACTAGGTTTTGAGGAGCTGGGGATCTTTGGCTTACCACAGTGGAGGCCGGGTAGGGTTTGACCTTGTGTCTGCCACTGAGCCAGGATCATTTGGAGCCAATGCAGAGGCTTTATCTCAACACAATCACAGCTTGCTACCATCTCAGGGTAGGGTATAAACCCCTCCAGGTTCACAGTCAGGGATTAGGACTCAGCTATATTGTTACTTTTGTTTCTCTCTCTTCTCTTTGCCCCTCCCCCACAGCCTCAGAGGGCTTATTACTTTCTCTTCTTTTTATCTTCCCTTTTCTCTCACACACCACTGCCGACCTCCAGACCACTGCCCTTAGCCAAGGGCATTTGCGCCTGCCCTTCACCCAGCTGGACCACTCCACCCTCTGCAGCAAAATGCAAGCCTGGGGAAAGCCTGCCCACCCTCCATCAGGGAACACCCCGCCAAAATTTTTAAGGGGGAAATCCCGCTTACCTTCTTCTGGGGTAAATTCTGCCTGCCAGCCCTTTGCAGTGCCTAACATGTGGCTGGGGGAAACCTTGCCCACCTTCTTCAGGGGACATCCTTCCTGAATGGGTGAGAGAACTCTTACCAATCCTCTGTGGTCACACGTGACTGAGGGAACTTTCTCCCACCTGCCGACTGCAGGAAGCTCAGAAAACACTCACCAACACTCCATGCTGCTACAGGAACCTCTGCCCAAACTCCACAGCAATCTATCTGACCAGGGCAATTCTGCCCACCATTCGTGGTGCTCTACACCAAAACCTTTTGTGGCCTTCCTGTTTCAGCAGGACCCCCGCATGCCCAAAGCTGCTGTGGGCCACACTTTCATGCCTTCTTGTGAGATCACCCAGTACAGCACCATTATTGCAGGTCCACAACAACCCAACCAGAGTCCCTTGAGAGGATCATCCAACTTGCCCTCCGAATAACAGAATACTGGTTTACTAGAGAAAGAGTGAAGCCATAGGAGGATAAAGTGGTAGGCCAATTCCATAGTGCAATTAGCTGCAAGAAGTTTGAAGAAGCATTCCTACAAGTCTCCCAGAGAGAGCCAGTGCTCTTTAACTTCCTGGAAAATGGCACCTGGGTCCTCTAAAACAACGCAACAGAAACAGCAATCAGCCCCAACAACCTCAACGAAAAAACAGGAGAAACAAATGGCAATGGCAGAAAAATGTCCTGAGCCTAACAACATGCATAGAAGAAGCAGACATTGATCTGCCACGGAAAGAAATTTTCAGAATTCTGCTTGGGGTCATACATGGTATGAGGGAAACAATACAGAAAAAGGATGAAATGATAAAGGAGACAAAGACCATACACTAAAGAGAAATACAAGAGCTTAGGAATGAAATAACAAAAACCAGCAGCAGACTCATGGACTTCACCAACCAACTGGAGGAAGTAGAGAATTGCACCAGTGACCTAGAGGAAAGCCAAGCAGACTAGCAAATGCGAGCAAAATTCTGATAAGATCATCAGAGAAGTTGAATAAAGCCTAAGAGCTATGTATGATGCAATGAAGTGGAACAACATTAAAGATGCAACTAAATATGTCAACCAAATGCTCCAAAAGATGATAAAAGAAATCACAGGCTCAACAATTACAGTAGATTACTTCAATACACCATTCTCTGAGAGAGATAGATCATTGGAAAAGAAACTCAACAGGGAGGTGAGAGATCTAAACACTACATTAGACAATTTGACCTGATAGATACTTACAGAGCTCTTCATCCAAATACTAAATAAATAAATAAGTCTCATTCTTTTCAAGCCTGCGTGGCACATTTTTGAAGATAGACCACGTGCTGGGGCATAAGGTGAATCTGCATAAATATAAGCAGATTGATATCATACAGTCCTCTGTCTCTGACCACTGTGCCATAAGGCTGCAAATCAATAATAGGAAGAAAATAAGAGCTAACATTTGGGGGATGAATAACTTTATTGCAAAAGGAGTGTGTACTGGCCCAGATCAGAGATGAAGTTAAGAAATTTCTAGAAACCAACAAGAATGAGAACACGATGTCCCAAAACTTATGGGACACAGCAAAGGCAGTTATCAGAGGAAGTTTCATAGCAATACATGCACACATGAAAAAGGAAGAGAGACTTATGACTGATATTTTGGCATAAAATTTTCAGCAACTAGAGCAGAGTCAGCAGGACAATCCTACTAATATCACAGGAAAAGAAATAAAAATCAGGCTGAGATTCAGGAGAGGGTATTCCCTCTATGGAAAGAACACTGTGGAAAAAATTAATGCTGCTAAAAGTTGATACGTTGAAATGACAAGAATAAACTCAAGGTGGATGAAAGACCTCAAGGTAAAACTGCAAACTATTAGGGCCATCAAAGATTGAATTGGGACAAACCTGAGAGCTTTGGAACAGAGAATATATAGGCTATCAGAAACAGCGAAGGACACAATTACAGATGAGTCACAAATTGACAAGTGGGTTATACTGAAGATAAAACCTCCCTGTACATTGAAATAATTCACCAAAAGAGTAATAAGAGAGCCCACGGACTGAGAAAACAATATTTAGCAATGACACATCAGATGTAGGCCTTATTACTAAAATCTACAATACTCTGCTAGCTTTCAAAAAGAAAGAAAACTAATTGCCCACTGAGAAGGTGGACAAAAGACCCGAACAGAAGTTTCACAGGGGCAGAAATTCAAATGGCCAATAAACATATGAGAAAATGTTCCCGATCATTAGGCACAAGAGAAATGCAAATTAAAATAACAATGAGATACCACCTAACACCCTCAAAGATAGCCCAATGCAAAAAATCAGAATGCTGCAAGTGTTGGAAGGACTGTGGTGAGATAGGAACTATCATCCCCTGCTGGTGGACCTGTAGGTATGTACAGCCACTATGGAAATCAATTTGGAAATATCTAAAACAGATGGAAATTGAGCTAGCATATGACCCAGCAATCTCCCTACTGGGCATATACCCAGAAGAGGCAAGATACAAACCACGGCCAGACATCTGTGCTCCAGTGTTCATCACAGCACAGTTGACAATTGCAAGGAGTTGGAAACAACCCAAATTTCCATCAACAGATGAATGGATTTAAAAAAGTGATATATACATATATAATGGAGTGCTAGCAGTGATGAATTTATGAAACGCATCACCACATGGGAAGAACTGGAGGAAATTATGCTAAGTGAAGTAAGCCAAGCACAAAAGGACAAGTACATGAGTCCCCTGAGGTAAGCTTAAAAAATGAAAAAGGGCCATAGGGAAAAAAAGTTACTGTGTACAAACATTCCTGGGGTGAGGTCCACATAATATGGCAGGGGCCAGACAGAGTCCAGGGATACATATGATAGCTAACTAAAAAGGAGGCGAAAAGAGAAAGAAAAAAAAGACATGGGTGGCGGGCAAACAGGGCATTAACTCACCCAAGGGGAGGGTATTGTTTCTATCTCCACAGGGAAAGAGGGTCTAGACTTCAACCAGGTGCTCCAAGATGTGCTTGCAACATACCGCATGAAGCAGGGAACCAATAGAGAGGTCTGAGGGACTGGCCCCAATGCCAACTCTGTGGACAGCACCCCCTCCCCACAGAAGAATTTACTTTAGAGGAGAGCACTGAAGCTGTAGCTCAGGGAGAGAGACATGTCTGATCACAGCACACAGAAGCAAGTGAAGGGGAGGAAGAGAGTGGAGCACATTCTGGTCCACCAAACCGTGTGGACAATATCCCTGCTCAGAGCAGTCAATGCACAGTGAGGACCATATGGTCAGCTCCACTATGAGTCATGACATCCCTTACTAACCCATAGCCCTATAGAGACAACACTGGAGACACAGTGCCAGAATTGGGCCCAATCTGACCCTATGACACCGAGGCAAAACAGTAAGGGCGTGCAACAGAACAGCAAGGGGAGCAGAGCAATGAAGTTCCCAGGGAATACCAAAAATAAACTTTGGGGCCAAGGTGTGGCACCCCAACAGATTTGACTGGAAAATACTCCTAAAAGCCAACAAACAAACAATTTACAGACTTCTCTCTCTTTTTTTGGTCACGTGTTTGTTGTTGTTGTTTTCTTTTGTTGCTTTTTTTGGCTCTGTCTTGTTTTTTGTACATATTATTATTTATGCAGGTCTATCTAAATAAGATACTCAGGATAAACAATCTGGAGGAGAAAACAATGGGACTGAAGGTTCCTGGGTGACATGGGAGAAGGAGAGGTGATGGAAAGGGAGTGGGTGTTAACAAACCCAGGGGCAAGGAAATAGCAAGTGGACCAAAATTGATGGTGAGGAGAGTGTAGGAGGCCTGGTGGGGGTTGCATAAGGGCAATGTAACTGAGAGGAATTACTGAAACCCAAATGAAGGCTGAGCATGATCGTGGGACAAGAGGAAAGTAAAAGGAAATAGAGGAAAGAGCTAGGAGGCAAAGGGCATTTATAGAAGTCTAAATATAGGCATGAACATATGCAAATACATTTATATATGAAGATAGGGAAATAGATCTATGTGCATATATTTATAAGTTTAGTATTAAGGTAGCAGATGGACATTGGGCCTCCACTCAAATACTCCCCCAATGCAAGAACACTTTGTTCTATTAAATTGGCATTCCATGATGCTCACTTTCCTGACATGATCACTGAAGACAAAGTGGGTCCATAAGCAAATGTGGTGAAGAAAGCGGACTGTGTCCGGCTATCAAAAGATATAATGCCTGGGGTGTTAAAGGCTTGAAGATAAACAAATGGATGTCTAGCTCCAAAGCAACAAAGTCCACATGGATAAAGCTCACCAGCCTATGTGATTACAAGGTGTTGATGGAATCAGGTATCAGGTATCAAAGAACAAAAAAATCATATCATTGTGAATGAGGGGGAGTGTGGAGTGGAGACCCAAAGCCCATCTGTAGGCAATTGGACATTCCCTTACAGAGGGGCACAGGGAGGAGACGAGCCAGTCAGGCTGCAGTTTGACACTGATGAAACATACAACTTGCCTCTAGTTCTTTAATGCTTCCCCCTCCCCACTATCATGACCTTAATTCTACCGTACAAATCCGGCTATATCTTCGGATGTACTGTGGTACAGATAAGAACTGGAACCACAGGCAATCCAGGACAGATAAACCCCTTAGGACCAATAATGAGAGTAGTGATACCAGGAGGGTAAGGGGAAGGTGGGGAGAAAGGATGTACAGGTAATCTCCTCCCTGGTGTACAGACAACAGAAAAGTGTGTGAAAGGAAACGTCAGACAGTATAAGACATGAAAAACATTTATAAATTATCCATGTTTTTTTAGGGAGTGGGGTTGGGGAGGGAGGGGAAAATGAGGAGCTTATACCAAGGGCTCAAATAGAAAGAAACTATTTTGAGAATTATGATGGCATTGCTTCCTGGCCTTTTGGTTAAGATCAAGTGAGAATGATGATGGCAACAAATGTACAAATGTGCTAGACACAATGGATGCATGTACGGATTGTGATAAGAGTTGCATGAACCCCCAATAAAAGGATTTTAAAAAGCAAAAAAAACATGACTTGGGTCAGGCACACCTTAGTCTTTAGAGTGACATCCTTGCTCTTCCAAAGTTTAAAGAGATCATGTGCAGCAGATTTTTTTTGAGGTAGGCAGAAAGTATATGATTCAACCATGAGATATATATCTCTATTTTTCCTTTCTGATGTTCATGCTAAGGGGTGGTGCTATTGGATAAGTGTTGGACTACTAATCGAAGATTGTCATTTTCAGCCTGCCAGCTGCTGCATGGGAGAGAGACCAGGCAATCTGCTCCCATAAATATTACAATCTTGGAACCCCTCTAGAGGGTCGCCATGAGTTGAAACTGGCCACTTGGTTTTGGGTTTGTGATGTTCATATTACTTTGTGATCACCTACTTTTCTCTCTCCCCTGTTCATTTTGGTCTCTTACTTGGAAGACACCTTGTTAATTTTAATCCTCAATGTCACCTTATTGAGCGTTCCAGCCCATTTTATCTACTCTACAATTCTAAATGTATGAGAAATGGAAATATGGAGTCTTCATAAAGCTAGTAATAATAAAATAATAAATCTATTAAAAATAAAGTAATAAAATAGAGACTGATTGCTTCAATGCTGCTTATGTGCCAGGCACTGAGATAAACGCTTTATGTGTATTACTTAATTCAAGCATCACAGTGAATCGATGGCAAAATGGCTGCTATTATATATATTTAATTTATAACCATAGAAATTAGGCCACCATGGGTTTAATGTTTTCCACAAATTAAACAGCATAATTAGCCATTGATGGCTAATTAACCATTATTCCAGGTGGACTAGGGAAACAAATGCATAGACACTCGTATGTGTGTATGATACATATGAAGAGAGAACTTTATATCAAAGAGCCATTGTACTTTAAGAAAACATCCAAGCATAGTCCAGACCAAGTCCATAAGTCCAATATTACCCGATATGTTGATACTAGTCTATAAATTCCTCTTTAGACTCACGCAGCCAGGCAATGATGCTAAATGCCGGAAGAACACAGGCCAGTGGGTGGAAAGTCTTGTGGATCCAGCGATGGAAGCATCTCAGCACTGGCATGAGTCTCCATGTGGCTCCTCCGGCTCAAGAACGCTGGCTCTATCAGCTTAGCTCCACATGGCTTGTCAACAGGAATGTCTTGCAGGGAGTGAGGGAGTATCTGTCCTCCAGTGAGGTGTTTATTTCCTTTGTCCCTCAAAATGGGGTGCGAATCAAGCTGCGATATGATTGACAGGCTAAACCCTACCTCTTCACAAGTTGACAAAAGATTATGTAACTGCCACAGACCATCCTTTGTCAATTCGACACTTTTACACAATTCTTTAGCCATATATAATTTTCAAAGAAACAAAAATGAAATAATATCTGTACTTAACAAGATAAAACTAAAAGACATACAATTCAATATGTGCCAAAGCTTTAGTTAAAGATAATAATCTATAAGTGAACTACACAATAGTCTATACCTATGTTAGTCTGGGTACATTAGAGAAACAAATACGCAGAAACTAATTGTGCCAACTTGGCTGATAAACACATGTGAGGTTAATTGATGGACCGAGAGATAAATGGCTCTGTGAGCCTTGCCTTTCAAGTTTCCGGATCTTTTGCTTTGTGATAGTTGGACCAGGGTGCAGCTGCCTTAGCCAGTTCCCTGCTTCAGCTTGCAGGGCTCATTTCCTGCAAGACATCCCCAAGGAGAAGCTGCATGGACCTACCCCAATGCAGCCCTGGGTGCTTGAGCAGCAGTGTGGAGATCCCTGCCAGTGCTGAGATGCTTACACATCCACTCATTTGGCTTTCCTCCTGCAGTCAGCATCATTGCTTGTCTTTTGTGGTATGGAGGAGGACTTTGTGGATTGGTGTTGGATCTATGGGTTAATGTTGGACTTGAGGGTTTAGGCAGCACTGGGTTGGGATGTTTTCTTGATGTGCACTTACTCTTTATATAAAACATTCCCCTATACATATGAGTTTCTGTGGATTTGTTTCTTTAATGTACCCAGGCTAACACAATGCCTAACGATTATAGTTAAGGATATGATCCTATGATTTTATGGATATATTCCCCTCCTAAGTCAGCCACTTCATGCCTTTATCTGCCCCATTTTGGTTATCCAGTTTATATACTTCCCACTTATATCAACCCAGTGCTCTGAGGAGACAAACATATTCTTTGACATGAAGAATCTTCATTCTTGTTGGAACCTTGTGAGGTCCGCATCCATAATCAAAGTCAAATCAGGACAGGCCATCCATAAAGTCAGCATCAATATGCACCAATTCACAGGCTCAAATATCTTCTCTTCATCTGGTTGGGTTCTGGTCAACTCAATGTAGGCTACCTCACTTAGCCTTACCAGGGTGCCAATTGGTTGCCTCGCCTTTAGACCATGGGCCCTCCACAAATTCTCAACAACCTTAGTGCCATTGTGCTAAATCATGAACTTTAGACCAATAAATCCACACTCATCTTCTCTTCTAGTTCCCGTAAACCAGGTCCACAGGTGTCAGTGGTCAGACTCAATGCCTCTCTTTATTGCTGCATTTCTCTCACTTCTGCTCAACAAGTGGATCCAGGTGGTCAGCTAGCAAGCAGTTCAGCCTGTCCACAGGCTCCTTTTAATGTTCATTCCTAGAGAAGAGAGTCAGGAATTAAGTCACAGGCCTCTGTCTCTAGGGTTCTTCTTTTAGCTTCTATGCCATTTAACCCTACTTCATGAACTGTATCATTCCGTGTGTTTTGGTGTTTAGACAAGGTGTTGCTTTTATAAGGGCAAACTAACTTTTGTCAATACTTACATGGCAAAATTTTCATTATGTTCAACTCTTTCTTGTTATCCTTTTTGAAATTGACCTTCAATGTATTTATTTTTGTTGAGTGTCAAAGATTTGTATTGTATTATTATTTTTGAAACCATCATCAGTTTCAAAGTTTCCACTGATTTTAGCTTTTGGTAAGCTTCTAACAATTGAAGGTAAAAAACAGATGCAATAGTACACGCATGCCCTAATATTGTACTCACAATGTTCTCTTGTTTATTGTTCATTAGTGTGTCCCCATTGGACAACAAGCACCTTGAGGGCAATGTGTTTTCTGCATTTCTGTTTGTCCAGTTCTCAGTTAGTGTCAATTGGTGTTTGGGGACTGAGAACCATTTAATATCTTATAGCCAATATTTCTGGGTTCAAGGAGTTGTGGTGTCTTGCCCTGGACATATACCCTTAGGTATCTTTTGAAGCTTGTGTCTTGGAGGAACTAGTTCCTAAAAGTCATTTTTTTGAGTCAAACAACTATTTAGTTGTCTAAATAAACAACTAACATTATTTTCCTAGAAAATTGTTTTCTTTTAAAGCATTAAGTAAATTTTGGAAAATACACTTTGAAGAGCAGACTGAGAACTATGTTTAAGGTAATTTGATTATTATTGTAATTGTTCTCAAGGAAATGTCAGAAAATCCTCGCTTACTACAGTTTTTTGTCAGCTTTGTTGTAATCCTTATCATACTATGATATTAAGATTCAATATTGTTTCAAGGTTCTCATAGCTTCAGCACATTTTGACTCTAGTTAATATCTTACTCAGATTTGAAAATTGCATATGAAATAAACTTTAATTATTTTCTGTTATTTGATTAATGTCATTTAAAAATAGTATTTAACATCGGATTAAGTGATTATTTCTTTGGGAGGTGAAGTCCCTTTACTTTGGTTCCTAAATCTTAGAGATTTCATTTAAGAACTTACTTGATAGCTTATGTTATAATGGATTGGAATGAGTAGATCTTAGATCTTCTATGCAAGAATTTATTTGATAGTTGATATGACAATACATGGAAGTTCCAAAATTTGAGCCCTAGACAAGATAGATTGACACATTGGCTGCAAATATGCGAATACTTTGAGAAGGGTACAGGACCCATTTGTGCTTCTTCTCTTGTACTTAAGGTCACTACGAATCAGAACCACCTTGACGGCACCTAACCATGACAACAACCATACTCCAGTTTGAGAACACTGGCAGCTAGGACCGCACTTACTTCTTTTCCATGCCAAACGGGGTAATGCCTATTCAGGGAAATGTTACAAATCTGTGTCACAGAGCAAGCAACTTGGGTGGTGGTCATGGTATTTATTCTGAATAGAAGTCAAACGAAACATGCTTGATATTTTAAAAACATTTAAGAATTATTGTTTAGAATTGGAATAAAGTTATTTTTCATGACCACTGAACGGAATTTAGAGGAAGTCAGATTTTAGCTGAATTTGAGGAAGAATATTTAAATACTGCTGAGAACTCTTTTTGGGGTCCTGAGACGTCACTGAAGATAATTGAGGTTGGTCTATGATTGCATACATGGAAGGGTCTTAATCAAGTGGATTGAAAAAGAGGCTTTGTGTTGAGGTCTAGCCAAAAGCAAGCCCTTTTTGGTGACTCCATGTGTGTCAGAGAACTTTGTTACATGGGACTTTTAATGACTGTAGATCAGTGGTTCTTGACCTTCCTAATGGCATGACCCTTTAATACAGTTCCTCATGTGGTGGTGATTTCCCAACCACAAAAAATAATTTTCATTGCTATTTCATAAAAGTAATTTTGCTACCGTTATGAATCAGGCAACCCCCGCGAAAGGGTCATTCAATCCCAAAAGGGGTCGCGACCCACAGGTTGAGAACCACTGCTGTAGACCATCAGGTTTCCTTCTAAGGGACCATCTGTGGTATTCAAACTGTCAACATTTTGGCTAGAGCTGAGAGCTCAACTGTGCTACTGAGGGACTTCATAGTCATATTAGAAAATCCAAACCCTAAAAATCACTTCGGTCACAAGACCACAGAGCAGAGTAGCATGTTGCCTGTGGGTTTCTGAGACTGTAATTCTTGTAGGGGAGTAGAGAGCTCCATCTTTCTCCGGGGGAGCGGCTGGATTTTGAATTGCTGACTTTTTGGTTAGTAGTCTAACTCATAACCCAACATGCTAGGTGTCCCAGTTGAGCATTCAGCCCAAACCAGTCTCATGGCCATTGAGTCAATTCTGAACCATAGGGCCCCCATAGGAAAAAGTAGGATGGTCTCTATCATCATTTGAGACTGAGAATCTTTACAGGAGTAGAAAGCCGTTGGAATGGCTGGTGGTTTTGAACTTTCAGTTAGCAGCCTAATTTGTAAGCCATTATGCCAGGCTGGCTCTAAAATGTCTTTTTGGAGGGACACAATTTAACCCACACCAGTGCTTTGAATTATTTTTTCATAATAATTTGTCCAATGATTCAGTATATACTGATGAAACCCTGGGTGTTATATATTTTCAGTGCTGTTATCACCCTGCACACCCTATTTTTAGCCTATTTTGCTCTTTTAGCACATTGGGGGCATTTTTTCATGTGGTCTCAACAGTTTTAGGTCAACCGAGCCTTGGCGGTACAATAGCTAAGCAGTTGGTTGTTAACCGAAAGATTGATTATTCAAAGCCACCCAGAGGCTCTGTGGGAAGAAGACTTGGCGCTCTGTTTCCTTAAAGCTACAGTCAAGCAAACCCTCTGGGTGGTTCCGCTCTGTCACATGGCTTCTCATGAGTGAAAAATAGACTCTATAGAACTCAACAACAACAGGATTCGGTAGTGTGGCCAGATCACAGTTTTTTCAAACAATAATCTTTATAAATGGAAGCTATTTGTGATTTTTCACATTTAAACTTAACATATGATTTCTTTTTTATGATATATTTCTAAATTAGGCATGCTTAGGAAGGAAATAAATATTTTTAAGACTTTTTTTTGCTATATAAATTTACTTATGATTTCTATTTTAAACCAGAGCTTCAATATAAACCTTAGCCTAGGAAAGTTAACTTGTCAATGGTCAGACAGTTAATCGAGAGCAGAATTATTTCTCACTGTACTACCTATCCACTAGAATGTTGGTTGACACAGTTCTCTATGATATTACAAAGGAAAGGACCAAGGAAAATGCCTTTTTTCATTCAATCATTGTTATCTTTGAAATAAGACCTGGGGATTGTTAACTGCTTTTCCCATGCTTACTGATTCAGCCTTTTAATTCACTTGCTAACTACACATAACTATGACTGGGAAAATTGTGAGCTGATGGAGATAGGGACCAATTAATGTGTGTACTAATTTTGTACCTAGCAATTTCTGAGCTTTTTTTCTTTCAATTTTAAACTCATTTTCTTGATCTTGAATTTTCTGTGGAGGCAATCACATCATTTGAAGATTTTTTTTTCTTCCTTCCCCATCTTTAGTTCTTATTTTGTCCCTCTTATTGCATTGGATAGGTAATCTAGTGTGTTCTTGAACATCTATCATACTGGGGATCTTTATTTTGTTAGATATCTAATGCATATGCCTGCAATACTGTCATAAACCTTCTGTAGGCAATTGGACATCCCCTTATGGAAGGGTCGCAGAGAGGAGATGAGCAAGTCAGAGTACAGAGTAACAACTATGAAAAATACAACTTTCATCTAGTTCTTAAGTGCTCCTACCCCCTCTCCCCCCCGCTATCATGATCCCAAATCTATCTTACAAATCTGGCTAGACCGGAGGATATACACTGGTACAGATAGGAACTGAAACACAGGGAATTCATGGCCGATGATCCCTTCAGGATCAGTTGTGTGAGTGGTGATACCAGGAGGGTGGAGGGAGGATGGGTTGAGAAGGGGGAAGTGATTACAAGGATCTACTTATAACCTTCTCCCTGGAGGAGATGGACAACAGAAAAATGGGTGAAGGGAGAAATTGGACAGTGTAAGATATGACAAAACTCAAATTTATAAATTATCAAGAGCTCAGGAGGGAGAGGGGAGCGGGAAGGGAGGGAAAAATGAGGAGCTGATGCCAGAGGCTTAAGTGGAGAGCAAATGTTTTGAGAACGATGAGGACAATGAATGTACAAATGTGCTTTACACAATTTATGTATGCATAGATTGTAATAAGAGCTGTATGAGCTGTATGAGCCCCTAATAAAATGATTAAGAAATGAACAAACAAAAGAACAAACAAAAAAATCTTCTAAACTGGTTCCCTGAGAAGGGAATAATAAAAAGTTAAGGAGTCAGAGAAACTTGGGAAGCAACACACTAAAAATTCCTGTCGCAGACAGCCACAGAAAGATATACTAGCATATAAATTAAAAGCCTCTGAGAAAATCTCCAAGTAAAAAAGAAACCTGTTTAATTTGCTTAATAACTACACAAACAAACTTATTTACTCTGGGAAAGGCAATGTTTTTGCCAACACACCTGTGGTCATCTCCTCCCTTAATTCCAGTTTGAGAAATCCTGCTCTCTTGTTTCACCTTTGATCATTTATTTGTTGCTGGCTTGTGAGAAATACATTTTCTTATGGAATGGATGTTGATTTCCACCTCCTCACCTGTCACCCACATTAAGCCCAGGAATTGATATTGAATTTTATTAAAGGCCCTCACTCTTTAATTAAAATGATGTATAATCTTTGAAAATGCCTCAATGTTAAGTTCACTTTGCATATAGAATAGAGCTTAATAAGCTGGGCTTCATGTCTTAGCTGTGTGACTGCTGACAAGTTACTTTGCACAATTCATTTACCTTGTATATAAAATAGAGTAAGGCATAGTGACAGAGTAATGTGAAGTGCTCCATTCCATCATTCTCAGTGAGTCAATTCTGACTTATAGGACAGGGTAGTACTGTGCCTGTGGGTTTCTGCGACTGTAACACTTCACAAGAGTAGAAAGCCTCATGTTTCTCCTGCAGAGGGGCTGGTGGGTTTGAACTGGCTAACCTTGTGCTAGCAGCCCAGGTTTAGATGGAGACAGTGGAAGCAGGGAGAAGCTTGAAAGGTATTGTAGGTGCTCTTTATTGTGTGGCTTGGGTATGTTGAAGGACATTGGAGTAGAGTAGAATGGATGGATTTGTGATTTATGTCACAAATGGGAGCTTTGCATTAGCAAATGGATTGCATGCAGGGGATTGGGCAGTAAAAGGAATTAAGTAAAATTAGTAGCTTTGTGGAAAAGGAGGTACAGAACTAAATGGAGTATTAGATATACTGCTAACTATGTCTCATTTTTAATTATCCTCATTTATTCAACATCCATTTGCATAGCAGATTCTGTGCTAGGAATTAGGGATGCAAAGACATCTTGAAAATGCTCAATAGAATCTGTGTGTGTGTGTGTGTGCATAATCGTATGGGCTTGATGTTTATCATGTGTTGTGAACACAATCTCTTACCAGTAGAGTTACTGTAGCAATAGAATCATGTCAGAAGCCTTGGGTATGGATGAATTCTCCAACAATAGAAAATTGATGAACTCAGGCAGCATTCTTCACTCAGGAAAGATATTAAGAACCAGTTGCATGCTCAAACAAATCTATTTATGTAGTGAGGCATACTCTCTGCCATTAATTTACAAATAACAACTCAAGTCAATATTAGAAAATAAAATAAACCATAGAATTGATAAGAATTTAAACTCTTAATCCAAGGTAGAACAACACAATTGCTAGTGAAATATGTACATCTTTATCTATCAATTGTTTATATATCTGCCTATCTATCTATCTATCTAACTGAAGGGGCTTCAAAAAGTTGGTAAAAAATATTCCACTATTTTTTAATTCAAATATTCTGAAAACTTTTTGAAGTCTCCTCATAATATATGCACATACATTACTAAATGATAGCAGAAATATATATACATATAATATAGAGACCCATACATATGTATGTATATGCGTATGGTATAGAATATTTACATATAAATATAAATTCTTAGAGTATATTTTTCTTTGTTATCATAGTAGTAAATCAGTCACAACATTTAGAAAGCAACACAGTATGAAAGCTAAACATGGATCTCTGGAATTTGGTTGAAGTGAATCCATGGGAAAAGCCTGTGATAAAATTAAAAGGTCTGGGAAAACATAACAGTGATGTGAGGAAGAATGAAAAAATTCAAAGATTGATTTAATAAAAAAAGTTGTGATTTTGATTGATGCAGAAGAACACATTATAGTATAATCACTGGAAAAACTTAATGCTGCAGGAAATCCTTGAAAACAAAGGAAAATAAATAAAACACTCAATTCTACACCTCTTGAAATACAAATTGAAATGTAAAGGCACAGGGATTATTGTACTTTTAACAATGTGGTATTGCATAATATTTTATGTCTACATTTCTTGTAAGGTGTGTACAATAACCTGATATATGATTTTGAAGTAATCCGATTAACAAAGAGAAAAATGGGTAAACAATGTTGCAATGTTAAACTTTTGAAATTTAAAAATTCCATAGAAACTAGGATGGTTTTTCATGGCTTTGCAAATATCTTTATCCAACGTCCAACACAGAAATACCAGTAAATGCTTGTTTGAACCAAAGCTTCATCATTTGATCAACATAGTACCAAATGATTTCAGTTAGTTGAGAGCTGTAGAAAATCTTTAACTTGGTGTTATTTTGCCAACGTGCTAAGTAAATTAGATATGATTAGTGCACTTTCATGGATTAACTAACATTATAGTCTCCGATCATAAACACTCATTTTGAAAACCAAACTAACAACTTTTTGAATTAAACATTTTTGGTTTATATAAACATCTCTTAATTTATTGTCTGATTTGACTTTTGCAAAGTGAACAAATAAGTCAATGAATCCCAAAGTCTGTGCTTTATCTTGCACAATGTAGCCTATCACATAGAATAGTAATTAAGAGCAAGGCTTTAGAGTTAAAGTAACTCAAGTTCAAATTCTAATTCTGGTATTCAGTAACTGTATGACCTTGGGCGTGTTACTCACAGTCTCTAAGCCTTCATTTATCTGTAATATGTCAAAGTTCTGTGAATGACTAGCTATTTCAAAGGTTGGAGAGAGGAGGAATTGAGTTTATGCATGTCAAACAATATGTGACAGTGAGTGAATTTCACAAATACAACCTCCAGGCTGTATTGATGATGATTTTCTATTTCTGTTTTGACTGTGGTTTTTCTCTCTTATATCTCTTATCTACTAAGGTCATCTAACTCTCTCCTTGGCTTTAGATACTATCTATATAAACTAAAGATACCAACAATCTACAAACGTATATATCCTTGTATGTTTGAGCTGGTATGTCCATTTGGGTAGCTCCTTATAGATATCACAAGCTGACAGCACCCAGAGCAGAACTCTGTAAACTATCTTCCATTGCCCAATAAACGATATTACTCAATACCCATTTATAAATTCTAGAAACTTGCACATAATCTTTTCCTCTTGCTTTTCTTTGCTCAGAAACACATCTGTTACCACTATATCCAAAATATGTTTTGTGTGTGTCCTTTCTTTTCTACCACCATGAGCTACAGTTTAGTCTATCATCTCTCACCTCAAGTTTTGCAAGAAACTCCAATATTGTTATATTTTGGGACCTGTCTCACCCAAATGCTAGTCTGTAATACTTTATCTCTGTCATTACTTGCAGCAACAGGTCTTAGAAATAAATCAAATGCAACCATATAATACAATGTTTAAAATATAAGGATGCTTTTTGTAGTTATCAAGGTTGTAAAAGGATTTGCAGATGATGTGTGCTTGGACAGCGCTCTGCAGAAAGCAGCACTGTAGGTCTATAGCTACATTAGACACGTTCTTTGAAAACATCTCCAGAGGAAGTTGAGCAACACCATACCTACTCGGTTTATGTTGCTTCCATTGAATTTTTGAGGGTTTCTGAACCACTAAGCCCTCTCTGATAACACGAAGAAAAGCCATTCTGTTTGGAAAGCACTGTCTCACAGAATGGTACTAGCAAGTGTATGGGCAGCCCCATGGCATGCTCTAATTCTTTTTCCTGCCTGTTGCTTCTAGGACAATGGGAGGAGCGATCAAAACTGGCCAAGCCCACTCCCTTCATAGGTGCCTGCACCATCTGAAGTATCATATACTTAGAGGAATAACGCCATTCTCTGTTACATCTTTATAACTAGAAAAGTATCCAGAATCAAGTAAATATAACTTCGAACTCGTCTCTGCTTCCTGCTTCCATATTTGTTCCTGTCAATCCATTTTCACACAGAGCAAACAAAAATCTAGAGCTCTGATACATTTCTGAGAGTAAAATATTACATATAAACCAAAGAATGTTCAATAAATTATGGCAAAATAATTACTATCCAAGTCACGAAGTATAATATAACCATTAAAATGATATTGGGATAAAGTTTCTTCTATCTTAGCAGACTGGCTAATCCCTCAGAAGTAGACAGTGGAGAGAAAACACAATTTGGAGTCTAGAATCCTTAGTTTGAGAACTGACTCTATAACTTATTTTCCAATTTTTACCCTATGATACATTTAATATTTAGATAAGATTAAATGTATCAGATTCCTCAACATCCAGAGTGACCATTCCATGACTCTCACAGCTCTCTGCCTCTCCCAGTTGAAGAATAAAGGATATCTATATTGCTTACACTCATGGCACACCCATCTTCTATGACACGCTAGCTGGGAAGTGAACTTAAGCTTCTTTTTTGTGTTACTACAAATATTTTTCAACCTGTATTTCCTTCTCTGTAATACAGCAAAACATGCTAGCAGTTGTAAAATATGGAAGACAATCATTTTTTAAAATGTTGAAATATGTATAATATTAAGAGGTCAAATAATTTAGTATTGAAATCTCTTCTGCTTTGCCATTGATGCTTTATATTTGAGTTTAAAGTACTGGTTTAATCTTAAGGTAGTGACTGAGGAGGAGCCCTGGGGTGTAGTGTGTACACATTGGGCTGTGATCCGAAAGACTGGGCTTTCTACTCTAGTAAACTCTACCATCCCAGGGGGTCACTATGAGTCAGCATTGACTCAATGGCAACAAGTAGAAAATTATTTAGATGTCTCTGTGGTACCTAAAAAATTGCCTATTGCTTAAAAACAACAACAAACCTTGGTGGTATAAAATGCATTAGGCTGCTAACCACAAGGTCAGCAGTTCAAGCCTACCAGCCACTCTGTGAAAGAGGAAATGTTCTGCTTGTAAAGATTTACAGCCTTGGAAACCCAATGGGGGGCAGTTCTACAATGCCTTATAGGGTCATTATGAATCAGACTTGATTCGATAGCAGTTAGATATATAATTAATAAAATTTAGCACACCTTGGACATTTTAATTGTAAAATCCAGTGGCATTGACTCCATTCACAATGGTGTGTGCAACCATCACCACGATCTACTTGGCTGTGGATTCTTAGACATGAGACCCAAAACCCAAACAACAGAAGAAAGGTCAATGGGACTGCAGGAAAACAGGTGCGCAACAAAAGATTTTATCAAGAAACTGAGAAGACATTACATAACGGGCAAATATTGGAAGTCATCTTGATAAGATCTTAATATCCAAAATAGGTGAGATATTAATATACAAAATAAGTAGTTTAACAAGAACGACTAATAATTCCATTTTAAAAGAGTGGCAAAGGTGCTGAATTTCTCCAAAGAGTTTATACCACAGTCAATAAGGATATGAGGACATGCTCACGATGATTTATTTTGAGGGAAGTGCAGGGTAAAACTCCATAATACTACTTCATACCCTCCAGAATGGCTAGCATGGAAACAATGGAAACTAGGGAGTGTCAGTGAGGAGGAGTAGGAAAATGAGTGAGGTCCATGATTTTTAGTTGGACTTATACCTTCTAGTCAGTTCAGCTAATATGAGACTTTCAGTCAGGGTCCACAGTTTAGCTTCCTAGCAGATTCTTCTGGGAGTCAATTAACATGGACCTTGGATTCAGAAAGATCTTGATTTGAACATTAATTTAGATTTGTAGCTTATTAATTGCATAAACTTGATAAATCATTGAAAAAATATTGCCTTCCTCAATATATTCTCCTATGAATTGAAGAGTGTAATAGCACCTTCTTATTGTTAAGATCAGGTGAGTTAGTTATATGTAAAGCATCTTGCATCACACTTCACACATATAAGCACAAAAAATTATAGTCACTATAGCTGATCAGTCCTTAGAACACATGATGATTTCTTCTTCTTGTTTTTGTTCTTGTTCTTAGTTGTTTCTTGTAAAGTATATAATTTAGAGGGCAAAATTTATAAGCAGCATTTTGCTGTGATTTTATTGAGAATCTGTCCCTGACTTAGACTGTTTTCTAGAAAGCAAAACCAGTATTTTTATATATGCTTCTTTATAGAGATACTTACATCAAGGAAATGGTTCACCCAGTTGTAGAAGCAGGCAAATTCCAAGTTTGTGTGTCACATGCCAGTAGGTGGGCTTATCTTGACTTGAGTAGCTTCAGCAGTTGATGAACTCAGCATAGGCAGGTCAGAAGATATGATTCTGGCTGTAGAAGACAATAGATAAGAAAGCAGATTGCTAACAACTCCCAGGATTGATAAGCCACTGGTTCAAGTCTAAAGAACCAGAGGGTGATTACATGCAGTATCAAGATCCAGAAAAAAAGTTAAGTGAGGTTTCCCATGGTGTAGACATCGATTGGAAGCAGTCCACACCCTCAAGGAGAGAGCAATATGGGAGAGACTCTTAACGGCCAAACCACAGAGAATCTTGCCCAGCCAAGTTCACACCAAACGTGAACTCTCATAGTACCTCTTCATGGCGTATCCCACATGCTGCCTGGGAGATAACTTTACGTTCAGTTAGAGGCTTTAGTAAAGTTCTTAATCATCCATTTGCTTTCTTTTTTTTCCCATTTGCTTTCTTAATATATTTTTGGTTGTCATAGATATTCTTTTTGAATTTAACGCAGAGGATAATGCTCACATGTTCTTGGATATTTTTCTAGTTGTTCTGAGTTATCCCTGTACCTGATGGCAAAAATGTTCCAAGTGCCATGTCTCACAGAGTTTGGTGTTTTACTGGTACAGGATCAGATTTCTAAGGGATGTCACACGTGGCATCATTTTTACCCACTGCTGCAGGGAACACTAATTAGAGAACTCTAATTGTGCCTAAAAATAGATGCCTCATTTAGGTACTGCTTTTCCTTGCTAGTGTCTGAAGACATCTGGCCTTTCACCCTTCCTTTTCTGCATCTCCCATTTCAAGTGCGGAGAGTTATATCAATTGTCCACTTTATTTTATAGAGCTTTATCCATAGGCAGTCCATATTTTAATTTTAGACTATTTAATCTTATTTATTCATACTATTTTATCTCTAATTATCCTTGATTTCTCTCCTTGTCCTACCACAGGTCCCATTTAATGTGCTTAGCAAATGTCCTTAAATACATATGCGCTTGTGTAAAATATATAGTTCTGTGTTCTTTTAATTTATAGAGCAATCTTTTCTTACTGTTAAAACTCAACAATATTAAAAATCGATCTACATTCATAAATATATATATATATACATATATACCTACTGTTCTGTACAGTGTGCCCATTATATATTATTTATCAGATCTTACAGTGATGGGCATTGAAGTCACTGCCAACTCTCCATATCACTAATAACTCCACAGTGTACATCCTCTCAAATGGACGTTTGAGCACTTTTTTTCTGGGCATGAGCTCACCGGAATGATTATTGAGCCAAAGGACACGTTCATACTGAGTTTCAGAGCTGTTGGAATACTACTTTGCAGAATATCTGTTTCCATTTCCTTGTCCACTAGCATCATCCAAGAGCATCTCGTCTCCCCACACCGATGTCATTTTGTTTATATATATTTAAATTTTTTCCATGTGTAAATTTGAATTTGAATTTCTCCGAGTATTTGTGAGTGAGAGTATCTCTCATGTATTATAGCAAATCCAGTGTTTGCCTTCTATAATTGCCTAAGCCCGTCCTTTGCCTGCGTTTTTCTTCTCTTTGGATTTTTCTGTTTATTTTTCTAGTAGACAGGAATGCCTTAATATACTTTAAATCTGTTTTAACTTATTAGTCCCTTGCAAGTTTCACATATTGAAATATTTGAAGTTTGTTCCACCAGGTCAGATGACTAATCAAGTTTTCTATGTAGAGGTTCTGAAAAGATTGTGTAACAGTATGCGACAATAAAAGGCCTGATTTGTGGCAGACGAGGTACTGGTTTTGCACCAATGTACCTGCTCATGTAGGCATCTCAGGGCACCAGTTTCTGGCAAAGAACAGCCTACCTCTCTTGGCCCACAGACCTTACTCACCTGACCTTGCTCTGAGCAACTTTTTTGTTTTGTTTCTGTGAATGAAGAGGGACATGAAAGGACAGTAATTTGAAGAGGTGAAGGAAAAAATGAGGGAGGTGCTGTAATGGCGAGTACTTTGAAGGTGATAAGTTAGTTTTGTAAAAAAAATGTAAATACATCATTTTGAAAAAAGTGTGTTTTCTTGGGTAGCCCCTTGTATATCCATTGCTGTCTCTATGTACCTCTCTTAATGTTACTCAATATTTCCCTTGCTTTAAACCAAGTTTCTTAAAATTCAAATTCCTCAAATTATCTCATTTTCCTTCTACCATTTTTATTAAAACCAGCACATTCATCTCAACTACTCCATCAAATCAGCATTTGCCAAGGTCATCCAAGAGCTCCATTTTATTGAAGAACATTTCATTGATTGAAATTCGCAGTAGCAGAGTCACGGCAGATCACTCTTTGCCCTTCAGACTTTAGTTTGATGGCACTATTATGTTGTGTTTGTTTTTGTCTTTTTTATTGTTGTTTCTGCTCTTCATCTCTGTTAATTCTTAGTCACAAAAATGTCCCCCTTTCTCACCCCCCCTTTTCTTCCCTTTTCCTTATCTATGTGTACTTATTACCTGTTGGTCTTGTTCAGCCCCATAACTTTAGATGACATCTACAGGTAGGCAATTCTCAAATTTATATCTCTTATCTGTAATGTATTATACAGCAGCCCAGTCAACATTTCTACCCATTTCTAATCTGTCTCTCACTGTCATCAAGCCAGTGCTGACTCATAGTGCCCCCTGTGGGTTCCTGAGACTGTAACTGTTTACGGGAGCAGAAAGTCTCGCCTTTCTCCTGTGGAGCTGCTGGTGGTTTCCACCTGTCTGCTGTGCGGATCATAGCCCAGCAAGTAACCCCCACCCCACCAGGGCTCCACATGGTTCTAATAGGCTTCCAACCTTGTCATATTTGCAGCTGAATTCCTAATCTCTGTCATCAGCCTTGCTCTAGGCCCACTTTTCTCCTTCTTAGATAATACAAACTCCATCCTTACAGTTGCCTTGGCTAATGAGATCTTTGAGATAGTACTCTACCCCAGAGTGACTGTATAGCCAAATTTTATTGGTTCAGTTTTCAAAATATATTTATAATCTAAGCAACTTCTGATTTGTGTGGCTTCTACTGTGGTTGAAACTATCACTTTATCCTACTTAGAGCATTACAGTTACTTCCTCTGTTAGTTTCCCTAGGGTTTCTGTAACAAAACACCACACATTGGGCAACTTATAAGAACAATGATTGTTTCACAGTGCTAGAGGTAAGAAGCCAAACCAGAGCATTACCCAAGTTGGGTTTTTGAAACTTCTAGTAGCTTCAGCCATTCCTTGATTTGAAGCTCCACTCTGCTCTTGTTGACTCTCTCTGGCTGATCGCCCTTTTTTAAGAAAACAAATATGCAGATGGGATTAGAATCCACTTGATTGTTTTATGACCTCGTATTAATTAACAATATCCTCAAAGACCTTATTTCCAATCAATGCCATATCTATAGGTACTAGGAATTAAGACTCCAACATATCTTTCTCAGGGACACGATTCAATCAATAGTACCTTTTAAATGGAGCGCTGATGTCTGAAGTCAATAGGGAGCATAGTAAGAGTATTTGTAGCGGCCGGTAATTAGGGGAATGGTTCTTTCGTGCCTCCTTTCATTGAGTGAAAATACAGTTTACGAGGGAGAGCATTTTAGTAGGCTTTGCTCATTTCCATATTCTTATAGTGTAATATGATGCCATACCAATGTCTCAAAAGTTATTTACTGAGTAAATGAAGTTTTATTTTTAATAGTATTTATGACCCAGAACCAATGAATCTCTGTCCAACCGGTAAGCATCATTTCCTAATCACCATGTTGAAGGCTCCTTTCAGTGGAAAGGACAGTGGAATGGCTGACTCCCTCTCAGTGTGGTTAGCCAGCCTGCAGCTCCTGGGAATAGGCTGACTTCAGAGTTCCTGGTTTGCTAGGCCTGCCATAGAGAATACCACTAGTTGGATGACATAATTGTCAGAAAAGAAATTCTTGTCTCTCAGTTCTGGGAGGGTGGGAGAGTGAAATTAGGGTGTTGGCTGGTCTGTACCCAAAAGATCTATGGGACATCTTTTTTATTGGTCTGCTTATATTTCAGCTGGCTCCAGATGCTCACTGGCTTGCAACTGCAGCATCAGTCTGCTGTCACAAGCTGACTCCTTTCCATATTCCCGTGTCTCTTCTTCTTTTTTAATTAGACACCACTCAGTGGATCAGGACTTCCCTTATTCCAATATGATCTCATGTGGATCTAGTGACATCTTCAAAGACCGTATTCCCCAATGTTCAAGTGCACAGGCTCTGTGGGTTAGAATGTCCACATATCTTGGTGAGAGACACAATTTAATTCATCATACTTCCAAGCAGAGGTTATTCACCCTCTGTTCCTCTTCTGAATCACTTGTTCTACTTTTCTAAAATTTGGAATGCTGCTGGTAAATGGCTAATGTTAATTTTTTATATTATCTCCCATCGAGTTTTTTTTCTGGAAGATATCCAAAGTCTAGATTTGTTTTCATAAAATAATTTTGGATCTCATAAAAGAACAAAGGAAGTTGTAGGGCTGTGAATAATTAACTTGTATTTAATTCTTATAGGAAAAATCATGGGAAAAGAAGTAATTCATGTCACTCAGATAGCATCAATTTTAGTGACACCCCTGACATGACAGCCTTTCCCCATGCTATGTCAGCCTACTCACTATACAAACCAGTCATGCGAACTTTGAGGTCACTTTGGTGCCACATCCTCTTATAGGGATGGATTGCACCCCTCCACTCCCACACCCCACTCTGCACTGCCCTATTGATGCTACTCAGCAGCATCACTTGTTATTGGATTGGCCCCTTGGCCCCTTCAAATTTTGATTCTCATAAAAATTCCCTACCACTTGTTGGGCAGTTTGTCACATCATGCTGGATAGCATGTTGCTGTTATTCTGGAAACTATGTCAGGGAAATTCAGATACCAGCAGGGTTAGACAAGATTCAGAAGAACTTTCACACTAAGAACAGAATAGGAAGAAGGACTAGGCAGTCCACTTCTAAGGAATTACCCACTGAAAACCTCATGAACAGAAGGGGAACATTGGCAGATACAGTACCAGAGGGGAGCCCCTCAGGCTGATCCCCACTACAATGATAACTGAAGATGAGCTGCCTCCTCGAATTAGCATTGATCTTGATGGCACAGATGGAATAAAGCTCTTGGTACCTTCACTTGCTGAGTGGCATGACTCAAAATGAGAAGAAATAGCTTCAAATAATTTTTTAATAAATAGAATTTGGAAATTAAAAACTCAGAAGCCAAGAAAATTAAAGTCATAGAAAATGAAATGGGATGCATAAAGATTGATATCCTATACATTAGTGACCTGAAATGGACTGGTGTTGGCCATTTTGAGTCAGATTATCATTGGGTTTGCTATGCCAGGGATGACAATTTCAAGAAGAATGGCATTCCATTCACAGTCAAAAGAAGATTTTAAGATCTATCTTGAGGGCGATATCAGCCGTGATAGCACAATATCTATACAGTTACAAAGACAGCTCAGTAAGACTGTTACTCACATTTACACACCAAATAATGAAGCTACTGCTTAAGGAATTGAAGAATTCCCCC
The DNA here is from genome assembly GCF_050624435.1 of Tenrec ecaudatus. Lineage (NCBI taxonomy): Eukaryota > Metazoa > Chordata > Mammalia > Afrosoricida > Tenrecidae > Tenrec > Tenrec ecaudatus. Next base: position 108,181,771 of record NC_134530.1, read on the forward strand.
AACCTTTTCATTCTGAAATTATTCCAGCATGCAATCAAGAGGCATAGATAATTTTACTGGTAATGGACTAGGAAGATGGAAACTAAGAAGAAGGATAAGTAATTGGGAAAATATGGCCTTGTGATAGAAAATAAGCTGGCAATAGCATGATATAATTTTGCAAGACCAATGACTACTTCATTGAAAAGAACCTTTCTCAACAACTGAAATGGAAACTATACATGTGGACCTCGTCAGATGCAAAACACAGGAATAAAATTGACAACATCTGTGGGAAGAGATTGAGGAGCTTAACATTATCAGCCTAAATAAGGTCAAAGACACCAGAACAGGTTATTAATTATTTTTATGAAAGTTCAGATTGAATTTTAAGACAATGAAACTAAGTTCATGAGAGCCAGGATATGACCTGGACCATATTCCACACGGATTTAGAGCCTTTCTCCAGCACAGATTTAGTCAAGTGAAAAATGATATCAGACTTGATGAGTTGTGGGATGACATCAAGAACATATGCGAAGAAATCAAAAGGTAATTGAAAATGCAGGGGAATAAAAGTAAATGGTTGTCAGCAAAACGTAAATGGAAGAAGTGATGAAGTAAAAGGGCTGACCAGAAAATTTCCAAGGGCAGTTTGAGAAGACAAAGCATCCTACAGAAACGTGTAATGACCTGAAGTTAGACAGCTGAAAGGAAATATAAACTCAGCATATCTCAAGCTGAAAGAAAACTCAAGCCACGAGTTGCTATATCAAAGGATTCTATAAGCAAAAGGCTTAATGATGCAGTAAGCCTCAAGAAAATATGGAAGAAATACACAGTCACTGTACCAAAAAGAATTGCTCATCATTCAACCATTTCAAAGGATAACTTATGATCAAGCACTTATGCTAATGGAGAAAGAAATCCAAGCTGCATTTAAAGGCTTGGCCCAAACAAACAAACAAACAAACAAAAATACAAGGCTCCAGGATCTAATGGAATACCAGTCGAAAGGTTTCAACTATTGAAATTTTGGAAGTACTCATTTGTCTATGCCAACATATTTAGAAATTAATTACCTGGAAACCAAACAGAAGATATACTTATTTCTCTCATTTCAAAGAGAATGTGTAAATTATTGAACAATATCATTACTATAACATGCAAGTAAAATTTTGTTAAAGATAAATTTTTAAAAGGCTGCAACTAAAAGCTGCCATATACCTCTGCTGATGTCAAATGGATCTCAGCTGAAAGCAGAGAATGCAAGATAGATTTACTTGTGTTTTGTTGACTATGCCAAAGTATCTGACTATGTGGATCATAACGAAATATGAATCACATTGTGAAGAATAGGAATTCCAGGATACTTCACTGTGTTCATGTGGAACTTGTCCATAGCCCAAGATGCAGTCATTCAGAACTAGGGGTTACTGCATTAAAAAAAAATCAGGAAAGGTGTACTTCAAGATGAATTCTTCCACTATATATATTCAATCTGTATGTTGAGCAATAATCAGAAAGTCTGGACTACATGAAGAATTCAGCTTCAGGATTGGAAGAAGGCCTATTAAAAGATTGAAGTTGTTGAAGATTTTATCCTATGTGGATCTACAATCAACGCTCACCAAAACGGCACACAAGGATCAAAGGACTCATTGCTTTTGCATAAATCTACTGAAGAAAGCCTCTGTAAAGTGTGGAAAACCAAGGATTCACTTTGAAGACTGAGCTGCACCTGACTCAAGCCAGGATATTTACAATCATCTCATGTGCATGTGAAAGTTGGGCCGTGATTAAAGAAGACTTCAGAAGAATTATGGTGCTGGTGAAGAATACTGAAAGAACTGTGGATTTCCAAAAGAGCAAAGAAATCTCTCTTGGAAGAAGTACAACCAGAATGCTCTTTAGAGGAGTGGATGGTGAGACAGAGCCTCCCATATTTTGGACATGCTATCTGGAGAAACTAGTCTCTGGAGAAGGACAGCAAACTTGGTAAAGCAGAAGGACAGCAAACAATAGGAAGGCCCTGGATGAGCTAGATTGACACAGAGATTGAAACAAGGGACTCATACACGGTACCAATTGTGAGTATGGTCCAAGACTGTTATGAGTCCTAACAAACTCGATGGCATCTAATGACAACAGCGTTGCATTGGGCAAATCTGATGCACAAGATCTCTTGAGAGAGTTAAAGATGAAGAGAAAAACTGTCACTAAAGGACTTTAAGGAGCCCCTGACCCATGCTGGGATGTTTTAAATCACCCCACATGTGTGTAAAGGCTGAACAGTGATTAAGGGTGTCTGCAAAAGTAGTGATGCATCTGAATTATGGTGGGGAATCATCATAGTATCATGAACTTTGAGAACAAACATCTGTCTTGGAGGAAGTGCATCCAGTATACTCATAGAAGTGAGAATAGCAAGATTTAGTCTCAAGTATTTTGGGCATGTTCTTAGGAGAAACCAGTGCCCAGTGAAGGACACTGTGCTCTGAAGTAGAGTTCCAGAGAAAAAGAAGACTTGTGATGATGTGAATTAACCCACTGGCTACAGTAATGGACTCAAACATAACCACAATGTTGAGGATAGCAAAGGACCAGGCAATGCTTTCTTTCATTGTACACAGGGCATTATGAATCAGACTCTTTTGATGGCACCAATGATAGATGCCAGGTAAACAGGAGAAATCCAGTGATATCCATATATGTATAAGAAAGAGATTTATATCAAGCAGTAACTATATATCAAGAAAACATCCTAGCCCAGTCCAACTCAAGTCCATAAGTCTGATACTAGTCCATAAGTTCCTCTTCACACTCATGCAGCCACAGGCAATGATGCAGAATGCAGGTGGATCACAGGCCGGTGAGTGCAGAATAGTGTGGACCCAAGGCCGGTGCAAACATGGCCCGGCTTCCAGTGCCTTCAGAGAGAACAGGGGGAGCATCCAGGATCCTCCTTTGAGACTGTGATACCTCCAAGGATACAGCACCAGACTGTGACCTGATTGATTGGTTTGACTCCACTCCTAACCAGGAGTGCCTAGTTTTCACAAAATCATCTGACTACTGTAATATCTAAACACAAGAGAATTAATTTTGGTATTTGTTATATTAATAAGCACAATAATTCACAATTATTCAATTCTTGTCACTGCTTGAATTTTACTACTCTGAGATGAGAGATGCTTGTTTTTCTTTCTATTATCTTTCAGAATCGATGGGACAATATTCTCCATGGTTCACATGGTTGTTCCTGCATCTTCTTTTCTTGGTTATTTTGGCATATCTCTCAACTTGAGCTACTGTCAACTAGCCTGTCAGCTACTGTCAAGAAGCCTGTCAATGAGGTATAGCCAATGAAACCTCTGAGTGGGCATGGCCTTCTCCTGAAAATTCTGAGTACTCCTGTCTTCCTCCCTGGAAGTGAGACACACATTCTCCCTGCTGCAAGACATTCCTGGTGACAAGCCACATGTAAGCTATGTAGATGGAGCCAGAGGCCTGGACCTGGGGGACTACGTGAAGACCCCTGCCAGTGCTGAGATGCTTCCACCTCCACTGCATCCACAAGACTCTTTACCCTGTGATGTTCCTGCTTTCGGTGTCATTGTGTCTGTTGTGTGAGTCTAAAGAGGAATTTATAGACTGGTATCAAACATACGGACTAACATCGGACTTATGGACTTGATTTGGACTGGGCTGGGATCTATTCTCAATACATAATTTCTCTTTTATATAAAGTTCTTCCTTATACACCTATGAGTGTCTATGAATTTGTTTCTCTAGTTAACCCAGACTAACATTCATCATAAATATAGTAAGTGTTCCTTAATCATAAATGATAGTGTGTAGTGTATTTACTCCTAAATATACCTCTGTGAGACAGGTGGAGTTGATCTTCAAAATATTTAACAACTTATTAGACATTGACTGCAGCCCATGCATTTGGGCTGAATGTGTGGCGTCAGCTTTGCAATTACCTAAGGGGAAGTCAACTGAGGTGCTTCTGTTGAGCATAGGTTGATGTGCAGGAACTCATAGTTGCTTAAATAGGCATTAATTTATCTGTTGGTATGAAAATACCTCAATGTTTCATGAATCACTCACTGCTCCTCGGCTGGGAGTACCAGGGAATGTTAGCAGTCACACTAGTGAAGTTCCTCTATTTGAGGATGAATAGACCAAACCAGAGGAAGGGCAATTGAGACTTCACAGCTAATATGGAGCAAAGCTGGAAGTGAACTAGAACATTAGTGCCATGTTTGTGCTCTTGACCAGGTGTACGCTGTAATACCAATTTACCAAAGGCGTCCAGTTCTCTGAGACAGGAGAGGGTGCAGGGTTTGAGTGAAGGGAGACAAATCTAAGAAGAGTATCTGGACTGCTACTTTCTGGATTAGATTCCTGGAGACATAATGTTGTTAAAGTGACCTTGATAAACTTTGGAGCTGAGACTTATAATTGGACCCATTTGGTTTACAAAAGTATGTAAAACTATCTAGGAAAATGATTTATTTATTTTGTTTGAAAACAGACTGATTTTAAAAGAAATGAGAAAGGTTACCAAAATCACTTAATGGAATTTCAGTGTGATCAAGCTTAATAGTTGCATGAATGTGTTCAATGCTATATGTTATAAAATGGGTAGCATCATTTAATAATAATGCTATAAGCTATACTAGATCCTTTAATAATTAATATTCCTCAGTATATATTATGTCAGCTGTAGTCTGACATTGGTTCCAATAGAGAACATAGTAGTATGGCTTTCATGTATAAGGTGGATAGAGAGCTGAGTAAAGTCCTAGCTTGTGGAGTCTTCAAATCCAAACTATTTTTCCTGTGTCTAGCACAGCACGTAGCTATCGTTGCTTTATAAATATGTGTTCTAAATGCAATTGAGTGACATTTTGAGATATGGGGTCACGAAAGGTGTAAATTCTTCCGAAAGAAAAGTCCCACATTTGGGCATTTTCTTCTCTTTTTTGATTGCTCTGACTTTGTTAGCATGAAACAACAGTCGGCAGACACCCTAGTTCTCTTTGCCTTCTTTGCTGTAGGTCGTGTCAGTCAGTTATTAAACATGTGAACTCTGAGTCATGACTGCCTGGGTGTGAATCTCAACTCACCACTGACAGGTTGTGAGCCCTTGGAAAATGAATTTGCCCCCTCTGGGCCCCGGCTGGGGAGCCCTGGTGGCGGGTTGTCAGTCACAAGGTCACCAGCTAAAAGCACCAGCTGCTCACAGGGAGAAGCAGGAGGCGTTCCGCTCCGGTAAAGACTTACAATCTCAGCAACCCACAGGGGCAGTTCTGCTCTGTCCCAAATATTTCCTGTGAGTTAGAATCTACTTGAAGGCAGCGAGTTTGATTTTTGGATTTCCTTTTCCCCCAATTTCTTCACTCATTTACAAGATAGGAATAGTAGAGGTGGCCTTACAGTGCTGCTCTGAGAATAAAATGAATTAAAATAGGTAAATAGTGCGTGGGCTATGTAAAATATGTGAAGTCCCTAAAACATAGTAGGTTCAAAAGCATGTTAATTATTTCTGAAAGCTCAAGGATGCTGGTGAAAAAGTATGAAAACAGGAAATGCCCAAAGGTTTCACAGTATGCAATACTTCCTTTAGACAATTATTAAGTGTCTTATGAATGATTCAAAGGAATGAAGAGACTGGTCTCATTTTAGGAGTATCTAGTCATTGTGTTAAATACAGGCTAGGGGATCAGGACAAAGTGGAAAAACTGAGAGGCACAAGAGATTGTGTTCCTGATGTTCAAATTTGTGCTTAATTACCAAGTTTGCAGGGAGAGTAAAACAATGGCTCTGCCTAATGAGGCCATCAAATGAGCCACGACAACAGAATCGTCAGATTTAATTAAACATTCATTTTAGCGAGCTCTTTCATTGAGCTGTTGCTTCAGAAAGGACCACAGACACTAATTGTTTGAGCGTCAGATGGCATACAGCTGTGGTGTGCGATTGGGGCCATTTTCCTTTCTGATCCTATGAGCATATTTGAATGTACCCATCAGCTATAGCTCCTCAATCATGTAGAGCGGCCCTTCCACTGGAGGCTAGACCTGGCTCTGGTTTTGCCAAAATTCTCCGAAGACCTTGGGCAAGCTCCTAACATCTTCTGGGCAGAATGTCCTCATCTTTAAAATGTGTTTCAGTTGATGTCTTGTAATTGAACTATTAATCCTGTTACTATAATGGTCTGGCAGTTCAATTAATTCATTCAATTAAAACGAGAGAGAGAGAGCCTTATTAGCGATTTACTTGCTGACCTCAGTGAGGCAAGTGACTGAGACTCTTGAAACTTAACTTCTTTATTTGTACTATGAGCAACAGAATAGCATTTACCTTACAAAGTGTACTGAGGATTCAGTGTGAGGTAGTGTATTGTGCCAACCTGGCCAATAAACACATGTGGGGTTATTTGAAGGACAGAAGGATAAATGGCTTGGTGAGTCTCACCTTTTGAGTTCTCGGGTCTCTTGCTTTCTGATGGTCAGATCAGGGTGCAGCTGCCTTAGCGAGTTCCCTGCTTCAGCTGGTAAGGCTCACTTCCTGCAAGACAGCCCCAAGGAGAAGCCACTTGCCTACCCTGATGCAGTCCTAGGTGCTGGAGCAACCATGTGGACCCCTGCCAGCGCTGAGATGCTTACACATGCACCGACTCAGCTTTCTTCCTGCAGTCTGCATCATTGCATGTATTTTGTGAGATGGAGGAGGACTTTGTGGATTGGTGTTGGACATATGGGTTACTGTTGGACTTGTGGCTTGGACACCCCAAACTGGATTGGGATGTTTTCTTGATGCACACTTAACCTTTATATAAAACTCTCTCTTATATATATGAGTTTCTGTGGATTTGTTTTTCTGAAGTACCCAGACTAACACACAGTGTTACAAATATGTAAATGATTCAGCATAGCATCATGCTCCACGTGAGACACTCAATACATGTGCTATATTTTTGTGTCACAAAACAGTGTTTAAATTTCTGGGTGAGTCAAAGAGTTAACATGCTCAGCTGCTAACCAGAAGGTTGGGGTTTAAGTCCATCTAGGCGTGCATCAGAAGGGCCTGGTAATCTATGTCTGAAAAATCATCCATTGTAAACCTTATGGGGCACCATTCTATGCTGATGCAAGGGAGCAAAAGACGTCACAACTGGTTTAGTCTTTGGCTTTGTAGTAGAGTTGGCGATCTATTTAGAAATGGCTGTACTGGTGGCAGGGCGGTTATGCACTGGGTTGCTAAGCACATGGTCAGTAGTCTCAGAAACTCACAGGGGAAATTCTCTCCTCTCCTATATGTTTCCTATGAATCAGGGTTGACTTGATGGCAGGAAGTTAGTTGTTTTGGGGATTTATTTTTGTTGAAATTTTTAGAGTCATGTTTTTCAAACGGCATCTTAGAACCTCACATTGGACTTAAGGTTTCTAGTTACTGGCAAGTTCTTACATAATACTTCTGTTCTAAGATTAAAATGCTAATGAATGCTAATAATGGTCAATATTTCTCAGATTTCTTGGGATGGTGTCTGTTTCCATGCCTGGAATAATACATTGCTTTGTACCATTTACTGAGGCAATTGAGTGTGGGCCGCCTCTGACTTCCTTTGGTGATAGGAGGGGAAGGAGAATCCAACTCCACATCTAAGGATGATTCCTATGAGGCAGAGGTCAGCATGTCTCCACTTTCCATCCTTCTTTACCCTATTCTGTCGCCAACTCTCCCTCCCACGGCCTTCTACTTCTCTGCTGGGTTTTAAGATAAGGTGACCAGATTTTAACATTGGTAAAGCGGGACACCATTGACAAAACGCATATCCTGGCGAAATAGCCACATGGCAGCCAGAAACCATATACCCTAGCTTGTTGTGCATTCTTTCCAAAATCTGGACTTTTTTGCGACGCGGGACAAATTGTTAAAAATCGGGACTGTCCCACCAAAAGCAGGACATCTGATCCATCGTAGTAATCACACAAACTTACTGACAGTATACACAATTAGAGGGGCTTATTAAGAAACTTAATAGGCTAGCATAAATTGGGCTCAGAGAACATTGCAAGGTTACAATTCTTTCGTTCCTAAAATGTCTTTTCTCAGCCCTGCGGGCCTCTCAGCCACAGGAGACCTCTGCCTTGTGTCCTGCTTGGCCAGTGTTACAAAGCTCCTCTGGCGCTGACAAAGGCCCAAAGAGCACCCACTTGAAAGACAGGCTCTTGCCCACAAGGACTCAGCCATCTTTTCCCGTGGGCTGGGAAGCTGGCAGTTCCACCTTGTCATTCTGCCTCGTTGTATCCGTGCTGCCCTTCTGCTCGGTCTCTGGGTCTCAGAGCTGTTCTCGCTGCCTCAGGCCACTTCACTCTTGGCTCTTCCTTCTGGGTGGTTATGGGATTTTCTCCTCCTGCTTTTGAAATGGCTCGCTTCACGCAGTGAAATGGTAAAATTGATGAATTCCTTTCTTTAGAATCATTTACTCCTTATTTTATTGACAGTGATTTGCTGGAGGTTAGAAAAGCCATACCAAGTAATTTCATTTCACTACACTTACTTTAAAAACAAACAATCCTTTAAGGTATTACCGTTATTTCTGTTTGACTGCTTTGCATGCAGCGCATTGTTTACTCTTACAAAATGCAAGGGACTTCAACAAGTGAATGGAAAATTGAATTAAAAGATAATGGAACAAAAGGAAATAGGATATGAGATCAGCATGTTGTTAAAGTGTGGAATTTTAACTCCGTGGATTATGGACAATTAACAATATTCACTTCAGGGTGCACTATGGCACAAGGGATGTACCTTGCAGGTGCACTATTTGTAATGCTGGTCCTCTACCAGAAACAGTTTCATTTATTATCACTTGCTGTTTAAATGTTGCTTAGCCATTTAATGAAAATCTCAAGTCCACGCCAAGATAAGTATTTGCTTTCTAAAAGAAAACTAATTTCAGTAATGAATGTGGTTTCCTCACACACATTTTGAAGCCTTCTCATGCTATTAAGTTGGTATTTTTTATTTCTGTAAGCAGCTGGGAAAACTGAGGCTTACAGAGGTTAACTACGACGTATGGCTAGTTTTGACTCAGGTGTGTTTAACTGCCACTGGGTACCACACATGTCATCATGTTTTGTTTTTTTTCACCCATGAGCTAGGAAGAGTTGTCCCGCTTGCAAAGAATTGATGTCTTTTCCCCATCTTAGACTATTAAAGTTACATGACTCTCATTTCCTTTTTGATTTGACTGCTAAGAAGCTTGGTTCCAAGTAGGAGACTCAATAACGATCATTCTGTACCATTGATGAATGGCATATTTCAGCTTCCCTAATCTTGATACCTTACTCTCTTATTTGTATCTCTCATGGTTTGGGTTTTTAATTTTACATGTTATTTTAATTTGGACATCTTTTAATGTTTCCAATAACTTTCAGGTAGATTCTCTGTGGAACACGATAATGAATGAATGAATAACATATACACTCGTCCATTGCTTGATAGAGTGGCTTAGCATCTGAAATGTTAATAATGGGAGAGTGAGTTTAACTTTTGGTAGTTTACATAAATGTGGGTGTCACAATAAAGTGATAAAGTACACAGCTTTAAGACTCTGTATCTGCAGTTCTAATTTATTTTCCATGAGGTTTTAAAGATTTTAAAAAGCATACTGAGCTGGGGCTTGAGAGATCTCAGGAAATAAAACAAGCACCATTTCTTTCTTCACTGTTGACAGCTGTAAAATGGCTCCAAAGATGCCAATGTTTTCATTCCCAAGACCTCTGAATATATTATTTTACAAGGTAAAAATATTTACAGGTATAATTATATTTCACATCATGAAATGAGGAAATTATACTGGATTATGTAATATGACCTTAAACGTAATTCCAAGGGTTCTTATGTGAAGAAGGCAGCACTCCATGTATTGTAAGATGGAAGAAAAGGCCACAATCCAAGGATTGAAGGTGGTCACTAGAATCTGAAAAGGGAACAAAATGGATTTCCCACCCAGACAATTCAACTCCTTGATTTTAACTCAGTGAGACTCATTTCTGTCTTTTGATCTCCAGAATTGTTAAGAGAATAAATTTCTGTTGTCTTATGTCACCAAGCTTGTGGTAACTTTTACAACAGAAACTAAAATGCACATGAAGATTTCATTCCAGAGGAGAAACCACAGAGTACATAAAAATTACAATCAATCAATCAATCAGATGTATGTTTGAAGGTAATATGTGCTATAGTAAAGGAGAAAAGTCTTTAAGACCCAGACGCTATATCTTTTGATAGCTGGGCATCATCAGCTTTCTTCGCCACATTTACTTATGCACCCATTTGTCTCCAGCGATTGTATCATGGAGGTGAGCACATAATGATATAGCACACAATGATAGGATTTTTTTGTTCTCTGATGCCTGATAACTGATCCTTTCAGCACCTCATGATCACACAGGCTGGTGTGCTTCTTCCATGTGGGCTTTGTTGCTTCTCAGCTAGATGGCCGCTTGTTTACCTTCAAGTCTTTAAGACCCCAGACCCTATATATTTTGACAGCCGGCCACCATCAGCTTTCTTCACCACATTTGTATATTCACCCGCTTTGTCATCAGCAGTTGTGTTGGGAAGGTGAGCATCATAGAATGCCAATTCAATAGAAGAAAGTATTCTTGCATTGAGGGAGTACTTGAGTGGAGGTCCAATGTCTTCCTGCTACCTTAATACTAAACCTATAAATATATACACATAGATCTATTTCCCATCCTCATACATAAATATATTTGCATATGTACATGTCATTATCTAGACCTGTATAAATACCCTTTGCCACCCAGCTCTTTCCTCTGTTTCCCTTGACTTTCATCCTGTCCCACCATCATGCTCAGTTCCCACCAGGTTTTCAGCAATTCCTCTTGGTTACATTACCCTTGATCATGTCCTACCAGGCCTTCCACACCCTCCTCCCCACCAATATGGATCACTTGTTATTTCCTTGTCACTGGGTTTGTTTACACCACTACCCTTCCCCCAACCTCCCCCTGTCCCATTTCCCCCCGGAATTGTCAGTCTCGTTGTTTTTCCTCCAGCTTGTTCATCCAGCCTATCTTATTTAGACAGACCTGTGGAGATAATAACATGCACAAAAACAAGACAGAGCAAAACCAAGCAACAATATACAGCAAGACAAAAACAACACACCAATGACAAAACAAAACAACACACAACAAGAAATGCTTGTAGTTAGTTCAAGGATCATTTGTTGGCCTTTAGGAGTGTTTTCCAGTCCAGTCTGTTGGGGCACTATGCCCTTGCTCCAAAGTCCATCTTCAGCATTCCCTTGGGACCTCGCCGCTCCATTCCCTTGCTGTTCTGTTACACCCCCTTAGTGTTTTGCCTCGGTGTGGTGGGATCAGATCAGGTGCAATTCCCACACTGTGTCTCTGTTGTTGTCCCCTGTAGGGCTATGGGTCAGTGAGTGGTGTCATGCCTAGTAGTGGGGTCGGCCATGTGGTCCTCTCTGTGGACTGGCTGCTCTAATCAGGAACATCATCCTCAAGGCCTAGCGGGCCAGGATGTGCTCCACTCTCTCCTCCTCCCCCTTCATCTGCTCCTGTGTGCTCCAATCAGATATGTCCCTCTCCCAGAACTGTAGATTCAATGGTGCCCTTTGAAATAAATTCTTCTTGGGGGAGGGGAAGGTGTCCACTTAGTAGCTGGGATCGGGGCTGGTCCCCCAGACCTCTCCACTGGTTCCCTACTCCATGCCGGCATGTTGAATTCACATCTTGGAGCACTGGTTTGAATTCTGGTCACTTTTTCCCTGTGGAGATATAAAGAATATCCTTCCCTTGGGTGCATAAGCAAATGTGGTGAAGAAAGCTGATGGTGTCCAACTATCAAAAGATATAACATCTGGCATCTTAAAGGCTTGAAGGTAAACAAGTGGCCATCTAGCTCAGAAGCAAAAAAGCCCACATGGAAGAACCACACCAGCCTGTGTGATCACGATGTGTTGAAGGGATCAGGTATCAGACATCATCAGAACAAAAAATCTTACCATAGTGAATGAGGTAGGGAGTGTGGAGTGGAGATCCAAAGTCCATTTGTAGGTCAATGGATATCCCCTTACAGAAGGGTCTCAGGGAGGTGACGAGCCAGTCAAGGTGCGATGTAGCAACAATGAAACACACAACTTTCCTCTAGTTCCTAAATGCTTCCTCCCCCCCTCCCCTCACTATCATGATCCCTATTCTACCTTTCAAGTCTGGCTAGACCAGAGGATGTTCACTGGTACAGATAAGAACTGGAAACACAGGGAATCAAGGGCAGATGATCCCTTCAGGACCAGTGGTGTGAGTAGAGATACTGGGAGGGTAGAGAGATGGTGGGTTGGAAAGGGGAAACTGATTACAAGGATCTATATGTGACCTCCTCCCTAGGGGATGAACAACAGAAAATTGGGTGAAAGGAGACGTTGGACAGGGAAAGATATGACAAAATAATAATTTATAAATTATCAAGGGTTCATGAGGGAGGAGGGACTGGGGAGGGAGAGGTAAAAAGGAGGACCTGATGCCAGGGGTTTAAGTGGGGAGCAAATGTTTGAGAATGATGAGGGCAATGAATGTACAAATGTGCTTTACACAGTTGATGTATGTATGGATTGTGATAAGAGTTGTATGAGCCCCTTATAAAATGATTTTTAAAAAAGGAAAGGGAGAAAAGTAACACGGTGAAAAGAGAATTGCCCATACTCAGTCTGTGACCTGTGGTAATGGATACTTAGTCTGTGAACTGTGGTAATGGTCAGGGAGATGAGGGACAGTTCACAATATTAACTACAGTTATCAGAATAGACCTCCCAAAGATCTGAGATTTGAGCAACTACAAGAACTTGACCAAAGAGTAACTAAGATGCCATCCTTAGGAAAAATATTCCAGGCGAAAGGAACAGCAGCACAGATGCCTGGCACAGGAGTTTGCCTGATACGTTTAAGGAAGATAAATTCAGGTAACTTCCGAAGAAAGCATGACTGGAAGAGGAGTAGAAAAATGAGAGGGAACCTCCGGCTGGAACATATAAGAACTTGTAGAACATTATCAAGCCTATTTTTATGGAAATGAAACTCTTTCACGGATTTCATAAAGTTGATTTTTAGTCGAGCATAACAGTCTGCACATGTCGGGTAAATTGAAAGTTGATTTTTCTGACAGCATGAACTATATATAATATGACCAAGGCTTTAGAATTAAGCCAATCAACTAATTGTGGGTGTCTGAAAAAGTTTTCTACTACTTTTGAGAGTAAATGTGTAAGAAATCTTCTTGATGTGAGTTGCCACTGAGTCAAGTTCAACAGATGATTTACACCACATGCACAGAGACTTTCCCACAGAGATTGCTAGGCCTTTCTTCCCCAGTTGCCTCTGTGTGTCTTTAAATTACAATCCAATTGGATAGCAGTTAAGTAGTTAACTATTTGTGCTACTCAAAGGTGTCTACTGGAAATCAAGTAAACTTTTTTCTTCTCACCTACTCCTTTTCATTTTTAATTAATTACTCAATGGTCAGATTTTCATAGTTTACAGGGAAAGTTTCATCTTAAGTTTGTGGGGCTCTTCTTCTATCATGTCGTTTTTGGATTACCAACTTGTTTGGGTTGAGTTGATATCTATGTTTGCTGTATGTGAATCTGTGGCTGTTTCTACGTGTGAGGCAGAAGTGTCCAATAATGTTGACTTAATTCTGTTGCATGGATTGGATCTGCCCTGGGCCTGATTGGCATAGAGCCCGGTGGATCGCCTCAAGCAGATGCTCTGGCAAATTGTAGGTACTGTGACGCAATGACTGCCAATGTCATCCTGGCCCAGTAGTTCACTTTGAATTCCAAGCATCTTAGCCCTTTAACTGCAGTAAGGCTTACCCAATATGTTTTCCATCCAATCCTCCAGATGTGGTTATATTCGAAAATCACCTGCAGATGTGGTATGATTATGAGCTCAACTTCTCTGTCTTCCTGCCATGTTCTATTTGAATTGTATCTACGACACCACTTCTAGCAAAGGTTTTCTGTCAAAGTTTGACTATATAATTTGATTCAAACCTGCTCCAGAAGCAGTCTAGAATCTTTGTGTTCAGAATTTTTAATCAAGCTTGGGGAATAAATACTTGTTGAATAAATAAGTGAATAAACCAGTATTTGAATTAGCTGTGGAAATTTGACTTTGCCTTCCTTCTCAACTTTAGGATGTATCATTTTTCTGGACCTGCTCTGGTATTAGCTGGAATAGATCAGGGAACTGAGTCTATTACCAAGGGGAGCTGGAGCATGCCTGATGTATAGGCTATCTGGGGTGTGATCGTGTCCTTTACTAATCTCCCTACCTTCATTCAATCTGTGCAAATCAGAGTCTCAATTTCTTAGGCTATACTCCAATTTCTTGGGTCCGCTGTCTGTAACAGCATCCTATTCGGCTTGGCCCTTGACCACCTGCATAGGGCTGTTTCAGTTACTGGTCCAAAGAATAGATGGTGGTGGGGTCAAGGAGGGTTTTGGTGCCTGCAGTGAATTAGCCAGCCAGAAGGTCAGCACTTTGCAAACAGGTCTGGTTGCATGTTTCTTTTCCTACTCTGTCATAATTTTTTGGTGTTGTTAACCTCATTTTTTGAGAAGTCTTTGTGCAATCTAGCCCAGTGGAGTTGAGCAAAAGGGGCTAAGCGGCAACCAGGGCATTCAGAGTCAAGCTCTGCACAGATCTGGGATGGGGAGGAAGGGAAGGCAAATCCGGTGGCTGTGTTTGCTCAGGCCTGTAGGGATGCCGTGAGTCAGCATGCACTTGATGCTAAGGGTTTCCTTCTCATATTTAGGCCGCAGGACCACTTCCCTCCCAGTCACCCAGAGGTGCGACATTTATTATCAGAGTTAAAAAGATATATTCTGGACTGACCAGGAAGCCAAGCAGACATGATGCTGTAGGACTTTTTTTTTTTAAGCAAAATGAACAAAACAAGGAGCTAGGCAGGCTGGCGATATAAAATATCTGGGAGAGAATGCTTTCTTTGCCTTGTCAGCTATGGTTCAGCTGGGATGATAGCGTTAAGCTTATGTCGAGTGAATGATCTGCTCTGGGAGAGCCTGGGAGTAAGTAGGCTTCCATCTTGTTACTTGCCCACAATGCCAAGGGGAGGGCAGGCTAGGGCACTCCTAACTCCATTGGGATAGTTTCCAGAAGCCTGAGGGATGGTTTCCCATTCCGACCTCTTAGCAATGACACACATTGGGTGATGCTGGAAAGAATTGTCATCTTATCACAGGCAGCTTTTGAACCAGGCGGGTAGCTCATCTGTTTTATAGTGTCCATTTCTTAATACAATAATATAAGGTACTTTTCATGTGCTATCATGTATTCTGGCTCTGATCAGAAGCACAAGATAGAATTAGAGAAATCTATATGAGTTATTGGTGACCTTTTCTAATGGCATCCTGAATATCTAAGAATCAGGGGTGGCCTGAGAGTACTTTGTAGGTTTTCCAGGTGGCACTGCAGATTTGGTGCAGCAGGGCTGGATCTGACAGTCTTGTCATTCAGAAGTTCCAAGCCAAGGTGAAGGCCAGGGGATGGAACCAGGGATTCCATGTGTCACCATATCACTTTCTCTCCTGCTTCCTCTCACGAGATTATTTCTCCAAAATAAAAATGGCTACATAAAGTCCAAAGTCTCTAAATGATATATCACGTCATTCATGTTCTGTATTATTTAGAATTCATTAATACATTAGAATATTTAAAAAATCTATCAGATCTATCTGACTTTTCAAAATTGTCCTGCATTCCTATTTTCAGAGATGCACTGCCTCATTCAACAAGCGATCAAACAAAAAACAATGTCCCTGGCCTCAAGTGAATAGTGGGAGACAATGAGAGCCAAAGAAAAGCATCCATAATGTGATATAATGAAAGATGACCTTGGAAGAAAGGAAACTTGCTTTGGAGTTCAGAGAAATGAGAGTTTCCAGGTTGGTATAAGATAGAAAGATGGACATTTGGGGAAGATTGAATAAGGAATCTGGTGATGAAGCAGAGAGTAAGGAAGGGTATTTTTGGAAGTGGAAATAGAGCAAAATACTGGAGGTGAGAAGCAAGGGGCAGTGTTGACAGATGGTTTGGTGTGAGTTAGGGTAATTGAAGGCAATAAGTAGAATGTAGAGCCAGGTCGTGCAGGTCTTGCTTCTTTGCCAACAGAGACTGAATTTTTGCTTGTTGACTAATTGCTGACCTGGAAGCCAGTACATAATATCTGTTGGGTGCTAAATCTGGCGATAGTGCATACAATGTAATTTAAAGCAGAGAGAGGGCGCAGGGAGATTGTCAGGAGAAGGCAATATTTGCTTAAGTGAGAGATGAAGTTCTTTCTGTTTGTTTGGTTTTTTCCTCCCGTGGAATGGAAGGAAATAGGTAGATGCAAGAAGTTTGATAAGGCTAGAAGCAGTTGGATTTGGAAGTTTAGCTCAAAAGAATTTACATAGTAGAAGGAATCTTACAGACCATTTTCACCCATCATTCTTTCTTTCTCTTTCCCCGTGGATCTCTAGTGTATAGATGGGACACCTGAGGCTCAGAGAGGTCAAATGGCTTGTCCAGGACCATCAGCTAATAGGGAGTGTGTTGGCATGGTGACATGGACATGAGGTAGGAGAGGGCAAGAATGAAGGAAAAGAGTCATCTAAAAAGGTTAACACATTGATCTGTTGAATACCTTGAATACTTGGGGTGGCTTACAGGCTAGATAAGTAAGAAGAATATAGATTTTGTGGTAAAGTTGATTCAAGTGCCTGCACCACTCCCTGCCTGTCATTTCATTGTACTGTGGTGGCTTGCATGTTGCTGTGATGCTGGACGCTATGTCACTGGTATTTCAAACACCTGCTCGTCACGTATAATGATACTGGTATTTCAAACACCTGCATTGTCACCTATAATGAACAGGTTTTAGTAGTGCGTCCAGACAAAGACAGATTAGGAAGAGAGGTCTGGCAATGTACTTCTGAAAATTAGTCAGTGAAAATTTTATGGATCGAAATTGCACTGATACAGTGCTGGGAGGTGAGGTCCCTTAGGTGGGCAGAACCTGAAGATGGCTCAGGATCAGGTCCTATTTTGCTTCATGTCTCATAAGATTACTGTGTATCAGAGCCAACGCTATGGCAACTAACAAAATCAACAACTATTGAACTTAAAACATCACCGGTGGTAAAGATAAAGAAATGCTCAGACTGTTGATTACCCTCCTATTGAGGATAAGGGCCGTATTAGAAGCAAGAGAAAACTTACAAAATGTGTGTGTGTGTGTGTGTGTGTGTGTGTGTGTGTCGGGGTGGGGGGAGACCTTTATTTCCATTTGTCAAGGACACAGTGTTCTGACAAGAGCTTGTTCACTGACTCTGCCTGACCGTCCGCAGATGAAACCTTACTGTCAGAGAAATCACGTGGAAGGCCGTTGGGCATTTTTTGTTTCATTTTGTCTTTTGCATTAAAAAAATTCTTGATGATGCAGTACTTTCAATATGATTTATTATTATTTATCGTACAATAGAGGAAACAATGTCAAACATGCTAGAGTGTATTACAGTTGGCTTTTAGAAAATAAGATGTGATGTTTCAAGTGTTCCTAGACATGAAACATGTTGTGGAGAATGTGGTTAATGAATTGCACAATTCAGACTGAAAATGGCTTTTTCCTTTCGTTTTTTTCTTTCTTGCCTGTGTATCCAATAATTTGAGAGTGGAATAGTTTTCTTTAATTTATTCAGTCCACAGTTTTTATTTTCCACTTCATATTGTCTAGACAAAAATAATTACTGAAGCGAAGGGAAAAACACAAATTTATATAGTTAATCAGCCACACACTAATATGCACAAATGAAGGAACTGTTCTGTTTTATAATCACCCTCTTAACAATGAAACAAAGCAAAAAGAGAAATGTACATTGAGTCGATTCTGATTCATGGCAAGAGTATGTCGAGTTCTCAGAGGTTAATACTTACAGGAACAGACAGCCTCATCTTTCTGCTTTGAGGTAGCTAGCCCAGTGCTCAACACACAAAATTTAAGGATGTAGAGATGCAAACTATATAGATTCGGGCAGTTTAACACATGGAAAGATTTCAGTGCCATAAAAGATTGAAAAATTGATAAGGTAAACAAGTGGACATCTAGGCAACAAAGCCCACATGAAAGAAGCACACGAGCCTGTGTGATCATGAGGTGTCAAAGGGATCAGGTATCAGACATCATCAGAACAAAAAATCTTATCATTGTGAATGAGGGGGGAGTGCAGAGTGGGGACCCAAAGCCCATTAGCAGACAACTGGACATCCCTTACAGAAGGGTTGCTGGAAGGAGATGAGTCAGTCAGGGTGCAATGTAGCAATGATGAAAGACAACTTTCCTCTAGTTCTTAAATGCTTCCTCCCCCCCCCCCCCTCCCACTATCACGATCCCAATTCTACCTTACAAATCCAGGTAGACTGGAGGATGTACACTGGCACAGATAGCAACTGGAAACACAGGGAATCCAGGACAGATGAACCCCTCAGGACCAGCACTGACGGTGGTGATACCGGGAGGGTAGAGGGAAGGTGGGGTAGAAAAGGGGAACCTATTACAAGGATCTACATATAACCCCCTCTCTGGGAGATGGACAACAGAAAAGTGGGTGAAGGAAGTCATTAGACAGTGCAAGATATGACAAAATAATCATTTTAATTAGTAAATAATAATTTATTATTTGATATAATAATTTAAATTAAAATATGACAAAATAAATAAGTTAGATGATCAAGGGTTCATGAGGGACGGGTAGCTGGGACGGAAGGGGGAAAATGAGGAGCTGATGCCTAGGGTTTACGTTATGAGAATGATGAGGGTAACGAATGTACAAATGTGCTTTATACAATTGATGGATGTATGGATTGTGATAAGAGTTGTATGAGACCCCAGTAAAATGATAAAAAGAAAAAAAAAAGAATGACAGTCTCAGAAACCCACCATGGCATTTCTACCTGTCCTGTAGGGTCTCAATGAGCCATAATCACCCCCTCCCAAAATAAATAAATAAAAGATTGAAAAATTGCTATCAAAGTTTATTCAGTAAATTACTGAATATACCTTGATGTTCTATTAAAGCCCCAGCTCCAGGACCAGAAATATTACCATGATGAACACGCAATTCCTGTGTCCATTTTGTGAAAGTGAAAGAGAAATGTAAAAAAAAAGCAAGGAGAAAGGGAAAAAAATGCAATTAGAGGTACTAAACCACAAAGCTTTTTGCCCTTTCTCTTGTGGTCTGTCTCTCTGGACTGCTTATATTATATTTTTATTGGCTATTTAATGTTTAAGCAAATAATTAAAATTAAAGTGGTTTGTGTACACGAATGCCATCATTCATCTTTTTATTATGCAGTGAAAATGTAATGTGAATAACAGAGCATTTAGCTTGTGTGTAGGATTAACAAAATTACATCCTTTGTGTCATCTACTGTGGATTGTCTGGAGTGTGATTCTAGCTCATCACAGTAGACAAACGCAAATACGAGTTAGGTAGAGTGGAGGGAAGCGGAAGGACCAGCCCAGGCCAGAGCTGACGGAGGCAGAGGGTGAGCGCAGGCCCTCACAGGTGTGCACGGCTCCTCTCTGATTTGGGTTGTGCTCTGGGTTTACACCTCATGGCTACTGGGTTCTGTTTATACAGTAGACTGTGTCCCAGCAGGGGCTAGGTCCTAGGTACTTCCCATTGCCCAGGGATCTATATGCTTTAACCCATGAGTGTAGGCTTGTCATAACAAAAATATAACAGTATGTGGCGGGCCTTAAATAACAGGATTTTATTCTCTAAGAGTTCCGGACGCTAAAAGTTCCAAACAAGGTCTTGGCCGTGTCAGTTCCCTCCGTGCCTTCTCTCCTCATTCCTGGTGTCTCCCATAGATCCTTGGCACTTCTTTCATGTTCCTTGGAATCTATTTCCCTCTTACCTGTCTCTCTGTTTGTGTGTCCGACTTTTAAAATTAACTCAGAAAAGATTATGTTTAGGACCCCACCCCCCGCAACCAGGTAGATTGGCTTCATTAACCTAAAAACACAAAAGCACTGTTTCCAAAGAGGGTCTCATTTTCAGGCAGAAGGACTGGACAGCTATAAGGCTTCGACACATGTTTTTGTGGGACGCAACTCAATCCAGAACACCTAGGAACGTGAGTGGCCACTGCAGTCTTCAGATCGTAAGCACTTTTGTGGCAGGATGTGCTGAATACAAGAGGAGGGTGGGTGAACGGGTTGCCCCTGGCCTGGCTGAGGTACAACTCCTTTGGAGTAGGTATGCCAATCATAGGCTGTGTGTACTTGATCCCAACCCTACCCCATGTCTAGGTCAAGCTCCTTCCAGAGGGAGAGAAGCAGTTGCGAGGCAGTGGTGGAAAGGGGGCAGCATCTGGTGGTTCTGAGGCAGTACAGTGGTGGCCAAGAACCTAGTACCAGGAGGCCTATCCCCGGGAAGTGGCATGATGCTTGAACCTGGGGTTTCCAAGTCCCTGGAACATACTTCATTGATACATTGCACTTCAGTTATGAAACATAAATGAAGAGATAAAAATAATTCATCTCATGGGAACAAATCACCGAATCCTTTGTATGGGGTTCTGCTCTATACCACTTCCATATATCCATACTATTTACAAATCCAATTTTTAACAAGCTGCTAGGATTCCTCCTTCAAGTTCTCTTTACTTGAATTACAGTTCAAGGGGAAAGTTTCCTCGTGGGATGATTAACAACATTTTAAAAGCTTTCCCAAGTATGGGTTAATTATCCTTCTTTGAAATTTCAGATTTGTTTTAACTTTGCATGCTGGTGGTTTGAAGTTTCACTAAAGCCAAGTTCATGTGAAAATTATGGTCAAGTATTGCATGCCGCCAAGGAACCAAGATGACCCCTAGTAACCACAAAGCCGCAAAGAACATGCCATGACAATGGCTAATACTTGGACAGTTTTTCCAGTGCAGTGTGCAGCGGTGTTTTGCCGTCTTCAGGGAGGTGAGGGGTGGACGTGGGGCTGGTTAAAGTCATGGGCTTGAGAGCTGAACCAGCTATAGACTGAGCTCCCTCCAGCCTAGGGCTTGGGAAACTTTTAAGATAGAAAATGCAATCCTGTCCCTCACAACATTTAAAAAATTATTTGAGAGCCTTGAGTATATATTTTAGCAACAAATGAGATCACCATTATCTAGATAATATCCTTTAAATTTTTCCATTTTACTTCAGAGCCACTGGTATGTAGCTAGAGATTCACAAATGGCTTAGACGCCACAGTTCCTGGTCCCCTCTTACACTATGGCCTAGACTTGAATCCCTTGATAGTTCTGGGCCGCAGCTGCCTCATATGCAAAATTGAGGTAATAGTTTTTCATTTCTCATAAAGTTCTTGTGAATGAGTTGAAAAGAGTCATTGAGTGTTTAGTTCATTTCTTTAGATGGGTCTGTGTATTTTTTAATATGCAAGCATCAGCAAAAAAAAAAAAAAAAGGTAAAGGAGCTTTACTAGTACCCTAGCGCTACCATGACCATGACAAATGACCACAAATTGGGTGGCTTAAAACGACAGTCCTTTTGGGGGCTCCAATTCTGAAATTAATGTGTTGGCGTGGCCCAGTTTCTCTGAAAGTTCTAAGGAAGAGCCTTGCTATTCGTTTCTGGTGTTATCGACAATCCTTGACACTTCCTGGCTGATTGATGGACCACTCTAGGGTCTGCTTCCGTCATATTTGGCACTGTTCCCGAGCCATTACGTCCCTGTGTCTTCTCTTCATAGAAGTGATTAGTCATATTGGAAGAGAGCTCATGTTCATGGCCCTATTTTAACTTGGCGACTTATGGAAAGATCTTATTTCTCCAGAAGGCCATACTCACAGGTCCTGGGGGTCAGGACTTCAACACATGTGATCTTTGCCACCACAAAGACAACATGCGCTCGCACAGCTTCATCCTCCACTTGCAAACCTTGCCCGGAGACTCCAGCCCTTCATGTGAACATTTCTGTATGCTGGACCAAGTTCATTCTGTCCACACAAACATCTTCTTCTTCTTTTTTAATCATCTTATTGGGGGCTCATACAACTCTTATCACAATTCATACATACATCAATTGTATAAAGCACATTTGTACATTCGTTACCCTCATCATTCTCAAAATATTTGCTCTCCACATAAGCCCCTGGCATCAGCTCCTGATTTTCTCCCTCCTTCCCTGCTCCCCCCTCCCTGGTGAACCCTTGATAATGTATAAATTATTATTATTTTGTCATACCTTACAGTCTGACATCTCCCTTCACCCACTGTTCTGTTGTCTGTCCCCCAGGGAGGGGGCCACATGTAGATCCTGTTATCGGTTCACCCTTTCCAACCCACCGTCCCTCCACCCTCCCAATATCGCCACTCTCACCACTGGTCCTGAAGGCATCATCCGTCCTGGATTCCCTTACACAAACATCTTCAATTATTCCTTTCAACTTCGTCAAACCCTGTTTCTCCTGTGTTCTAGCTGCTCAGGAGCAGTTAGCAAATAGTTAATTAAATAGATTAAATTTGTTCTTTGTTGAATTCTCAATATTCCTTCTATAGCTGTTGTGAGGAACCATCGAGTCTGTTTTAACCCAGTGGGCCTATGTTTGGCCAGAGGAAGCGCTTCCTGGTCCTGAGCTCACGTCGCAATTGTTACATGTGATCGAGTGCTGTGGTCAGTGTCCACCCATCACAGGGGGCTTTCCAGAGCTGCTGCCCCCTGATCACCTGTCCCAAGTACGCAGGTGAACTACTGCTCTCCTCACTTCTCAAGTCAGATTGGTTTGTTCTCTGCCAGTGCATTTTCACTTTGATAGTTTTTGCCAAAACGGTAGTTCAGGTGTGACAAGGCTTCATCCCTTCACAGCCCTTGCCTGGCTCTCACAGGCATGCGGTGTAATTGAAAATCCCGAAGTTTGGACCAGGCATACCTTCGTCCTCAAAAGTGACACTTGAGAGGAGTCTTATGTCTTTGTGAAGTATTGGAGTCATCTAAGTCAGGAAGACAATGTTCCAATCGAGTAAACAGGAGTACGGAGGTGAAATAGGAAGAAAGGTTAAAAATGGAGATCACTAATATTAAGTATAATGTTTCTGCAGGAGTTTGGACTGATTGAGGGTATAAGCTGGAACCATGCCCTCCTCATTGTAAGAGGTCAACCCATTTGTTGAAGAGTGACCGACACCCACGCGGAGGTGTGACAATAGAGAAGAGGCAGCCGGAGTCCCGCACTCGTCCCTGACTGAAGAAGAGGAGCTGCGTGCTTCGTTGCTTGGTTGTATGGAACTTTTACCGGGACTTCGTTATGCAATTAGCGATGTCTGAGCTTCGCTCTCTTCATCTCCTCTCTGCGGTGAGAGGACAACAGTAACCCCTTGGTGGCATGAAAGCTCATTAAGAGAACTTGCCACAGTGCTGGACACACGTCTGGGATGCACAGATATTGCTTTCTCATTCTGCCTCCTTTCAGCTCTCTCCTTTTCTCCACCTTTCAGACTTTCCCCTCCGTTCCTGTTGTGAAAAGTGAACAGAAACCGCAGGTTAAAAAAGAGTGCGGCGACGGCTGCGCTTGGATATTGGGGACGAGGAAAGGCGGATTCTTGCAAAACCTCAAGCACTTTTTAAACAGGTAAATTCTGCAGATGTCTGTGCTAGTGGCGGGGCCACAGCGACTGCGCTGTGTGTAAAGGAGAGCACGTTACACCGTATGTCGCCCAGAACCGAGCGTGCGAATTGGGCATGTGGCCAAAAGATAGGGTTTTGTACTGGGCACCTGATTTTCTAGCAAGGAATGGTACTTAGTAGATTTTTTGTGCTGAGATGTTCGTATCTGTAATATGTGAGTAATAATCTGTCTATTTCACTGGCTTATTCAGCCATGCCTTCTTGAGCATCTACCAACATGCACGGTGCACATTAGTGTGGGGTAAAGAAAGCATGCTAGCTTGGATGCTTTCTCTGAATGCTGAGATCTGAAGAGTCAATAGTAGTCAAGGAGAGGGTCATCCGTGGAGGAAGATTGCTAACGGGAGAAGGATTTGCATATATGAAACAGACTAGTTTTAAGAGATGAGCGACTGTCAGTGTCCCTGAGGCGTGGAGTGTTAAGGGGGCAGAGGGAAAAGTTAACTGGTGGCAAAGAAGCGGGGCAGATTACGAAAGGTCTATACTATGTCAAACACCATGTTAAAGAACTCAGAGTTTTCCCCAAGCGGCATAATAGCACTTCCCAACAGTACTTTCCAGTAGGACCAGATTCCAGTAGTACCCACTGAACATTTATCTCTTTCCACAAGACACACAATGCACATTACAAACCAACTCCAAACCCACTGCCATTGATTCAATTCCTATTAATCATTTCTGAGACTGTACATCTTTATGAGAGTAAGCAGCCTCAACTTTCTCCCTTAAAGTTGCTGGGGGATTTGAACCACAGACCTTGTGGTTAGCAGCCCCAATTCTAACAGAAATTGTCTCAGGGTCTCCTACAATTCACATTCCCACTGCCATTGAGTCCATTTGGACTCACACCAGCCCATATTAGTATGTCTCAATGTTCTACAGTAAAGAATTCTATTTAACACAGGCTTAACAACTTCCTCAAATAATTAATATTAAAACAAACAAACAACAAAAAACCTTGATGAACATATTTGGGGGAATGATGGGGAATGAGAAGACATTTTATAGTTTTAAGTTGGGAACAGACATCATAATTTTGTTGTTTTGAGAAAGTGTTATACAATGCAATAATAATCCTCTTCCCTGCCATAGATGAATGTGGCATACTGCTTACATGCTGGACTACTAAATGGAAGGTTGGAGGTTGAAACCCAGCAAAGATACCCTGGACACAAGTCTGGCAGTTGGCATCTTGAGGGGCACAGCCTTGGCAAGCCTGCGGAGCAGCTCCTCTATGCACACTTGCGGACACTGTGAGGGAGACGCAGCCAACAGCACAGGAAGCCTCAGCGTGTGCAGTACCCTTCAATTTATTCCTCACCAAACGCTCACAGAAGATTCTGTTATATTTCATTGTTATAACCAGGAAGCCACATCCTAAAGGAATGAAATGGTTTAAAGGTTACAAAATAGATGATAAGTGGAGATATTTGGATATGAATTCAGTTAGTCTAGCCTTGGAGCCTATTCTTAAGGAATAAATCTGATTAGAGAGGGGCAATAGATTGGAATCAAACATGACTGGAAACTATTAGCAGAAACTATGATGGCTATAATCCACACAAAAGATGATGGCCACTCGGACGTCATCGATTTAGTCAGAGGACTGAATATTATGGCACAATTAATGCAGTTAATACGGTTTCTATGTGGTGGATATTCAACAAATGGCAGTTCTTTTGTATAGGGAAGTGCGATGTCAGAAAGAGGAGGCCTTCTGGAGGGTCGGGGAAATCAGAATGTATCATCCAATAATGTTACCATGAAAACGGATTATTTCTATGGGGGAAATATTGGATTACTACCTCACAGCATACAGCAGATTCATGTATAGGAATTACAAAGCCTCACTAAGAGTACGATAAACAACTCAATAAAATATTGAACAGAAGACAAACAAACATTTCCCAGAAGACACACAAGTTATACAAGGACACCTCACTTAAACCTACAAGATGGTATCATTTTAAATCACCTGATTCATAAATATTAAAAAACTAAGCAATACCAAATGGTATCATGAGTGTGCATGAAGGGGAACACTGATACACAGCTGGTGGGAAGTGCATATTGATCCCAAATGTTGGAAAACATTTTAGTATTTTCTTGAGAAGCTGTACATTCCAATACTCAATATGCCATAGATTTTATTGTAGATTATATATTCCTGAGAAACTCTTGAACCATATGACAAGTGAGAGAGCAACCATAGCACATTTTGTAAGAGAGCGAGAAAAAGCCCTGGCGATAACCTGAGTGGCTGCTGACAGAATGCTAGTAAAACACTGGACAGCCAAATAGTGGGATGCAATATTTTGGAATAGGGTAAACCATGGTTGCACTCAGCAATATCTACAAACCTTATAAACTGTTATGAGAAAGACAAGTTGAAGAGCAGTAAGCTAAAACAAATAATCTTATATCAGTTTCCCTGATTATCGGATAAAATTATATATTTAAGCTATAGAATGATGGCTGACCTACAATTGGGCATAGAAGTCACTGCTATCCCGGGAGGAGGGTCACAGGGGCATGGAAGGAGGGAACATACAGAGAAATGGAACTTTGGTGTTATTATTCTTGGCAGGTGTCAATGAGCTCGTTCCAACTCCAAAAAGCTCTACGTACAACAGAATGAAACACTGCCTGGTCCTGAGTCATCTCATACAATAGAGTGAAACACTGCCTGGTCCTGAGTCATCTTTGCAAATGTTATGCTTGAGCCCCTTACAGCCACTTTGTCAATGTAGCTAACCCAGAGTCTTCCTCTGTTTCAATGCTGTGTTGGTCTGCATAGACCCGAGAAACCAATCCATGGACACACACAGGTGTATAAGAAAGAGATTTATTCACAAGAACAATTGAACATTACGAAAACACCCCAGCACACTCCAGATCAAGTCCATAAGTCTGATACTAGCCCATATGTCTGATAGCAATCTATAAAGTCCTCTTCAGACTCATGAAACACATGCAATGATGCCGAATGTAGAAGATCACAGGCCAGTGGGTAGTAAGTCCCTGGATCCAGTGTCATTGGAAACACCTCATCGCTGGCAGGGGTCTCTGCATCAGGGTGGTTCCATGTGTCTTGTCAGCTGCTATTTCTCCCAGGGTGTGAGCAGAGAGTCTCCCACCTCCAAGGAGGAAGTACCAAATTTCCCAGAATTCTCAGGAGCCACATAGAGGCCTCATTGGCTATGATCTGATTGACAAACCAGACTCCACTGCTATGCTCTTAATCCTGAAATTGACAAACGATTATATATCTACTACAAATGCCCTTCTACTTTACCAAGAATGTAACCCTATTGAGAAGGTTTTATGACAGATCATAAGTTAGGCAGTAGGTCCAAGGGTGTTTATTTGTAATTCACAACTTGAAAATAAGTGTATGGTGCATATACTTTTATGATCAAGTAGTTAAAAGAAGAATAAGAAAGACAAGAGAGTGCTTATTATTGTAATTACCACCACACTAAGGCAAGTTTGCTGGGTTCAGCAGCACCTTTCTAAACTATTTTATTAAACTATAAAGTGATGGACTGAAGACCAGTATCTGCAGACTGAAATTGATAAGCATGTAGTCAGTGTGCACTGATAATTACTGGTGATTGGAATGCAAAAATTAGAAACAAAGAAGGATCAGTAGTTGAAAATATGTCTTTGGAGATAGAAACAACATTATAGAGCACAGGATTAAAGTGTGGGAACAGATGATCCAAATAAAAAAACACACTTCCATCCATTTGATTCTGAATCCCAATGAGCCTATAGGACAGAGTAGAACCACTCGTTAGAGTTTTCACAGCTAAATATTTATAAGAGCAGGCAGCCTCATCTTCTCTTATGGAGAAGCTGGTGACATTGAACTGCCCATCTTGTAGTTAGCAACCTATTAATTAACTCACTCCACAACCAGGAGCTTCCCTCAAAGAGATAACAGAAAAGTTTAACGTCATCACTCAGAATAAGGGCTAGGAGTGGCTACAGAACAGGTCGTCGATTACTCGTACATAAGTTCAAGTTGAACCTGAAGAAAATTAAACAAATCTACATGAGCCAAAGTAGGCAGATAAATATGTCCTACTTGACCATGGCAAGAAGAAATTTGAGGCATTAACCATAAATCAGATGAATCCTTGTGTGATAGCAAGAATGTCATACATAGAGAAAGAAAGGACCAAAAATGGTCTGGCATTTTCTCTTCAACATATAACAGTTAAAGTATGTGGATAAAATTATGAAGTAAAAAAGGGCATTTCAAGATGATAAAGAAAACTAAGTTATTCTTAGATTATAATGAAATATTCCAAGACCTGGTATTAGACAATTAAAAAGGAGTAACATGCTTGCTTTTCTAAGGGTAAAAGAACTGAGGAAAAAATTCAAAGCTTGAGTTGAAATATTCAAGGACTCTATGGGCAAAGCTACTGAATGCTGCCGGAAGCATCCAGGAAAAATTGAAGCCATCCACCGAGTAACTGTACCAAAAGGAACTGGTCAACCTTAGACTCTTTTAAGAAGGAGCATATATCAATTATCAATGTATTCAAGGAAGAAGTTCAAGTTGCACTGAACATATTGAGAAAAAAATAAAACCTTGGGACTTGGCAAAATACCAATCGATATGTTTTAACAAATGAGAGCACGACTCTCAATGATCAATGTCGAGAAATTGGAAAGTCCAGGTCAACTGACTAGAAGAGATCCATGTGTCTTCCCATTCCAAAAAAAGGTGATCCAACAGAATGTGGAATTGCTGTGCAATATCAGTACTATCACATGCAAGTCAAATTTTATTGATGGCAATTAAAAAAATTAATGTACTGTGTACAGCAGTACATTAACAGGGAACTTCCAGATTCAGAAGGAAATGTGGGACGAGAACGTCACTGGTCACATCAGATGGATTCTGGCTGAAAGCAGAGAATATAGAAATTACCTGTGCTTTATTGGCTGTGCAAAGACATTCAACTATGTGGATCCTACCAGATTATGAATAACATAGTTAAGAATGGGAATTCTTGAATGGATAATTGTGCTCATGTGGAATCTATAGACCAAAAAGCAATTATTCAAATAGAATAAGATGATCCTTTGGGTTCTGAAATCATGAAATGCGTGTGTCAGAGACCTATCCTTTCACCTGTGTGCTGGAAAAATAATAAAAGAAACTGTACTACAGAAATAATCTGCATGCTGAAAAAATAATCTGAGTAGCTGAATAATATGAAGAAGAATGTACCATCATGATTGAAGAACAATTAATAACATGTAATATGCAGATGTCACACTTAACAATTACCATTATTTGAGATTTAATGCATATATCATATATTCCATAATTCAATCACATCCAGCAGAAATTTACAATTGCTATCATAATCACTTTCCAAACTTTTTTTCCTTACATGGATATTTTGTCTCCCCTTCACCCTATCACCACCAATTTACCCCCATCCTGTCCCCCAATACGCTTATTCTACTTGCTGTCTCCATAGGTTCATCAATTCTGGGTTTCATAAACTGAAAAACAGAAGAATATATGACACAGTTTCAAGAGGGCGACCCCTGACATAAAAGCACTGAGATACACCATGATATGAAAAAACAAAATCCAAAGCAAGCAATACACTAGAAAAACAAAGCAAATTTGGAAACCAGGTCAGGTCCAGCATGGTTCCTGGCAGGTATCTGCTGGCAAAGTTTAAACTGCTCAAATCAG
The DNA here is from genome assembly GCF_050624435.1 of Tenrec ecaudatus. Taxonomy (NCBI): domain Eukaryota; kingdom Metazoa; phylum Chordata; class Mammalia; order Afrosoricida; family Tenrecidae; genus Tenrec; species Tenrec ecaudatus. The sequence continues at coordinate 108,211,299 of NC_134530.1, forward strand.
ATTTCTGCCTTTGATCTATCCTCATCTCTCCCCTCCACTCTATTTAGCAACCACTTCTTCTTATCCCTCAATTATGGAGAGAGGGAGGTCACCAGAGGCTTTTCCCTATGTGGTTCCACAAGTGGATCTGGGGCTCCCACTGTCCTCCACAACCTGCTATACACCAGACGCTCACACTTCAGCCTCTGATACTGATCCTTCCTTCAACTTCGGGCTCTATGCTTCGCAATCCTTTGGTGACTGATGATGGTGTACTTCTTCCACGTTGTGTTGGACCAGGTTGATGAGAGAAGCAAATCCAGAGACACGCATACATGTAGAAGAAAGAACTTTATATCAAAGAGTAATTGTATATTAAAAAAATATCCCATCCCAGTCCACATCAAGCCCAGAAGACCGACATTAGCCCATAAATCCCATACTCGTCCATGGATCCCTCTTCAGATGCAGGCAACACATGCAATATGCAAAACGCAGGGAGACCACAGGCCAGTGGGGGGAGTCTTGTGAATCGAGTGGCAGTGTCCTGACTCAAGTCATGGTATTTTCCATTGTCTGATATGCATGCAAAGCTGGCCAAGTGAAGAACTGATGCATTTGAATTATGGTATTGACAATGGATATTTAATATATTGCCAACTGCCAGAAGAATGAAGAAATATGTCTTGGTAGAAAGCCAGAAACATTTTAGAAGAGAGGATGGTACTTTGGACATGTTACCAGCTGAGACCAGTGCTTGGAAGAACATCATGCTTGGTAGAGTATCTGCTCACAAGAGAAATCCCTTACAGTGGGTGAATTGACTCAGTGGCTGCAACAATAGCTTCAAAAACAGTGAAGTTTATGCGGCGGTCCAGGAATGGGCGTGCTTGCTCTGCTGTGCCTGGAGTTGGAGGCGACTTGACAACCAAAAAAGCTCGAAAGGCATGTTGCATTAGGTCAGTCTACTGCACAAGACCTCCTCTGAGTACTGAAAAGCAAGGATGTTACTTTGAGGACTCAGGTGTGCCTGACCCAAGACATAGTATCTCCCATGGGTTCATGGGCTTGTGAAAGTTGTACATTGAGTAAGGAAGAGCAAAGGGGACCAGTGCGTTTGGATGGTGGAGTTGGAGATGAAGGACAGCACCGAGGACTACAAAACGGATGAACAAACCTGTCTGGGAAGAAGTACAGCCAGTGTGCTTCTTCAAGGCCTGCATGGAAAGACTTGGCCGGACGTACTTTGGACTCGTTATCAGGCGACAACAGTTGCTGAGGAAGGACATGCTGTGGTGCGATAAGACGGAGGGGCAGTGACAAAGAGGAAAGCCCTCAGCAGCCGAGTTGACGGGTTGGCTGCAACGATGGACGGAGTCTGGCACAGGGACCATTGTAAGGACGGTACGGGATGGATGGTTCCATGTTTCGCTCTGTGGTGCACAGGGTCACTATGGGTCGGAACCAATTAGATGGCACCTAACTACAACAGCAACAACAAGAACTTTCCCACCTCTGTATCTTGAGTCTTCGTTTCTTTGACATTAATTAGATAGCACACACTTTTGAGCAAGGTATTCTATTGCTAATTCTGAATGAAGGTGATTTCCCTCACACCTGTCATGAAACGATCTCGCCATCTAGACAGGCTTTCCTGTACATCTAAAAGCACATCAAAATTCCGGACACGCAGGAAAAGGACTTCCCGCCTCAAAGCTACCCAAAGCAAAAGCTCGTGTGTTTTGTTCACACAACTGCATCTCTGGATTCTAGAAATAGTGTCAGCAGGAATGCACTTACTGAATGGATTTAGAAGCATGTTCACTCAGAAGTAACAAATGCAAAGTGAACTACTTTTCAGAAAGGTTTTTGAGGACTCACCAGGGCCCACACCTTGCTCATTTTTGGTAAGATTGTTTTCCTCATCTTCTGATTCACAAATTCTCCTTCCATAGGCAAGCACGCAAGGCCTATCTTAGAGAACTTTGTGTGGTGGGTTCACATTTAGGTTTCCCAGGCCAGGTATGCACACAGGGTTTCTTTATGTGTGTTTGTTTTATATGCTTTTCTTTTTATTAATAAATCACTTTATTGGGGGCTCTTTCAGCTCTTATAACAATCCATACATCAATTGTATCAGCACATTTGTACATATGTTGCCATCATCATTTTCAAAATATTTTCTTCCTACTTGAGCCCTTGGTATCAGCTCTTCTTTCTCCCCTCTCCCTCCCTCACCCTCCCACCTTAGTGAACCCTCGATAAATTATAAATTATTCTTATTTTCATATCTTATGAAGGTGGCTGCTTGATATTTTAGTCTTCCTTGTTCATTAGTAGCATGCTCCATTAGTAATACACATGTCCTCTCTTGACAAGAAGAAGGGTTCATGTTAGAATTGTTAATGTACTGAAATTTATTTCTATTTTTATTTTACAAAGTATTCAGGATCTTTTACTGTATGTGAAATATCTGCCTATCAAGGAATTGATTCTAAAAAGGAAGTATAAGAATACACACAGACATATGTATCGGTGCTTACGGCATCACTTTCACAATTGTTAAAAGATAGAAACCAAAATGTTCCCTACTAGACGAATAGATCAATTGTGGCCTGCACACACAATGGGATACCATTCACTTTTAAAGATCAATGTAATCCTGATGCATGCCACAACAGGGATGGAACTCTGAAAACATCATGCTGCATGAATTAAGCCAGTTGCAAAAGGACAAATACAATATAACCTCATTTATAAGAAATAAGAAAATATATTGGGAAAAAAAAGTTTATTTGTGGCTACTGGGAGTGTAAGGGAATGGGAAAGAGGTACTTTTTGCTTAGGAGCACTGAGTTTCTTTTAATGTGGTGAGTGGTTTTGAAAAGGATAGTGAACACAATTGCACAAAGTGAAGAATATAATCCAGTGTTTTCCAAAGTGGGCAATCCACGCCCCCCCCACCCCGGGGTGCTGGAATGATCCAAGGGAACTACAAAAGCAAATATCTATACTTTATCCCAGATTAAAGGCTGCAGTTTTTAATTTCCAGTGGGTGCTGAGTTTGTTTTTGGTTTTTTTTTGAAACTAGGTGGAAGATCAAATCAATTCGGGAACTTATGAAATCAATGCTAGTGAATTGTCCATGTAGCAAGTATTGAGATGGTGCATGTTTTCCTCACAGTAAGGAGAATGTATTCAAAGTAGGTAACTTTTGTAAAGAAATGGTATTCATCTACTACTTTGAAATGTGAAATGTTACTGTTTTGAGGATATAATGATGTTAATAATCTGTCATTTCATTACGGGGGCTCCCTCCCTCCCCAGTCGATTGAGTAGCAGATGTTAGTGAGGAACTCCAGTCAGCGTATGACAGTTGTCAAGGTCGAACTGTAATAGCTGGAAATACCAACCACAGCATTTATCAATTTAAGTCACGTTTGAGAAATGGCCAGGCATTGACCTAGTTGAAGATGGATCGATGAAAAGATCTCTGTGGGAACTTGGTTTAGCTTAAGAGATATAAGTAAACAGATGGAGTAATCACGATGGAATGTGAGTAACTGTTGTTAATCATTAAAGGAAAGAATTCAACAGTGCTATGTGCCATCCAGATGGTTTATGCTCAGCCACCAACCTCAAAGCTGGTTGTGTGAATGCACGTCTCAGTGCTTTGGAAGAAAGACCTGGTGAATCCCTTCCAAAAAGGCTATCGTCATTGACAATGTTGTGAAGGGCGCACACAGTTCTCCTGCTCTGGCATGTGCGGAATGTCCATGGGCAGGAATTGGCAAGGAGCGGTGTTATTCACACTTTCAAATGGTTTTATTACATTCTTGTTCTCTGGATACTGGCCACCCAGGGATAATACTGTTTTACTAATGATAATATATTCAATACCCTGACCATATACCTATGTCATGGTGTATTTTACATGTTAAGATGATACAAATATAAAAAATAAATAAACCCTCAATTTTTACCACAGGGGAAAACTGTGCACTTGTTCTTTGTACAGTTAATGGATAATTTATTTTATCTCTCGTTAGCATTTTATGATCCTTTTCAATTTCCAGGAATTTAGAGGCTCTTTCTAGTTTTAGAAAGGAGAAAACAATGTATTTTTGTGTGACGCTAGTTTTTCACTTAGGTCCTGGGAGTATTTACGTAAAATTACAAGAGCATACGTCAGTTTAGCTGGAAAGCAGAGGCATAGTTAATAGGTATGGATTCAAATGAAATTAGGAAAAGCAACTGTAACAATGTAACAACTGCTCCAATGTAATCCCCCTACAATGAGTTGGATATTCTTTACTGATGGGAACTAAAATAGCGTAAGATGATTTGCATAAAAGCGTTGGATGTGTGCAATTATCTGGGCAGAGCACTAGCCATTCTCTCCCCTTGGGGCTCTTATAATCACTAGAATGTTAATTGCTTAGTTCCCTGTCTCCTTCAAGAAGGCAATCACTGCTTTCCTCCGAAAGCTAGCAACAGTCCGGTCCTCTCCGAAGGTCAACTCTCTCCGTTGCCACAAAGGCCTGAAACACCTAGCTCCAAGTGCATGGAGATGCTCATGTGGTGTTTTGACCCCTCTCAGCTGGATTCTGCATTTCTCAGTTCCCAGCCTCCTAAGAGGCGACTCTTCACTGGAAAATGACTTCCTACACAACTCCCGCTTGCTGTGCCACTGCCCACATGCTGTCCTGGGGGTGGACCCAGCGTCCCAGTGGAGTGCAGCCGCTCCTGCGCGTCTGTGAGCGCCAGCAAAGGGGCGGAGAGGAGCGGCGAGAAGGAAGGGGTGGAGGTCACCCCCCTCCATCAGCGCAGGCTGTGAGCGCCTCTGGGTGCCGAGAGGCGGGCGGGAGACCCGAGAGCGCCCGGCGGGTCTGCGGCGGGACCCGCGGCAGGGGCGGAGGCCGAGCGCGGCCGGGCGCGCGGGAGTCACCTGTGGCGGCGGCGGCGGGTGGCAGCGCGCGGGATGGCGCGGCGAGACGCACGCTCCCCGGTGGGCTCCAGAGCTCCGCAGGCGGCCCGGGATTGCCAGGTACCCACGTCCCCGCGGGCGGCCCCCGCGGCGTCCCCCGGAACCCGGGGCTGCCAGCCCGCTCCCCCCTCGGGCCGCTCAGCTGGCCGCGCCATGGGGTCACTTAAACTGCGCCTGGCGAAGAGTTTGGTCCAGATTCCCCAAGCCAGGGAGACAGCTTGTAAAGACAGGAGTCCCTCGGCTGCGCCACGCTGATGGGTGGATCGGCCTCTGGAGCGAGCGGGCGGAAAGCGGTCCCCTTCTGCTGGGGGTGGCCTGGGGGCTTCCAGTGGGCGACGCGCGGGCCGCGCTGGGGCTGCCACGGGCGTTCGGCGGCCCCGGGGTGGGAAGGAAAGCGGTGCTCTGGTGTTCCAGCCAGAGCAGACTTTTTCAGCCCATTGGGAGGTTTGGGAAGGGTGTTGCAAGCAGAAGCTTGGGGCGAGGGGAGGGGGCGGGGAGGAAAAGGGGAGTTGGCAGGATGATGGGCGAAAGTCTAGCAGCGAGGAGTGAGAGGAGGCGTCTGCCCTGGGGCAGCCCGGGCCTGCTGCTCACAGTCCAGCCCCAGGAAAGGCTAGCTCCGGAATTCCCAGCCTCCCAGAGCGCTGCTGGGAAACGTCAGTGGGATTAGCACAGGCAAAGTAGCTGTGGTCCTGGGTATCTCGTGTGTGTGACTCAGATCTTTCCCCACTAGGGAAAGAGCGATGAATAACTAGCTCACATCCGATATTACTACCCTGCAGTTTTAGCTTAATTGACTGCATCCAGCCAGATGTGCGCAGAAGGCAGATGTGGACCAAGCGAGCACAGCCCCACAGCCCGCCTCCCTTGCCCAGGCAAGTCAAGAGCAAATCTTTGCGCAGGTGGTAAACTGGACCCAAACTCTTTTCTGCAGTCTTGCCCACGCCGCTGGCCTTGCGCATGCTTAGTGCTCCTAGCCTGTTGCTGGATGTGCGCTTTAGAAACCTATTCCGAAAGCCCCATTTCATATTAGGGAGCTGGCTATTGCCTCTAGTGCCCCCCAGCTCCCCCTTCCCAACGCCCTCCACAGTGTTTGGAGAAGCTTGTTACATGGGCTTGGCAAACTGGTTGCATTTAGTTACCCTCGGGAATAATCTGGCCCTTGTGGATAAAGCCCATCAGAGAAAATAGCAGAAACTTAAAAAATTCATGAGTTTTCTAAAGAGGTTTTCAGGACGTTAGAAACATTATTGGGTGTAAGCCTAATCTTATTGCTTTTCTTAAAATTGGAAAGTATTGGCAGTCGTCGGAAGGTCTTTAGGAGGTACACATTTGCACCTGGGTCCTTGAGACTAACCAGGAGATCTCGATTTGGGCAGCTTCTTTCCTTTGACAATGAAACGTGGCACCCTGGGCAGATGTGTGCTGCTTTCAGTGTGAGGCGACCTTGCTCACCATAGGCTGGAGAAATCAGATGCCCACCGCAGGGTGCTGTGGCTCTTGAGTCATAAATGTCTAGTAGTAAGGCTGTTTTCATAATTCCTCTCTCTTTTCCTTACAGACCTCTGGACTACAAGCCTGCATTGATTTGAGACGGAGATGACTTGAGCGACTGGCTTTTATCTTTCCAACAATGTCCATGAACAATTCTAAACAACCATTGTCTCCCGCTGCTGGGCTGAATGCAACCTGCCAGACTGAAAACCGACTTTCAGTATTTTTCTCAATTATCTTCATGACGGTGGGAATTTTATCAAACAGCTTGGCCATTGCCATTCTCATGAAGGCGTATCAACGATTTAGACAGAAGTCTAAGGCATCGTTTCTGCTTTTGGCTAGTGGCCTGGTGATCACAGACTTCTTTGGTCATCTTATCAATGGAGCTATCGCAGTATTTGTATATGCTTCTAATAAAGACTGGATCCGCTTTGACCAATCAAACGTGCTTTGCAGTATTTTTGGTATCTGCATGGTATTCTCTGGTCTGTGCCCACTTTTTCTGGGCAGTGTGATGGCCATTGAGCGCTGCATTGGAGTTACCAAACCCATATATCATTCTACAAAAATTACATCTAAACATGTGAAGATGATGCTGAGTGGAGTGTGCTTGTTTGCTGTCTTCATAGCTTTGCTTCCCATCCTTGGGCTTCGAGACTACACAATTCAAGCATCGCGGACCTGGTGCTTCTACAAGACAGAGCACATCCAAGACTGGGAAGATCGATTTTATCTTCTGCTCTTTTCTTTTCTGGGGCTCTTAGCCCTTGGTGTTTCCTTCTTATGCAACGCCATCACAGGGATTACACTGGTGAAAGTGAAGTATAAAAGTCAGCAGCACAGACAAGGCAGGTCTCATCATTTGGAAATGGTCATCCAGCTCCTGGCTATCATGTGTGTCTCCTGCATTTGCTGGAGCCCGTTTCTGGTAAGAGTCTGGTGTTTGAGCAGTTTTTGCTTTCTTCATTTCTTCGATTTTCAATGCAAGCTTTAGCTCATTTTTTTTTTAAAAAAGGTTGTAGTCTTGATGCTAATTGAGTTCAGTCATTTAAATGCTGGAGTTTACTCCTAGTTAACAAGTATTTCAGCACTCCGCTCTGAATTAGAATTAAGCTATTATGGACATTTATGTCTTTTTCTCCATAAGCTCCAAATAGCATGATCTATGTTGTTAAAGAGGTCTTACTCTAAGTGCTGCCTCTTGAAGCGTAACAGTTTCAACCCAATGAACATCTTTGTAATACATCGAGTGTGATTTTAGTTTCTAAAATGTGACAAGAAAATTATTAAACAGAACAGTATGAACAGCAATTCTTATTACTGTACATTGAGGTGGATTCCAGTAAGTTTGGGCCAAATGTCTCATAGACTTTTAATTTGTAAATAAAGCATATTAACGAGCTTCTTCTCCTAAAGCAGGAAGTTATGAGGTTTCAATTTGTAAAGGTAGGCATGAATAGAGATATTAATAAGTGGGAGGGAGATGAGAACTCACTGGTTCACTAACCCTGGAACAATGCAGAGGGCTCAGGGAGAGGTATGATGGATTGGCAGGAAAGCCAAGGACTCTGGAGCAGGTAGGAGAAAGGTGTTTTGAATATAAAGGACTGCTATCATACTTATTTTTAAAGTTTCTATAAGTCACTCATTTCTTTAAAATTTTTTATTGAATTAACTTTTTAAAACTAGTTTGGTATTTAGATATGGAAATTGAGCTAAAGTTAAAAACTTATGGGGAAAACCCCCAAGTCATTGATATCACCTGTCTGGTAGAAGAAAACAAACCATGGGTGATAGGTGTGACAAGCATGTCACCAGTGTTACCCTTAGTGATGAAAAGTCTATCAAAATGATATGCACAGGGGCAAAAAGAATCTGTAGGAAGCTAGTGGCAACAAAGATAATTTTCATTCTTTGTGTGCAAATAGAGAAGTTGCTTGCCACCCAGAGACAGTAATAGAGGAATATAAAGATAAGGGTGAGACACTGGTAGAGGTAAGGCAAAAGTGATAGTGATAGAATGAAAGTGCTGGTTGTCGATGTAGTTTTACTACTAGGAATCTTTGATAGAGGAATTTTAGTAAACAATTTAGATGATGCAAATGAACCCCAAATTCATGCAAGTTGCTGGTGGCAGCAGACTGTAATAAAGTCCATTTTATTTTACAAAAGACTTTCTACTTTTATGATATTTATGTACTCTATTAAGTTGTTTCTTTATTTTTTCATTTATTAAAATGAGCTTATTGAATTATTAAGTTATTTAAATACATTCCCATGCTTTTCTGAGTTGGCTTGGACATATATTCTAATCAAGGGGATGCTGGACCTGACCCTGGGGAGTCGAAATTGTAAGGCCCCATACTTGTTCATTTTGGAGCTGAAGACAAGCAGACGTCTGACTTGTGCTCAGAGAATAATCATTTTAATCAGTATAACGGACCTGTTCTGACAACGCTTATATCACTTCAATGTCCACCTTTGAAGTATTTAATTTATGTCACTTGATAAAGGATATTCCCTTGAGGTGATGATTTACATTTTTAAGTAAAATAATTTTTCAAAATAAGTAAATAAAGAATAATAATTTTTTAAGTAAAGTAAGTTTTCAAAATAAATAATGAGATGACTGAAAGTGTTTAAAGAAATAATTAAAGAAATTTTATAAATAAAGGGCATAGCTCTGAAAAACTTAAATCCATGAAACTGTGAATTAAATGAGAGAAAGCTAATCTGGGCCATTGAGGTAATTGTGTTTTTAATTTCATTTCTTCTGAGCTACTCTTAAATTTTATTTTCTGGTTGTTGATGTTGAAAACTAGGAGTTTAGAATAAATACTGTAGACCCTGGAAAGTAGCAACATTTCTGACTGTTGCCACAGATATTTTTAATTGGTATCTTTCTTTTCTGAAAGGTTGGTTTCCTTTATAGTCTCAGAAAATATGTAGGGTTTCTATGAGTTGGAATTGGGTTTTTTCTTCCCTTGACTCTTAGAATATTTATTATGATTTAGTTCAGACTCTGAACATATTTCCTAGTGCAGTTTCATTTTCATGAAACATTTTCCGTGGCCTACTTTTTATTTTGTTATGAATTATTGAAATATCTGTGATGCAGATGTATCAATATTTCTTAAACATTCATTTTCAGTGTGAAAATTCTTTCTGTGTTAGACAGATAGTAGTAGGTATCCCACAAATATTCCCTGATATATTGATACTTGAGTTCTTTTAAGCATTCTTTGCATTTCTGGTTTCTCTTGTGGAGACTTGGGTCTCCATGCCAATTTCTGACTAAAGGGTTTTTAATTTTCCAGGTCTGGGCCTAAGTGCCTCCAGGATTAAAATCATCAGACAAGTCTAAATTGAAACCTACAAAAAATTCAGACTTAAGAATAGTTAAATCACACTTGACTTTAATATCTCAGTTGGGCCATTTCTCTTGTCCATTCTGTGTTTTATCAAATTTTTTTAGATTATAAAATATTTCTGAAGCTGATATTCCAGTTTTCTTTAAATGACAACTGTCAGAACTTTCAGATCATTGTCCCACTTTATCCTGCATACCTTTGATTGACAGTATGAACATCTAGATTTATAATTTAAATTCACATTGGCACACACTATTGGACTCACTGTCATTGTCAATGCTTGCATCGGAACATGTGTCTGTGACTATACACGCAGATGTAGAGACGAGTATAGTGCAGATTATGATATCTGTGTTTTTTCACGGTGATTTGAATTAGCATTTACTAATGCAGACATCATTTATAAGTTAATTGAAATTTATCTGACAATAAAGGGAATACTTACTGAATTTTGTCAACCAAGCTTTGGACAATTCAAAGTTGAGATTATTATAACACTACTTAAATTTACTTTGTTTTAATGTCTTTTTATTTTCTCAAATGTGGGTGGAAAAAGCCCCTATTTTCAGAAATTGTGATTTAGAAATGTATAATAATAATATCAGTTTAAGAAGTATCTTGATAATTGCTTAAACATTTTAAGTATCTGCATCTTATAGTTTTAATATGATTAACTTATATAAATTCTCTTAGGTATAGTCCTAACTAAAAAAATAAAAGTACAGGAAACTACAGAAGACACTCATTAGTTTGCAATTCCACATAGCAGCAAATGATTAAAATATCTTTGAGATTAAAATAATAATTATAATATTGTTTTGTGTGTTTCCAGGTAAATTACTTGTCCTAAATAAAGAAATCTTGATAACATTCTTTCAGTACTACTTCTACATGCATGAGGAAAAGACAAACAAACAAACAAACAAAAAGTTTACCAACACTATTAAGTACTATTTCTGGAACATATAACCTTTCAGGAAAATTATTACTTCATATTTTCTTATTTCACCAGTTTGGCAGACCAATAAATACTTGTTGACTGGTTGACTGTAACTTAAGTAGTATAAATGTCAAGAGATTGATAATGATTGACCATAAGAAATATTCTGAGTTTTGTACATGAGAGTTAAGCAAATATTAAAACCAAATGCTAATATTAAAATCTGTTCCTTAAATCTGCAATTATAGACTTATGATAGTTTTAAACAGATGTCTTTTGCTAGAAAGTCATCTTTGTGGGACAAAGAGTTAATAAAAGAAGTCTAAAGAATATGAAGAAGAAAATAACTTCTCACACTGGTTAGTTTCCAGAGGAAATGTGTTCTCTTTTTTATGTAGAGTTGGAATTTGGTTTATCTAATGCTAATATTTCTAATCATGTTGTTAAACCAGCCACTAAGTGACTAGTTCTGGTCACTAAGACGTTTTACAGCTGTAGTACAAAGCATTGGATTACTAATTGGACTTGGACTGAAATTATGAATGGTATTGGCATCGTTCTACGGTAAATGATGGAGCAGTTGGCATCACGGGGCAGCTTGACCACGAGAAAAGAGTGTCATCTTTGAATGGCAACCCTTCTTGGGGTACTGCTCAGCGTACTTAAGACCTGTGTAATGGAAATCCGTGTTTGTGATCGTGTCTTAATTCCCAAAAGGATGGTTGAAGGTTATACATTTACATGCTTTGAGTTAAAATTAAATCGGAAATGTATAAACATAACTATTAAATTATTTTTTTCAATTAAAAACAAATTAACTGACTAACAACTCCCCATCAAGTTTGATGGCGTCGAATGAGATGATTCAGATGGATTGCATTTTCACAAGGAAATGGACTCTTCCACTTTCATGTCAGCTTTTGGAAAATTAGGCTTTTCAGCTTATTCTTGGATTATTGCTGATTTTAGAGACAATCTTGCCATAAGTTATTTTAACTTGTCTTCTTTGTGAGGTGGGAATTCTCTTCTGTTTGGATTAGGAAGGCACAAGTGATGTTTGAATAAAGAATATCATGGCACTCGGATTTGGACAACATGTTAATTCATCTCTACATTCACACCTTCTTCTGAGTTGCGTATTTCCGAGATGTTCAAGAGTTCCATTGGATGGGAATTAAGGCTGCTTTCATGCTTTGGTAGGGGTAGATTCAGGGGGTTGGGTCGATGACAGCAGGTGTCTGAGAAGCATTTCTGGGAGATTTGAAAGCACATTCCTATGTCCAAGCCAGCTTTTATTCCTCATAATCATGCAGCTCCCTTCCTCCCTCTTCTCCCAACCCCCCACCGTTGCTGCCTCGTTGGTTCTGATGGATAGGGCACAGCAGATCTGCCCATGGGGTTTCTAAGACTGTCATTTTCCCTGGAGCAAATCACCAGGTCCTTTTCTTCTGTGGAGATGGTGGGTATGAACCCCTGACCTTTAACCTCTGACAGTTTAACCATTTTACAAGGAGGGTTTCTTTGCACACTTCTCAAGTCACTTGAACATCACCTCTTTATACGGCCACCTATCCAGGTAATGTTTAAAAGCATCCTTTCTCTTTTCCCATCCTCTATTACCTTTCACAGCACCTAGCAGTATCCGCGGACACAGGATTCGTTTCTTTATTTAGTGGCATTAGACATTCCCAGCTAGAGTAGAAGGTAAAGGATGTCTTCTGGGAAGGGTCCTTATTTACTGTGACATCCTCAGCTCCCACTTAATGCCTGGCAGAGAGCTGAGGCCATGAAGTATTTGCTGAAGGAATATTTGTAATACGTAGAATTCTGATTTGATTGAGGAGTTATGAGAAGGGAGTATTGGTTTAACGTGAAATCCTGGAAAATTCTGGACATTCTAAAGTTGGAAAGTGGGACTAGATGTAGGAATTTTTCCAGAATTCAGAGGAATTTCGTGGTTTACCTAGGGTTGACATTATTTGATTATTGTAGTATTACAGGTATCTGTTTGCATGTTGATTTCTCCTGTACTCTTCAGTGGTGCTTGGGATTTCTTTTATTAGTTTTTACTTTGGTTTCTCTATGCATATACCATTGACTAGTAAAGTGATGAATGAAGTACTGAATGGGATGTACAGGAGAAAAGAAAGTGTTAATGTCCATTTGAACTTGTTTAGCCCCTTGATAGTAGCACTGCCACCACACGTCATTCCCCACCTGACCCTCCTAAATGTATTTGCTTTTTGTTGGTGCTACTTCTTTGGGGAAGTTGTGCCAGGGACAGGAAGGAAAAATTGAGCCAATATTTCCAGACATGGATTGTTCGTTGTCATAATATAACAGCTCTGTGGTAGTTTTTGACATTTTTCTGGATAATAAGCTTTCCTCAATGCTTGCACGGATAAATAGGGTTTAATTTTGTATTTTTCTAAGGAGAATAACACCTAGAGTGGGGCAAAGTCCCCTGGGCAAGTCTCACAGCTGTGCTCCCTTTTCTGGGGCAGTTTGTGTCCAACGTCAGGCGGATGTGGGCTTACGAAGCAGGCGTCCCCCTTCTTCACTTGAATTCCTCAAGAAATCTGCTGAGCTCTTTCTTGAAGCTTCGTTGTCGCTCAGCTTCTCCCTCTGCTTCCCTCTCTGTTGCCTTAAAAGCCCAATACACTTCCTGCTCAAGCGTCCGTCTTCTCAGCTGGTTAGGGCATTCTTCCATGAGGCCATTAGTTCATAAATTATTTAAATAGCAAATATATTGCACATAGGTTTGTGGTGATTTGATATTTTGTGCTACATCTGCTCTTGATTTAGATGATGTTGAGTTGGCCTCTTAACTCATGCTAACCCATCCATAATGGAACAACACAATGCTGCCTGGACCTGTGTCAGTTGTGGATTGGATCACTGTGCGCTACAGGGCTCTCAATTGGTGATATTGAGAAGTAGCTTGTCAGGTTTTTCTTCTTACTTTGTTTGGAAGCTTCACTAAAACCACTCCCACCTGCACTGACAGAGGGGTGGGAGGTATGCATGAAGTACATGGGATGCAATTAAACCCGGGACGATGGGAAGAGAATGCTGCCATCCGACCATCATGCTGCCTGAGCTATAGGTCATTGGAATTAAACTCAGGACATCCTATGTCTCTCTGGAAGTAAGCAGTGTAAATATGTGAGAAATTGTAACCGGGTTAAAAAGAAAAGACACTCCGAGTTTAGAAATTTGCACAAAAATCTTTATCTTTGAATCTGCATGATGGGCTGTAATAATTTGCTATTTTACATTTACTTACTCTTAGCCTTTACTCATGACTTCCTGTTTTTAAGGAAAAACACTTCTAAAAAGGTCCAAAGATATCATAGACTTAGAGACAGTACTCACAACTCATTAGTTGAATGATTCAAGTGTCAAAGACTAAAAAACACGTGGATTAAATTAATGTTCTCATGGATATAAACATCTTCTGACTTTATGTGTTTGAGGCTCTTTATTAAACCTCCAAACATTTGAAGAACAATTCAAGATGTTGATGTGCCCCAGATTTCTCAAGGTTGCCAGTTTTAACTTTTTTTTGCCGAAGAATTATCCTTATAGGATAATTACCTTTACAGGAAGGATATAAAGTAAATTCCATTTATATTTGCTTTGGAAGACATTTATAGCCACCCCCAAATTTTCCTGGTATATGAATGTCACTTACCCATATTTAGAGAGGACTTCGTTCAAAAGAAGACATTTGTCTTTTGATATTTGCCAATCTTGCCTTCCAAACTACCTATGTGCAAATTTGTCATTCTACCTGTCCTCTGCCCTGGGTGTAAGCGTGCTAGCACCATGGGAGATTTGATGCAGTTGTGGCTTTTCATGTGTTTTTTTCTATTTCTTCCAAGTCTATTGAGTCGAGTCTCCAAATAAAATTTAGACTTTGGAATGCCTAGCGTGTGGTTCTGGAGCATGATAAAGGAGAAATACACAGTTGTATTATGTGAAGGGAATTATTTAAGTTTTGTTTACACTTTTAAATCAAACTTTCCCTTTAAAATAGTGTAGTTGTTTAGAATATAGGTTTGGGCACACGAATCACAACCCCACCACCTCTGTCTGACCTGTGGCCCAAGATATTCTTAGTCAATTTGTAACATCCCTGGTACTATCAGATTAAATATTTAGGTTCCCTGAAAACAGAATGATGGACACATAGTACACACTCAATAACATAAAAATATTCAAAAAATCTTTTGCCATCCACCACCTCAGTTGAAAGTACTCATCTGTAAATAATTTAGATGTTTTCCATTTTCCCTCCATTGAGAAGGGCCAGTTGCAGGGGAGAGAAAGATTTGGAGCATATATATCCAGAAAATATTTTTGGTCATGTCCATTTTAAGAGTCAGATTATTTCTCCTTATTTCAGTGTCTCATTGGAAGGAAAGATGCTCCCTGGTAACCTTTTGCCTCTTATTCTAATAGTGATTAGAATAAGAGTTTAGAAAGAAATTCCTGTCCTGAGTCAAGTAATATGAACTCTAAAAACCCACGAGGAAAGCAACACTAATGTATATATAAATCCTAGAGATAGTAAAATGTACAGATAAGCAGCCATTTAATATTTGGAAGAGACTTCATTGGGCTGCTAACCACCAGGCAGCAGTTCAAACCTACCAGCCTCTCCGCAGGCGCACGCTGCGGCTGCCTCGCCTGTAAAGGTGGACCGCCTCTGCGAGGGTCACTGCGAGCCTGAATGCACTCCACGGGAGAGGGACATGTAGGTTGATGAATGATATCAAATAATAAACTGTCATAGATTAAACAGTAAGAGTTTTAAAATTTTTACATACAACAGAGGTAGAAGAAAAATAAAAAACTTAAGAATGAAAACTTAGTTTTATACTTTTAAAAATGATAGCTACAGTGACTAAAGGTGTAGATGAGGAATAAATTTCTAGTGGAGAAGGAAAGCATTCCAAAATGATTTAGGTTTATTTAAAAGTGAAGAAAAACAAGTGAATTGTTGAGAATATTAATAATAGAAATGGATAAATGTATCTTAAATCACTTATGCTTTTATGTACGCATTCTTTGGTTCATGCTTTCAACTGAAATTTGTTATGCAAAAGACCCGGTGTCTCTCCAGTGGTGTGTCAAAGGCAGGCACAGACGTGACCTGTGTAAATGCCGTTTGACCAACTGTAAGCATCACACTTCCTAGCTCCTTCACATTATCCACGATCTTTTTCACTATCTTCTCCAATCCATACTGCTCATGTGATTTTCCTCTTGCTTTTAAATTGGGAGTATCAAATTATTTTATGCTCAATATTCTTTAAAGTTACTTATGTGAAAGCAACTTGAAAAAGTTCATGAGAACATAGAATGAAAAGATAATGGAATTTTTGCACCAAGTGTCTGAAGCCCCGTTCCTAGGTGTCCACCTAAACACCTTCGGCGCATCTACTATTGGATTGGGAAGGAGTATTTCTTCATTTCACATACTTCTATAAAGGAAAAATCTGAAATCGATCTTTTCTTTCCTTTATATTGGTCGCTTGCCAGACTACTGTAGGTATTTAGGGCTCGGTGTAGGGTGGATATACTTGCATTGCTTATTTTTTAAACTAAAGGCTTATTATTTTAATTCTTAGACTGATGCCTACTTCATTGATCTATTCTTCTAAATAATTACCTCTTCCTCTACCATATTGATCATCTCATTGCTTTCTATCAAAAGGTCTATTTACTAACATTGCTTAGTCAAATCGGATTTTCTGTTTTTGTTGCATTTCCTGGTATTTTTGAAATTTGATAATAACATTTGCCTTTTTGTGTACCTTCCAACCACATGGTTTTGCTGAAAAAATTTTCCTTATGAGGGTTAGGGTTAGGGTAAAAAAAGAAAAAAATTCTCTATGTATATTTTTGCAGTCCAAATTACCTCATGGGCTGCCCTCATTCTCACTCATCTTCATTCTCTGGGGGAGTGGGTATCAAACAAGTCTTATGAATCATTATGTGCTTCTACTGAACTGAGCATATCTATTTGTAGTATACTTTCTAGGCCGGTGACATGGCGAGTTGCTAACTACAAGATCAGTAGTTTGAAAAGTTTAGAAAAGAAAGACGATACATTCAAAATGTTCCTCAAAGACTTAAAGCCTCAGGTCACTGTGAGTCACAACTGACTTGACGGTGATGAGGTTGAATGTTTGGGTTTTTTATTTTCATAGACTTCCATAAAATATTTTATGACTGACAATTTTAATATTTCTCTCATCTATTCTCTCTGAACAAATAAAATCATTAACATTGCTTAGTTTAAATATCCCATGACGTCTTTGCAGATTTTCATATTTCTTAAAATATTATAGAAAGTCTCATGAGGGGTGATTATTTTCTCTGCTGAAGACAGCTAAGGCCGACTGTTTCGGTTCAGGGCAAATAAAGAATTACTCTGTCCACCGTGACAGAAACAAACCAAACCAAAGTCGAGCCCTTTTGGTGCATGGCATTTAGAGGCCATCTTTGCCTTTGCCGCGCATCTTCTGGAAGTCCACTGCTGGCTGATCTATGGAAATAGATGCCGAGACCCGCCTGTTCATAGGGCTCCTGGCTTGCTGAGGAGGCTGCTGGAGGCTTAGGAGTAATTTCCATTGTGTGTTATTGACCGTCTTCTATTTGCCCACTTTGGGTCTGTCTGTATAATGTCATAATACAAAGCCATTCAGTCAATTTAGATAGTTTAAAGATTTATTTGGCTTTCCACATGGTTGATCTAGCAAACTATTTTATGTTGCACTGTAAAGGTAAATGAAAAACATCTTTTGCCGACCTCAAAGTCCTTGCCTTTAATGTCTCTATTGAGTTTGAAGGGATATTAAGGTACAACCCCAGTGTTGGTGCCCCTTTTTTTTGTGCACCATCTGCATGGTTCTTGGCTCATTTTATATGGTTCCCAAACTTAAAATTATTTCAGGTAGTTACTTATCTGCTAAATAGTTTAAAGAAACAAGCACCAATCAGTTAAAAGTCAAGCGTCACAAACTTTTCTGAACAATGCTGTTTTGGTTTGAATTGTGTAGCCCCCAAACAAGTGTTGTAATTTCTAAAGCTATGCCTGTGGTTATGATATCATTTGGAAAAGGATTGTCTTTTTATGGTAATTCCATTAGATTAGAATAGAGCGTGGCTCAAGTCCATCTCTTTTGAGATAAAAAAGATACCAAACTCATGTAAGAGAGAGATGATGGTGGAAGAAGGGAGATTCAAAGCCACATGAAGTTGGTTCAAGGAGGCCCCCTGAATTCAGACTTCCCACATTCTAAGCTGTGAGTAATGCGTTTACTGTGCAGACTCATAGCAAACCCCCTGTGGGTTTCTGAGGCCAGAACAGTTTACAGGAGGAGAAAGCCTGGTTTTCCTCCCTCCAGAGCTGCTGGTGGTTTCGAATTGACAACCATGCGAATTGCTGCCCAGTGCATAATCACTACAGGGCTTCCTCTGTCACAGTAGACATGCATTAACATGACAAATTTCTCTGTAGATCCTGATACTTAGCAAAGTAATAGCATCCAATAAGTCCCGAGTAAATTTGTTTAAAAAGGCTACCCCAAAAGTTATTAAAAAATACTGTTAGCATTTGTTCTCCATTCTGCAGCATGGATCCCATCTCTAATCTTCCCCTTTTTCTTGTCCCAACTTCAATGAGTCTTAAGTTAGTCAATTACATTAAACACATCAAATGCAGCCTCTCGAGTCCTTGGTGGAGAAGTGGTTATGTATTGGGCTGTGATTCGCAAGGTCAGCAGTTTGAAACTACTGGCGGCTCTGCGGAAGAAAGATGGGGCTTTCTATTCCCACTAACAGCTACCGTCTCAGAAACTCATAGGGGCAGTTCTACCCTGCGCCAGAGGGTCACTATGAGCCAGCATCAGCTAGATGGCAGTGAGTGTTTTATGTTTTATTGGCATTGAATTTTTTAACTTTTGAAAAGTATTTTTCTCTTATCTTCAGTCATTAGAAGGTTAAAGTTCTACGCGGGGGAGCTAAGTCATTGCTGTGTGTCTTATGGGGAACGGTCAGAGTTTAATTAAAACCAGAAGGCCCCAAGAGGAGCCAGTTTCAGAATTTTGATGACAACACAACAAACACTTTATCTTGGAAATGTGTTGCGTTCTCACTGAACAGACTGTGTCTCCCAAGTGTGTTACAGGATCTGATGCCTTTGCTCTCAAGACAGTATTAGTTTTGACGCTCCCTGTTCTGCTTGCAGCTGGAGCGCGCCTCATTCTTGGTTTATAAAAAGAACCAGCTGTCCAGACTTAGTGAGAATTACCTATTTTAAAAGAATTAATTCAAGTGACCACTACGGGATGTGCTTACATCTGGAACTACAAATGTATCTACTCAGCTCCACTTTTCTTCATGTCTTCCATGTACCAGACTCTGTTTTCGGTGTTTTGACTACAGTATACTAGACAGACAGTAGATTTGCTCTCAAGGAGGTTAGGCTCTGTTGGGAGTGGATCTGGGAGTTAGTTGCAGAGCGCTGGGATCTATTTGGAGAATGACAGACAATAATAAACCAATGAGCAGGACAATTTCAAATAGTGACAAACGCTGGGACTGAAGCTGGGGATTGGGCTATTTAGGTTGGGTGGTCAAGGAATTCCTCAGGGTAAATTTAGCTCTGGATGTCATGGGGAGATATGAGGGCGGGGTAATCCAGGCAGAGGGAGAATTTAGGGAGAATTTAGAGACTATTAGCTGATACAGTTAATGCATATGTGAATATGGTAGGAGAGGCCAGATTGACTAGGATGCTGTAGGCCCTAGTGAAATTGGATTAAAACTCAATTGGAAGCTTTGGGAGAGTTTTATATATATATATATATATATATATATATATATATATATATATATATATATATATATATATATATATATATATTACTGTGGTGAAACCTTTGAGAGTCAGAAAGTGGTGTACTTTACATGCTTTCTGCCTTTGATAGGGTTCAGTCTTACCACTTTTGCTACTGTTCATTTTAGTGAAAAGTATTTGAGTTTTCCTTCTGTGACAGTTTCTTCCTTTCACCGGTTCTAGATTTCACAGGTTTTACCGTGTTTTATTCATGACGTAAAATGATGAAGTTGGCTGCTAGGAGAGACTGCATTGTAATGGAGTAGGCGTGCAGCAGAATGTTTTCTTGAAATTGTATTTGATGCATAAGTAAATAGATAAGTGATTTTCCTAGAATTTCTGTTGGCAAAAGGAACAGAGTAAATCATTACTAAGTCCATATTAATTTTTCATTGTAACAAAAGGAATACTTTAAGGCTTGAAATACAACTTGTAGTTGGAGGCAAAAATTAAAAAGGATATATTTAATTGTTCCATTGTCAGATAAGTGTTAGGCTGTTAATGGCAAGTTTCAGTCCACAGACACCAGCCACACTGCTGGCGTACAGCTCCCAACCACATATGTGAGTCGAGTCCACAGTGGAATTTTGTTGTTTTAAAAAATCTATTCTATTTCATTAATAAGTTCACTATTGTTGAATTGGTTAAAATGATTAGTTAGTGATATTAATATTTTTCTATAGGTTTATCTGAGCCCCTCAGGGAAATATATGGTAATTTGCTTCCATAAATATTATTGTTTTTGTTAGATGTCGAGTCAGCTCCAACTCAAAGAGATGCCGTGTGATTGAAACACTCCCCAGTTCTGGGCCATGCTCACAATTGCTCTGGTGTTTGAGACCACTGTTATGGCCACCGTGTCAGCCCATCTCTTAAGGATCTTCCTCTTTTTCACAAACCTCATACTTTACCTGAAGAGCCCTGGTGTCAGAGCGTGTGCACGTTGGATAGCAGCAGGCAATGCAGGCAGTTCAAAACTCCCAGTGGCTCCTCGGGAGAAAGCCCAGGTTTCCTATTCCCATAGAGTCAGTGTCTGGGCAACTCGCAGGGGAAGTTCTGTCCTATCCGAGTGAGTTTCTTTCCGTCAGCATTGACTCGATGCTGGTAAGCTTGGTTTGAACTTTAGCAAGCACGGTGTCCTTTAATCAGGGATTGATCTCGCCAGAGAACATGACTAAAGCACACGAGGCAGAGTCTCTTCACCCTTGCCTCTCAGGAACATTCTAGTTGACTTCCCCCAAGACAGATTAGTTCATCCTTCCAGCAGCCCGTGGCACTTTCAATATTCTCTCCAGCACCACAAGTCAAAAGTGTCAATTCCTCTTCAGTCTTCATTATGCCATCTAACTTCTACATGCATGCAAGGCATTAGAAAAAATGCCACGTCCTGGTGCAGGTGCACCTTCGTCCTAACAGCAACACGCTTATTTTCAATACTCTACCGAAGGCCTGTGCAGCACAGTTCCCCAGGCCAATGCATTGTTTGAGCTCTTGAGTCCTGCTTCCCATGAGCATTCATTGTGGATCCAAGCAAGGTGAAATCTTGCCAACTTCAATCTTTTCTCATTTATTGTGATGTTACTGATGAGTCCAGTGTGAGGAGTTAGGTCTTCTTTCCACAAGTTGTAACCCATACTTAAATCCACAACCCTTGATTTCATCCTTTGCATCAGCAAGTGTTTCAAGTCCTCCTCACTTTCGACAGGCAAAGTTGTCTCTCTGCATATAGAAGGTTGTTAATAAAGCTTGCTCAATCTTGGTGCTGCAGTCTTCTTCGCGGAATCCAGCCTCTCTCATTATCTTCTCAGCACACAGATTGAGTCAGTACGGTGAGAGGATACAATGCTGGCACACACCTTTCCTGGTTGTAAGCCATGTGGTATGTCCCTGGAGCCCTACTGGCTACTCACTGGCTGCTGTCCGAAAGACCAGAAATTGGAAGCCACCAGCTGCTCCTTGCAAAAAAGACTGGGTTTTCCACTCTGATGAAAGAGTTACAGTCTAGGAGACTCTAGAGGGTTCTACCCTGTCCAATAGGTTCACTATGAGTCAGCATTAGCTTTGTGGCTGTGAATTTTATTTAGTCCCTTGGGTGACCCTACTGGAATTTCAAATTCCAGTGACAGCTTCCAGCATCATAACAACACATAAATCACCACAGTGTGACAAACGGACAGACAAGTAGTGGCAAGTTCCCTAGTCCACTTTGATCTCTATTTCTAATTAAGCGCATTTCTCTCGTATTTTGTGGCTTGTGGTGTTTGAATGCGCTATCGACCTGTTCTTGGGCAAATTGCTCGAAGCTCTCTCTGAGCCTTAGTTGTTGTTGTCTTTCCTTCTAACAGTTTTATTGGCATATAATTTAGATATCATACAATTCAATAGTTCAATCCCCTCAGGAAGTGTTAGACAATTATCTCCTCAGTCAGTGTTAGAGCAAAATCTCCATTCTTGTACTCATCGTTCCTGGCTCCCAAGCCCCCCACCACGTCCCCTGTTATACCCTTAAAGAACCATTAATCCAATTACTGTCGCTTTAGATTTACCTATTCTAGATTTCATGTACACAAAAACATTAAAAACAAGTAAACCAAAAACTAACAATAATGACAAAGTAATACAGGTAAAAACCTCCATGGAAAAGAAAGCAAAAAAGATTAGAAACTAGAACGAATTTAAATGGACCATAAGGATCATCAAATGATAGGGTGCTAAGTTTAATCTAACCGCATCTGCAACAATCTCCTTTCCAATGCCCTCTGCAGGTTCGCCAGGCCATGCCCATCCCCGTTCCATGGTAGAGGGGATTTACTGGGGGCTTAGTTCACATATATTTCCCTTTCACTTAAAAAAAATGGAAACAGCTTTAGGACGGGTTTAAAAGGAGATCAAATGATAAGACATTACATTTTGACCTACCTATGTCTGCCTTAACTGACTTTATAATGCTCTCTGTCAGATAACACGGCTGTTCACACCCCTCCCCTGTGATAGGAGGAGATTCACTACAGGCTAAATCCATGTATGGACCTGCTCATCGATTCTGGGCCTTCAGTGTCATCCGTGGCTTCCTGGAAACGATTCTGTCTTTTAAGCTCTGTTGTCATTCTGTCTTTTAGATTTGGATGTTACAATTTACAATCCTTGGATCACACAGGCTGGTGTCTTTCTTCCATGTGGACTTTGTTAACACCTCACTTAGATGGCTGCTTGTACGAAAACTAGCCTTTAAGATGCCAGATGCTATTCTTTCTGATAGCCAGGCACAATCTAAATTCTTCACTATGCTTTGTATAGAATGTATATGTTCAGAGATCTTTTCATGAGGGACATGTCACAAGAATGAACTCTCCTTCCATTGGCCTAGAATTAAGTGAAAGCTCAAAATCCTTTCATGCGTCTATGGCTTATATATGTCTGCAGTTCACCGTCATTGTCATTGCATGGTAGAGACCACTTTCTCCCTGGTCACCACTGCCACTGCCATCAAGTCAATGTTGACTTCTGGAGACCCTGGAAGGTGGGCCAGGACGGTTCCTCTGCGGGTCTCAGTTTTACCTTCTGTAAAATATGGATCATAATGCACGTTATGCCAAATATTAATTAAGATATGAATTTTCATGTGATACCTGGTAGTGATTCCATAAAAAGACATATTATCTTATTGTTACTATTATGGCCATTGTACCTTTTGGTATTCTACTAGAGCTCAATGATGATTTGGGAAATATTCATGGGTGTCTCCTCATAGGTATTTGCACATGTGCTACATGGATATATAAACATGATTAAAATGGGAACCTAATCTCAATGGAATTTATAGTTTATTTGGGGAGGCAAGGATTGAAGTGACCATTATAAAAGAGCCCCGTGAACTAGTGCCCATGGCTTTCCAAAGAGCAACTTACAGAGAAACTTCATCTTTGTTTAGTTTGTGCCAAGAACTCAGGATAGGCAGTTCTTGACCAGAGCCCTTTTGCGCTCAAGTTCATTGATGTCTGATGGTTTCTGTGTTTGGTGGGGTAGCTTCCTCACTGCCAATCACAAGAGAGGATTTTCTACAAATGCAATTCTTGTCTTTACATTTAATTGTTGACTCAGAAGGTTTCTTTTTTCCTTTCCTTTGTGTATTATATTACCTCATGTTTTCCTCACACTGCTTTCTGTCCAGAAACTTGTAGTAAATGGCATTTTAGAAGAAAGTCATTTCTTTTCATGATGTGGTTCTTACTATGGCTGTGTTTAATAAGGTCAGTTCTTCTTGAAGATGCCAACCAGATACCATTACCTTTTGGAATTTTGGAGTTTTTTTTCAGTTCACGGGTAGAAGCATTTTTGAATCTTGTATCTTTGGCTCGTGAACTCAACTAGAGAACTCTGAAAAAGGCTATTTCAGCCCATCTGTTTATTAAATTACTTATCTGAATGAAAAGACTAATTTCTTGTTGATTACAAATGTTGATCTTCTACTATTTACTTCTGGGAAAAGCCATGTTATTTTAAGTGAGGACATTTTTGTGGTATTTGCAGAGCCTCCTAAGAATACAATGTCTTTTGTACAACCACAGAAGAGGGATTGGCTTTCTGCTTTTGCAAATGATACCACAATACTTGGTAGTTAAGTGGAAAATAATTTATAACTAGCGAGAGGGCAATGTAATTGAAACGAAAATTTTACAGAGAAGAACTTTCCTGTACTTTTGCCAATAATCACACAGTGCAGACAGTGCTGAGGCTTTTGGTGGTCATTTTCAGGCTTGCACTTGGGATTAATTAGATCTTTATTAATGATACGAGAGAATTTTTAATGCCTTAGGTAACAAACCAGGGTACATGGAGAAATGATGGAAGTTGTGAAAGATTTCATCTTGCTTGAATTCACCATCAATGCCATGGAAGCAGCAATCAAGAGGTTAAACAAGGAATTACATTGAGTCAATCTCCTACACCATACCTCTGTAAAGTGTTGGAAAGCAAGGTTGTTACTTTGAAGACGAAAGTGTACTTGACCCAAGCCATGATGCACTCCATGGCCTCACATGCATGCGAATATCGGACACTGAATAAGGAAGACCAAAGGAGAATGGATGCATTTGGATGACGGCACTGTCAGAGTATTGAAGGTACCATGACCCGTTGAAAGAAATCACAGATTTGTCCTGCGAGAAGAGGGCGCCTTAGAAGCGAGGATGGGGAGACTGCATTTCATAGCTGTTGGGCAGATGACAGGGGAGACCAGTTCCTGGGAAACGGCATAAGGCTTGGCGAAGTATCGGGGCCACAACCAAAGGATGGCGCTTGGACATGGGTTGAGCACTGGGTTCCAGGATAGCAGTATTTGACAAGGACAGAAATGTTTCCTTTTGTGCTGAGTTGGAACCACACGGATTTCACCTACAATAACACCAACACCACTGGCGGTGAGGAACTTTCAGCTTGGGGACAACGACAGGCCGAGTGGGCTTGTCAAGGATGAAGCCATTGCTGGTGTGCTTTAACTGTCTTATTTTGAACGTATTGTGGGTGATAAACTCCATGTGGGAGGTTGAAGCTTGTCTTTTCCCATTTGAAAGCGGGCCATGGCAAGGACTGAAGCTCCTGGGGGGTGAAGCAATCTCGGCTCTGCGTTTACAACCTGCGCCTCAGGGTAGGCTGGAGGCCTCAGATGCAGCCGTGTGGGATCCTTCCCTTCTCGACCCTCAATTCTCCAGCTCCTTATACACCATCTTTCTGGGCCCTTCTCCCTTCTATGCAATTTCTGGTTTTTGCTCCCGTGCACTTTTATGGCTCATGTGACTGGTTCAGGGCTACTGTATTGCCTTGTTGATTTAATTGTGCTTTCTCTGACCATGGGGATGGAGGAGAGGGAAAGGATTGGATTTCTTTTGATGCTTCCTGCATCATTCAATATTCTGCCCAGAGAACCTTCAATCTTTTAACTTGAGGCTTGACTTTTTTTCTTAATTTCTTTCCATTTAAGATATGTTGAGTGTGATCTTCCTTTTTAGGTTTTCTAAGTGTAGGTCTTTGCACAATTCATTATAATAGTTTGTCTTCTGGAGCTGGCTTTGCAAGTGTTCTCTTCAGGTCTTTGACTTCATGCTCTCTTCCATGCGCCTTAGCAGACTCAGAAACAAGTCTCAGTCTTTTCTGACATCCACTGTGACCTTTCCTTTCATGTCTTTTTCATGACGCTTTCTTTCTTTTTGCATGCTGTTCTTGATGTCCTCCCACAGCTCAGCAGGTCTCCTGTCATTAGTGTTCAGTGCAGAAAATTTGTTCTTGAGATGTACTAAAAATTCAGATGGGACAGACTCAAGGTTGTGCTCGCCTCCCCTGGATTGCAGTGCCACTATGAATCAGAATTAACTCAATAACAGTGAAGTTGTTTTTTTGATTTTCTTAAACTTCAGCCTGAACTTACATATGAACTATTCATGGTCTGTGCCACAGTCAGCCCTGGTATATTTTAGCTGCTAATAGTGAGCTTTTCCATTGTCTTTTCCCACAGATGTAATCAAGTTGATTTCTGAATATTAGAGCTGTTAAGTCCACATGTATAGTCAACTTTGTATTTTTGATAAAAGGTATTTGCAATGAAGAAGGTCTTGCAAAATTCTATCATGCAGTCTCAGCTTCATTTCTATCACCAAGACCACATTTTACAACTACTATACCTTTCTTTTTCTGTTCATTTTTTGCATTCAAATTGCCAATCAATACAGCTTGATTGCATCATTGATCAATTTCCAAAGGAAGATGTTGGTAGAGTTCTTCAACTTCGTCATCCCTAACATTGGTGGCAGGCGCATAAATTTGAATAATAGTTGCAATGATTGGATTTCCTTGAATTAGGATAGATATGTTTCTATCACAGACAGCATTGTTCTTCAAGATAGATCGGGAAATGGCCGTTTTAATGTGAACGCAACACAATTCCTCTCGATTGTGTCATTGCCAGCATAGTAGACCATATGATTTTATGCTTCAAAATGGCCAATATTTCAGCTCAATAACCCATAAAATATCGATCTATATGCTTTCTGTTTTATTTTTTAACACTTCCAATTTTCCTAGGCTTATATTTCGTACACTCTAAATTATTAGTAGAATTTTTTCAGCTGTTCCTTGTCATTTTGACTTGTGCCCCATCAGCAAGTGAAGGTCCCAAAGGCTAACTCCCACAGGTTTTACTTCATGCAGGTCATTATAGTAGATTTCATTTTAAGAAGGCAGCACTTCTGGAGGCGTATTTTGGGTGCCGTCCAATGTAAGGGCCTGACTTCTGACAACCTCTGGCACGGTTCTGCCTCTATGTATTAGGTCTTCAGTATCTGGAAATGTTTTGCTGTTTGCATAAGGTTTTCAGCAGCTAATTTATCCAAAGTGGACAGCTGTTGTATTTTTTGCAGTCAGTTCTTAGTCATGAAGTTCAGCATTTACGATACCAGTGACATGGCTTCCAGTATCACAGCATCACCCAAGGCACCACAGTACCACAGACTAACAAGCATATGGTGGATTTCATCTGCAGATCGCTTAAACATCGAGCAGCAGATTCAGAACACCAGCAACTTTACTGAAATGAAGCCAGGCCATAGGCATTTCTCTATGTGCTTTATACTATAGATGTTCAAGATTGGACAGAAAAGAGAACGGGAAAACCAAGTATATCAATGAATAACAATCCAAAAGTGAGGAAGGCAAACACGGCAGGAAAATAGCCACGGCAGCTACTATGTTCGGTGAGAGTACTGGAATGGAGTGTTTCTTGGTGGAGCTAGGACTTAGGTCCATAGTGAATTAGGGGTATTTCACAGAAGGTCACTGTGTCAGTCTGGGGACTTTAGAGAAACAAATCCACAGAAACTCATGTATAAGAGAGAGTTTTAGATAAAAGTTAAGTGCACATCAAGAAAACATTCCAACCCAGTAACGCCTGAGCCCACAAGTCCAACATTAACCCTTAGGTCTGACACCAATCCACAAAGTCCTCCCCCATTTCACAAAACAGATGGAATGATGCTGACTGCAGGAGGATAGCCAAGTCAGTGAATGTGTAAGCATCTCAGCACTGGCAGGAGTCTCCACACAGGTGCTCCAGCACCCAGGGCTGCATCTCCTCAGGGATGTCTTGCCGGAAGTGAGCCTTTCCAGCTGAAGCTGGGAACAGGCCAAGGCAGCTGCACCCTGGTCTGACCATCAGAAAGCAAGAGACTTGAGAACTCTGAAGGCGAGGCTCACTGAGCCATTTATCTCTCAGCCCTTCAATTAAGCCCAAATGTGTTTATTGGCTAGGTTGGCATAATAAACTAACTACCTCAGTCTCTCATTAAAAACAATATAATGCACTTATGTTTATTCTAGTCTGAAACTCATGCATAAAAGAAATATAAGAATCAATCTACTCCAAAGAACATAGATATTGAAGGAGAATAAATGATAGTCAAAGGGCCACAGTTTCTTTTTCAGACCACTTTAAGAAATTCTCAGTTTTCTTTGTCTACTTTATTCCAAGTCATAGCAGGCAACAATTTTCCATTTATCAGCGATGTGTTTTCAGATACAGTACAACACTTCATAAAATTCTGTTAGAAATCTGACAATTAGTACATTTTAAAAGGAAGAACACAGTTTAACCGAATATTGTAATGCTGCATTATAAGATTTGTTTTTATTTAGTGGATTTTTGTGATTAAAAAAATGACAAATGGCAGTACAGTTTTATGTTTCTAGTAAACATCTTTGACTTTTAAGCCAACATTGATAACCTCCCAGTCTTAACTGTATCTCAAAGTAGCAAAATAGTTTACTACAATTTTTAGTATTGTTATGCAAATATAGCAGTAAACGAAAGTCTTTTGAGGTCTTAAGGAAGCAATGATTAAAAGAATACCGAAGTGTCATCATAATTACATACCAAAGGAGATAAATTTATATATTATACACCAAAATTACCAAGGAGATATATTAGTAACATGCATAGAATAAACTTTTAAGTCCTTAATTTATCACTTTAACTAGCCTAGTTTCTAAAAAAAAAATGTCCTTAAATTTGTTGTGATTGTTAAGGAGTATATCAATCAGACCCTCCTCAGTTGGGTAGAAGATTGATGATACCTGCTTGGTGTCATCAACCTTTTGTATATGAGAGAAAGACCAAGTAGAGTTAAATTCTCTTTTGCTCTTTGCCTTCTGCCAGACTGGATCTTGCCTCTGTCTGATTCCTTGCTCTCTTGTTGGGTAGTAGAACCATTTGACCCACTTCAGACCTCTCCATCCACTAGCCCATGCCTCCTGTTGTCTCTGCGTTGGCTTTCTGCTTTCTGTTCATCAGCTGCCATGAGTCAGGAGAAGCCTGACTTGAACAGGACTGGACTTACCTACTTCTACAACTGTGCAAACTCTTTCTTTATAAAAATTTCTTTCTATACACAACACATACAAGCATCTGTTTTTAGAAAATCCAACCTATCACATTTATTTTTAATTAAACACAATAGTATTAGAAATTTTACAAGTCTTGGCTGATGAATAGACTAGTAAGGATAACAAGTTAACTGAAGCAAATCTGAATCATTTTGCACATTTTTCCAAGAATGTTACATTGCAGTTAACAGGCACCCACTGTGGGCCTCACACATGTAAAAAGCACTGTCCGGGCTTGAGGCCTCAATGAACCCTAAACAGTTTTTTCTCCTTCGTTCACTCATCCATTCATTTATTATGCATTCAGTGTATGCTATGCACCAGGTATTGAGCCAGATACCGGGAATAATGTTGTCCACAAGGTAGTCTTTCATGATGGATTTAATGGCAGAGTGGAGCAATGGCATATGCTTCTGAAACCAATGAAGTCTGGGCAATTCATAAAGAAGTGCTAAAGACAGGGCCATGGAGGGTATAGCCATTGCACGAGAGGGTCCTATAGAGACACTAGAGTTTAAACAGGGGTTCTCTCTAGCATTTTAGGCTCTATGATAGAATATATTTCAGAGCTATGTGTAAGGTTTTTAGTGGGTACTTCCTCTGAAGTAGGAAACAGATTCCTTCATCAATGTTAAGAAGACTGAAATCCTCACAACTGTACCTATAGGTAACATCATGTGTGGTAGATATATAATCGTTAGTCAATTTGAGGATTAAGAGTGAAGGGGTGGAGTCCAGCATGTCAATCAGATCATAGCCAATGAGGCCTCTGTGTGGGCATGGCCTTTTCCTGAGAATTCTGGGAAATCTGGTACTTCCTGTTGGAGGCAGGAGACACTTTTCTCTCTACCACTCCGTGGGAGACATTGCAGCTGACAAAAAAAAACATGGAACTGCCCTGGTGCCCTGAGCCAGACAAGCCACATGAATACAAGCAGACCTTTGAAGACAGAGAAGCCATGCAGAGACCCCTGCCAGCACTGAGATGTTTCCAATGCCACTGGATCCAAAGACTTTCTACCCACTGGCCTGTGATCTACATTCGACATCATTGCATGTGTTTCATGAGTATGATGAGGACTTTATAGATTGGTATCAGATATATAGGCTAATATTGGACTTATGGACTTGATCTGGACTGAGCTGGGATGTTTTCTCAATGCTCAATTGCTCTTGCATATTATCTCTTTCTTATACACATGTGTGTCCATGGATTTGTTTCTCTAGTCTACCCAGATTAACACATCGTGGTAAATTGAGTAAAAATTGAAGTTGTCAAGGCTTTTTGTCTTGCTTGGATCTACAAGCAATGCTCATGGAGGTAGCAGTCAAGAGATCAATTGACACGTTGTATTACTGAAATCTGCTGTCCAAGCCCTTGTTAGTGTACTGGAAAGCCAGGATATTGTTTGCAGAGTATGGTGTGCCTGACCCAAGCTTTGGTATTCTCCATTGCCTCATATGCACGTGAAAGTTGGGGATTGAGAAAGGAAGATGAAAAATGATCAGTGCGTTTGAATTGTGGTTCTGGCAAAGAATATGGAAAATACTATGGACTGCTAAAACAGCAAGCAAGTCTGTCTTGGAAGAAGCTTGACCAGAATGTTCCATAGAGACAAGGATAGAAAGATTTCTTCTGATATCCCTTGGACATGTCTGGAGGGACCAGGTCCTGGAGAAGAACATCTTGCTTGGTAAAGTAAAGGGGCAGTGAAACAGAGGAAAGACCTTAAAGATCAATTTATGGAATAGCTGCAACAATGGCTTCAGGCATAGAAAAAATTGTGAAACTGGCATAAGACCTGGCAGTGTTGAGTTCTGTTGTGCATAGACACCCAGCCACCACATAGACTATGTGTTCAGACCAAATTACTTTGTGATCCGTTGTTGCCAAATGCCACTGCGCAGTACCCCCCATGGACAATGGGCTTGGACCATTACAGTGCCTGGAATTGTTATGGATTTGTTTTTGCAAGTAGATCGCCAGCCATTTATTTTTAGTCTGGAAGTACTGTTGAAACCTGTCGAGAATCATGGCCATGTTCACTTCTGCACTGACTGACATGTGGATAGTCCCTGTGTTTAAGGCTCATTGGCATGGGACCAAACTTGGTCTCTCTCATGGGAGGTGAGAATTTCTGTTGCTATTTCTCCTTAGGATATGTATTAAGAAAATTACAGGAGGATAAAGTAAATTTTATCATGTTTTAAATTCATAATCCATTATGCAGAGAAAGCTAGGGCCTACATTGACTTATAACTGAACACATTTTGATAATTAGGTACCTTAAAGAAAAAAATTAAAATGTGACTCCATACTTCCAGTGACCTAAAAAATAGAAAAATAAAAATAAAATCCATAGTCAACAAGTTGTTTTAACATCACAATTGAAGTACTGCCATGGAATTGCATTATAATCAGTTTTGCTTTTTTAAATAACATTTTATTGGATTTTTAGTGAATGTTTACATAAAAAGCTAAGTTTCTTTGACATTTTCCACAGAAGTTGTTCAGTTACATGTTGCATTTATCACAATATGTCAATATTCTATTTTAAACCTGGTTATTGACATATAATTCATATGATACAAATAATTATATTAAAAAGGTTTGTGCAAACATCACCTCAATCAATTTTAGTCTTTTTCTATTATTATTAACTTCCCATCCTCCAACTCATTTGCTATAACCCTAATAAATAATTAATATAGTCAATTGATTTTAAAAACTGAAAGAAACAAAATCAAAAAGCAAACCAACCTCACTTCCATTGAGTCCATTCTGATTTATAGCTACCCCAGAGAACACGGTTTCAGAGACCGCAACTCTCCACAGCAGTGCAAAGCCTCATCTTTCTCCTGCAGAGAGGCTGGTTGTTTTGAACTGCTAACTTTGTGGTTAGCCGCATCAGCAAGGTGTGAGGTTCTCATGTTTATGCTAGAATAAGGTGACCAGATTTTAACATGGGTAAAGTGGTACACCGTTGATAAAACTCATAGCCTGGCAAAATAGCCACATGGCAGTCAAAAACTGTATACCCTAGCTTGTCATGCATTCTTTCCAAAAATCGGGACTTTTAAAAAATGCCGTGGGACGTGGAAAAAATTGTTAAAAATTGTGACGTGTCCATATGCTGCTTTCATGGATAACTTTGGCCCGTTCCTTCCTGGGCAGGTGCCCTGTGGTGCATGCCTACACACTGGGCTGCTGACTGCAAGGTCAGTGTTTGGAATCATTAGCCACTTTGTGGAAGAAGACCGGGCTTTCTACGCGTGTAAAGTGTATGGTTTTACCCTTCTGCTCATGTGGTCTTTTGCCAGTGGTTTATATTCCGTCCTTTCATGTATTAATCTGAAAAGAGGTTATAGTAATTTCGCCATGCATATTATCAAGGATCTGTGCATTTGGTCTGTAGATTTAGATGGGCAGGTTTACTCAAAGACTGGTTTTATCTAAAATAATATGGATAACTTCTATTTTTAAAGCGACCCGGATTTCTTTAAAAATTGCCATTGCATTAGGGCTTAGAAAATGCTTCAGAAAATCTTTCTAAAGCACTGGAATAATAAACCAAATGCGCCAGCTTCTCTCTGGGAAAATAATGATGTGTTTCAGGATGAATGTTTACTGAGACACCTTTTAGTACAGTCTGCATTTGCTACATTTAGAATTTTTAAGAAAAGCTCTGTCTAAAGAGCACCTCAAACCATTTGCAAGGATGAGAGAAATTTAAATCATGGTATTTATCATCTGGAAGAAAGTATAAAGCTGCAAGAAAAAAACATACTGAACATTATCTTATCTATAACTACGCTTGGTTGTTAAACTTGGTTTTAATATATTTTCTACATGGAACAGATAGCTTTCTTCATTTTAACAGTCATTCTTCTCAAGAAGGCCTCAACTAAGTGTCTGATTTGACAATTACACCTTTTGCTACGTAAATAGGAAATTTCAAAGAAAACAATTATTAGCATGCTACCAAGTCAACTCAGACTCGTAGCAATCCAGTATAAGGTTTCCCAGGCTGTACATCTTTACCTGAGCAGATAACTACTTCTTCCTCCTGTGGAACAGTTGATGGGTTTGACCTGCCGAGCTTGAGGTTAGCAGGTCAACATTTACAAGACAGAGCCACAAGAACCCTTGATAAGCATAAATTAGTGATTTAAAAAGAAAAAGATACTAGTAGGATATATGATAGAAATATCAGGAGAACGTAAGAATCAGCTCCTAGCCAGCAAAATAAAGGTAGAAATACAGACCTACAGAATTAAAAATGAGATCTCATAATGCCAAGGAACCCACTAGTCCTTGTCCATCATGCCCCACTTTAGGTCCACTACATATTAGCTGAGTGACCTTCGGCAAGTTATTTAGCCTTCTTGTGCCTCAGCTTCCTAATCTTAAAATTCATATAATGCTACTTTCCTCAAACAGTTCTTATCAGCATTCAATGTGATAATACTTTGCAAAGTATTAAAACAGTGACTGGAAAACAGTAACGACCCACGAAATTTTAGTGCTACTTTAAAAATTATAAATATAAAATTTGCGCTCATTAATGGAAAAGGCTTAGTGGAAAGATTACAGACTTGGAAGCCAGGTAGACCTGTGTTTAAATTGTTCCTCTGCCGCCTATCAGCAGAGTGAACTTGTCTAGATAGCTCCTGTGAACTCTAATCTTGGCATTTGCAGTATAAACACATAGGAACGGCTCAGATTAGTCTCGACAGGATAGTACATAGATTGATATAGATAACGTGTCAACATGGTTCCTCTCTGACTTTTCCCAGGAACAATCTTGTCCTCTCATCTCTTTGAAGATACATTGGGTTCATGGAATTTGCTGTGCTCATCTTGCTCAAGGAATCCCATTTGTCCTGGTCGTCCTGTCCCAGATCCTGGCAGGAATGTTCAGTAGCCAGCAGTAGACGCACACCGCTTCTCTAAAGTTAAACTAGTTAAAGAGTCCTGGTGGCTTTGTAGTCGTGCATTGGACTGCTAATCACAAATCAGTAGCTTCAGACCACCAGCAGCTCGGTGGAGCTTTCTACTTCCATAAAGAGTTACAGTGTTGGAAACTCACAGGGGCAGCTCTACCCTGTCCTACAGGGTCTCTGTGTGTCAGCATCAACTCGATGACAATCTGTGGAAGAGTTAGTTCATTTGATTCAACAATGTTGAATCTAACAACTCATTACTAAACACAAGGCGTGGGGATGGCAGAACTGAGAGAAAGTTTTCTGAGTTGCAGAAGTTTCTTCCTCCTATGTCCTCCTTGCTCTTAAAACCTTGTGGGATTTAATTTAGGTGGTCTGAATTTGGCCTCTCCTTTCCACCCAGTTCAGTGGCTCTCAAAATTGATCAGAGATCATGCTTTTTCCTTAAGAAGAATAGTAAAGGCTTATGATTTATCACCGCAAAACCCATTAAACTCACTGTAACTGCACAGCGCTGCTTTATTTCTGAGTAAACAGGCATTTACGAGTAAACCAGAGTTGAATGGTTCAGTGTTAAGATATGCCTCGAAACACAAGTTCATACACGTTTTATTGTATTTTTATTGTTTAAATTCTGGACTCTGTAGACACAATTATCTGACCTGCTTTATGTTTATAACTTCTATATTTGTATTTAGCTGTTAGTGAATCTCCCTATCTCGATTGTAGTGTTTCTTCTCTTTTATCCTGTACAAGGTTCTAGAAAAGGATGTGACAAAGTTACAGACACAGTTCATACCTTCCAGTGATTTATACTTTGTGATAGGGTTTCTGTCAACTTTCACGGGTCCAATTCTCAGCGGATTGGCAATTAAGGGCTAGTAATTCTCCAGAATGCCACACAACACAATGTAATCGATACCATAATAGGATCTGCTGAGAGAAGCCAATACGTTTAACTACAACCCCAATGCAGTTAAGAGGAAGTTTATTTGAGGATGTGCCTAATTTCCTTGTAAGTGGATGCTGTGGAGAACTTGCTGCTCTTGTTGGAACCAGATTCTGCATCTGATGGTGATTGGGATTTTTTCCAACAGCCTACCATGTTCCCTGCTGACTCTGCCATCTGACCTGCCAGCTGACCCCCTGACCTTAGATGTATTATATTCTATAGCCACAAACCTAACCTTGCACTCATCTGCCTCTGCGGCTGCCAACCTGTGGTCTTTCTTCTTCATCTTTCTACTTCCAAGTTGGTCTTCCTGTTTCCTGGTTGGTCTTCTTGCTTTCCGATTTGTTAGCCTCTACAGTTAAGCAAGTCCAGAGAAGTATTCAGCGTAACAGCTGCTCCACAGACTTAAATCAGACTGGACTTACCACTTCTTCAATAGTGTAAGCCATTGAGTTTGGATGCAAGCAAGACAAAAGCCTTGACAATTTCATTCTTTTTTCTATTTATCTTGATGTTACCTATTGGTCCAGTTGTGAGAATTTGTCTTTTACTTTGAGCTGTAATCTATACTGAAGGCTTGAGTGTGTTTATAAACTGAAACTAATTTGGCCTCTTAAGGTTTTTGTTTTTTAAAAATATTAGTTTACATTCCAATCTACAGTACCTTATAAAAACTGCTGGTGTGCTTTAATTGTCATTTTTCGAGTGTACCCTGGGTAATAAACTCCATGAGGACTTTTAACCTTGTAGTCTCACAATCAAAGGCCAGCAATGGCAAGTTATTTATCAGTCAGTGCAGCTTGAACTTCTCCCGTTAGCACCAGAGGAATGTCAACTAGTTCTTTCTTGTAAAGTGACGCTGTGTATCCCTTTAATCTTCTTCGATGCTTCCCATGTCACTCAAGTCCATAGGATCATACAATCTTACAACTCCAGGCTTGCTTTTTTTTTCTAGACGTCTTTCATTTTTAGATATGCTGAGTGTATTGAGTGTGTTTTGGTTTTCTGAGTGTAGGTCTTTGTGTATTTCATTATAATATTTTACTTTGTTTTCTGAAGCTTCCCTTTGAAAATTTCTGCTTTAGTCTTAGACTAACATTTCTTCCCTTTGCCTTAGCTTATCCATGATTAAGAACAAATTTCAGTCTCTTCTGACATCCACTTGGACCTATTCTTTCTTTCTTGTCTTTTTTTTTTTTGAGTTTGTGTGAACTTTATTTCTCCATCCCTTTAAAAATTATTTTAGTGGGGCTGTTACATCTCTTACAACATTTCTCGTTCTTTCTGTATTTTGTTATTAATGCCATCCTGCAGCTCATTAGAGCTTCTGTCACTACTGCTCAGTGGGACAGATCTGTTCTTCTGTTAACTTGTGTGGGTCAGATTCTCAGTGGGACTTTTGGAAAATTCAAGTGCGATAGACTCAAGGACAGATTTTTGATCTTGCAGAATTATTTGAATTTTCTTCAGCTTCAGCCTGAATCTACATATGAGCAATTCATGATTTGTTCCACAGTCGGCCCCTGGTGTGGTTTTAGCTGCTCATATTGAACTTTTCTAACTTGTCTTACCATGGATGTACTCACTTTGATTTCCTTGTATTTCATTTGGAGACGTTCACATGCACGATCACCTCTTGTGTTATTGAAAAAAAAGTTCGCAATACAGAAATTGCTGACTTTGAAAAATTCCATCATCCATCGCAAGCTTCATATTTGTCACCAAGGCTATATTGTTGTTTTTGGTTTTTGCATTCCAATCACCAAGAATTATCAATCCATATTGATTTTATCTTTGATCAATATCCAACTAAAGATATTGCTAGAATTCTTCAACTTCTTCCATAGCATTGGTGGTTGGTGTATAAATTTGAATAATACTTGCATTAATTAGATTTCCTTGAATACTGATAGATATAATCCTATCACAGATGGTATTATAATCAGGATAGAAATTAAAATGTCCTTTTAAAAATTTTTCTTTTTTTAAAAAAAATAGTTTTATTAGGGGCTCATACAACTCTTATCACAAGCCGTACATACATCAATTGTGTAAAGCACATTTGTACATTCATTGCCCTCATCATTCTCAAAACGTTTGCTTTCCACTTAAGCCCCTGGCTTCAGCTCCTCATTTTCCCCCTCCCACTCTCCCCTCCCTCATGAGACCTGATGATTTATAAATTATTATTTTGTCATATCTTGCCCTGTCCAATGTCTTCCTTCACTCACTTTTCTGTTGTCCATCCCCCAGGGAAGAAGTCACATGTAGATCCTTGCAATCAGTTCCCTCTTTCCAACCCACTCTCCCTCCACACTCCCAGTATCGCCACTCACACCCTTGGTCCTGAAGGTATCATCTATCGTGGATTCCCTGTGTTTCCAGTTCCTATCTGTACCAGTGTACATCCCCTGGTCGTGCAAGTTAGATGCAATGCCACTCCTCTTATTGTCTCATTTTCAAGATAAAACATATGATATTCTTATTCATAGTGGCTGATACTGGTCCAATTCAGCTCACTAATGCCTAGAGTGTCAATTTTTGTGCATTCTGTTGAATTTTTTGACAACTTCCAGTTTTCCTAGTTCATACTTCATATTCCAAGTTCTGATGCTTCATTGACATTTGGAGCTGGTTTTTTTTTTCACTTTAAGTCTTCCTTGATTAGCAAATGAAGGTCCCCAAAGCTTTGCTCACACAAACTTTACTCCATCCACATGTTTATGGCTGATTACTTTGAGAAAGCAGCTCTTCCTCAGTCGTGTTTTGAGTGCCTTCTGGCCTGAGGGGCTCATCATCTGTCACTGTCTCTGACAATGTTCTGCTTATTCTCATATGGTTTTCAGTGTCTGACAAAGTTACTATTATGTTCATCAAGTTTTCTGTGGCCAATTCCTCAGAAGTAAACAGCCTATTATTTCTTCATAGTTGGTTCTTATTCAGGAAGCTCTGACGGCTGGCATTCCAGCATCAAAGCAACATGCAAGCCGGTGTGTCAGAATGACAAACTGACCTACAAGCCCTGGAGGATATATAGAGTAGCTCATATTCATGTTACTTGTAATTATAAGGATTCTGAGAATAAGGGGCATATAAATGGGGTTTTATTTATTATACATTCAAAGCATTGTCTTTATTACCTCACATGGCAAGACAGAAAA
The DNA here is from genome assembly GCF_050624435.1 of Tenrec ecaudatus. Lineage (NCBI taxonomy): Eukaryota > Metazoa > Chordata > Mammalia > Afrosoricida > Tenrecidae > Tenrec > Tenrec ecaudatus. Next base: position 108,249,467 of record NC_134530.1, read on the forward strand.
AATAAAGAGAAGCAGAAATGTTTTTTTCTTTATTTAGTTCAATATGGTGTTCTTCACTAAATAAAAGCTTTTCTAAGCTTTTTAAAAAAAATTCTGTCTTGTCATGTAAAGCAACACAGGCAATGCTTACTACTGCACATGACAAGACAGCAGTGCATGGACAGGAGCTACAAGAAGTTCAGGCCAGATTCAGAGTAGGATGTGGCACAAGGAATATCATTGCTGATGTCAGATGGATTTTGGATCAAAGCAGAGAATACCAGAAAGCCGTTTACTTGTGTTTCACTGACTACGTAAAAGCTTTCAACTGTGTGGACCATAATGAACTGTAGCTAACCTTGACAAGAAGGAGAGTTCCAGAACCCTTCACGGAGCTCATTCGGAATGGAATACGCATCAAGAGTATGCGCAGTTGTGCGACTACTGCTTGGATCAAGGGAATGCTGCATGGCTTGAAATCCGGAAGGCGCCCATCAGCATTCTATGCTCTCACCATACTTGTCCAGTCGATATACTGAGAAAATAACCTGTGAAGTCACGTTATGTGAAAAACAGTGTGACATCAGGATTGGAGGGAGGCTTATTAACAACCTGCGGAATGCAGATGACCCAATTCTGTTTGCTGAAAGTGAGGAGGAATTGAAGCCCTTGTGGTGAAGATCAAGGATTGTAGCCTTCGGTATGGATTACAGGTCACTGTAAGCAAGACCAAAATCCTCACAATTTAACCAATAGATAACATCATGATAAATGGAGAAGAGGTTGAACTTGTCAAACATTTTGTCTTACTTTCTTCCCCAATCAGCGGTCCTAGAAGCAGCAGTCCAGAAATCAGAAGATAAATTGTATTAGGTAACTCTGCTGTGTAAGGTCTGTTTGGAGTATCGAAGAGCAATGGTGAGGATGAAGTAGGACCATGCAGTGTTTCGTTCTGCTGTGCGTAGTAGGGTTGCCAAGAGTTGGATTCCACTGGATGGCACCCAGCAACAACAATGTTCTTCAGAGCATGTGTGCAGTACAGGTGTCATAAAATATCAGCTGGAATTATTTAGCACTGCTTCTTGATAGTTGGTTGTGCAGGATATCCAGGGCCAACTGTTCTGTACAATTGCACTGAATAACTTTTGTTTTCAATTGAACACAGTGATATGGTCTTTGAGGCATGGGTTCCCCAAGAACATGTTGAGATTGTTGTTAATTGACTCAGTCAATTTTCACTCATGGAAACTCCATATATCCAGAGTATTAACTGCTTCTTAGGGTTTTCAAAACTGTGACCTTTCAGAAGCAGATTACGAGGCCAATCTTATGAGACACATCTGGGTGGATTTGAATTGCCCAAATTTTGTTGGGTAGTTTAGTGCTTAACTATTTTCATTTTCCATGATTCTTTCCTAATAATATGCTTACTCATACATTTATTACCTCTGTGGTAAGGGAAATAATAATTCACTCATCCCTGACATGATATACATCCAAAATTTAGGAAAGTAGATTCAAAATTTTATGTAGGCAGGCATGGTATTTGCTCGGTTCATTTTTGTGTCATCAGTGACACATTACCTAACACAATGCAGATAATAAATTATCTGGAGGGGAAAGAAAAATAATATGAAGTTCAAATAGCCCAATGCAACTGCCAACCGCGTCTTGACCTTATTTTCTCCTACAATGAGCTGGGCTCATAGAGATTTATTTCCTTAATCCATTGGGTTTAGAAGGCAGTAATGCAAAACTCTTCACCTGACTCAGATACTATTGTGTAGGGGGCTGCTATTTACATAATGAGTTGTATTCCATCAACATGGCTTTTCTGGCCATCATACTTCAATGATGTATTATCATTCTGGACTCTATACCTGTGACTGTAATCTCATTTTAGAGGAAATTCTCTGCTATACTAACAGAATTAGGGTGGGATTAAGTCTTGACCTTAGAAGAGTATGAACCAAGTCAGGCCCTTTGTTTTCTTGGGGGTATGGTCCGCTCGAAGACAAACCCCACAAATCTATCCAAGCTGTTTCTCTTTCTATAAAATCCTTCTCAGACACAGAGACAAATCACTGGAAAAGCGCATTTGAGATCTCTGTCTGAAGTGGCTGAGGCTGACACCATCAACGGTGACACAGAGACTCCAGGACAGAGCAAAGGAGCCAGGCTGGGACCAGAGGCCAAGCCAAGGCACCATGAAACAGAAGAGAAGTGCTGAGATTGTGAGCGTGACCAGTGAGCTTCCTGGTCCACAGAGACAGAGCCACGGGGTCACGTTTCCAAGAAGCTGAGAGCCAGGGATTGGTTGGTGGCTGAGGACAGGTGTTGCTGCGGATCGATGACTAGATCCTTACTGTTTTCTGCTTCTGATTTGTGGAAACCTGTTAATTACTAATTAAAAACACACACAGAATCGCTCAAGGCCATTGAATCAATTCTGATTCAGAGTATCCCTATAGGAAAGAGGGGGGATTGTCCCTGTGGGTTTCAGAGATCTCAATCTTTATGGGAATAGAAAGCCTCATCTATTTTTCTTCAGAGCAACTGATGGTTTTGAACTGCTGGCCTTATGGTTAACAGCCCAAGGCCTAACCTACTACACCACCAGCCCTCCCTAAATCCCCTAATCAACACCTTCACTGGTGACTATTATTGGGTAGCTCTGTAGGGCAATTGCAATGAGAAGGAGACTCAAGATATGTAGAGCTCCATGTAGGGACATTGGTAAAAAGGGACACAGTGTGAGAGCACAGCTACTGACCCATTTTCCATCCCCTTAACCATGCAGGGTGCCCTTCTCTCGGTACTGGTCTCTCCAGATAACAGGTGAAAAGTGCATGAGGCTAAGCCTTGCATCCTCGCCTCTAAGGAGCATTCTGGCTGTAGTTATTCCAAATGGATTTATTTGTTCTTTTGGCAGTCCATGGCACTTTCAGTTTTCTTCTCTAGCACCGTAATTCAGATGCATGGATCCTACACTGCTCTTCCTTATTCAATATCCAACTTTCACATGCCTATGTGACCATTGACAATTTCATGGCTTTGGTCAGACACACCTTAGTCGTCAGTGTGACAGCTTTGTTTTTCAACACTTTAAAGAGGCCTTCTGCAGCAAATTTGCCCATCTCCATGTGTCATGTGATCTTTTTACTGTTGCTTACATGAGCATTGATTATGGGTCCAAGCAAGACAAAATCCTTGACAACTTCAATCTTTTATCCATTTATCACAATGCTACCTACTGGTCTAGGTGTGAGGATTTCTGTTTTCTTTCACTGAGTTGCAATCCATACTGAAGGCTGCAATTTTTGATGTTCATTGCCAAGTGCTTCAATTCCTCCTCACTTTCAGCAAGCAAGGTTGAGTCATCAGCATATTACAGGTTGTTAATAGCTTTCCTCCAATCTTGATGCCACATTCTTTTTAAATTACTTTTTATCATTTATTAGGGGATCATACAACTCTTATCACAATCCATACATACATCTATTGTGTCAAGCACATTTGTACATATGTTGCTTCTTTGATTTTTTTGTTATAATACAGATAGAATAAGTATGGTGAGAGGATCTAACCAAACACACACCTTTCTTGCTTTTAATCTGTGCAGTTGTTTTTGCACACTTGCCTCTTGATCCATGTACAGGTTCTGCATGTGCACAATGAAGTGTTGTTGAATTCCTACTCTTCTCAAGGCTGCCTATAATTTGTTATGATCCACACGATCATATGCCTTTGCGTAGCCACTCCTTTATTAGTAGGTGCTAATACCCATGACAATTCATGCCAACATTTACTGGGCATATCTTAGTTTTCAACTTTACACTGAGATTTAGAAATAAAAATTGGCAACACAGACAAAAATTAATGTAAAATTATTGCTAAAAACCATAGGATGTTTTATTAAATAAAATATCACAATGTGAAGCTACTGTTTCTCAAGATATTTTTCATCTAGGTCTCTGCCCTTTTGAAGGCGGTGTTTCTGTCACTCCAACCCTCCTCCCAAGACTCCTGCGCTCATCAGTTCACATCACATCAAAGCAGCAGGCTTGGCGTCCTTGGTGAAACCAACTTGCATTGTCTTAAAGGTTATTGAGTGTGGGGCACTGGAGTAAGCCTTAAAGGGAAGATCGGCACCGGAGTCGAGATGAAGTGCTTCTCCTACAGCTGTCCTTGTGCCCTTGAAGGTTGAGCAGGTGCAGTGTTGTGACGGGGAAACTTCCTCTGCACAATTTTCCTGACTTTTTTTTTCACCAATGTAGTTTTAAATTTTCTTGAAATTTCCTAATATACTCCATGAGCATTTCTTCACCCTTTAAACAATCCATCGAGGCTATTCCTTAGACATCCTTAAAAATAGTCACTAGCAGCTTCTGAGATGAGTGCATTTAACTGGCCCAGCACGTTGATCCCTCAGACGCCACTGTTTGGATTGGCCCTTGCTCCCTAGATTGCATTGGTAAGTCTAAGGCTAATCTCTGCTTATGATTGATTCAGATATCGTCTTCACTAATCTCCTCCTTGCTGGAAAGGCTGAGGAAAGGATGAGCCTTTTGAGCTAACTGGCCTTCGTGCAGTACTTTTGGTACACATCAAACTGAGACCAAGGGTTCCCTTAAAATTGAAATTGTTGGAGTATGCGTTCCCGCCTTCAGTAGCTAGCTATCATATCATAGGCAATTCTGTGATCTCCTTCGACCAGTTTCTAGGTTTCAGTCACTCTTTTTTCACTTGTCAAGGTTTATGATTTTCTTTCTGGTGGCTCAGCTCATCACTCACTGACAAAGAGCTGATTCTAACACACAGGGACACTGTAGCACAGAGCAGGATTACTCCTGTGGGTGTCTGAGGCTACAGATCTTTACGGGAGTAGAAAGTCTCATCTTAGTCCCTTGGAGCAGCTGGTGGGTTCGAACTACTGGCCTGTGATTAGCAGCCTAAATTTTAACCCACTATACCTCTACCGCTCCTGGCTCATCTTGGTGTCTTCCCAATCCTCCTTAAACTGCTTGATCCATCTGCAGATTGTTTTATGTGATGTGGAATCCCAGTAAACTTGTTGCAAAGTTGTAATGATTTTGGAAGGTAAAGGGGGAAGAAATGAGTGCTCAGAGTTAAGGGAGTCATATAAGTGAAAGCTAAGAGACGCTTTCAAAGCACTATAGTTCTGTTAACCTCCCCGGCGGTAATCGCGAGTGTGGCTCAGGGCAACTGTTCACTCTCAGAAGCGGTTACCCTGAGCCACACTCTGGATTACACTGCAGAGAAGGCCCTTAGACCAGATAAATGACAGTGACTTAGAATTACTTGCACAATTGGGTTTTAAAGTTTATCATATCTGGAATGTCTACTAGAGAGATTAAAATGAGCAATTTCTTAAGAATGATAGGCCTACAATATAAAACAACAAATTTTATGCAAAACAATGTGTCGCTTTGGGTACAAAATTACTGACATAATTAGACTGCCTGGGAGGTTAACACATTTGGAGTATTAGGCAGGTTAAGACTAACTTGGAAACATATGAAAACCAAGGCATTTGATTCATTGTATTTGGCTAGCAGATAATGCTAAAAAGCAATCTTTCAAAACCATGTTGGGTACTATTTGCAAATTAATATATAATGTGCTCTACATTAATTTAGAGTTTATAAATGTTTAATTAAATATTCTTTTAATTTTATTTTATTGAAATACACACATATGCACTGACTTTGAATTTAGTGTTCCCAAACATTGGAGAAGACCAGTTAGTTGTATTAGTTTTTGTCTTCCTTTGAATCATTCTGTTTATTAACATTAGACTTAACTGTACTCACTTGTCATCACATCAATTCTGACTTACAGTTACCCTATAGAATAGAGTAGAACTACATCTTTGGGTTTACAAGACTTTAAATATTTACAAGAGCATACAAACAAATAAACAATCCTCCCCTTAAAAAATCCCTCCCCCCTCAAAAAAACAAAATGAAAAACCCAAACTCATGGCCAGTGAGTCAATTTTGACTAAGGTTACCTCACCTTTCTCCTGTGGGGTGACTAGTGGGTTTGAACAACTGACCTTACAGTTAACAGTTCAATGCATAACTAACTATCACTATCACCAAGACCTATGATAGAAGCTATCACTTGTTACGATATTGTTTTGAATTCAAGAGGTTTAAATGTATTTATCAGTGTTTAAACATTCATTTGTTTTCTTTGCCAGTGTTTTGCAATGGAGAGTCACATGAATACTATGGGTTTAGTAGTTAACTCAATAAGCTACAGTCCTCTCAATAGAGCTGGTGATTGTACATCATTATGGACATTCTAAATGCCACTGAATTGGTCACTGTGAAGTGGCAAATTGCACTCTCCCAAAATGATGGGACTTGAAACTTGTCTGGATGACAGAATTTTCTAATTTTGTTTCTTTTCCAGGTGACAATGGCCAACATTGGAATAAATGGAAATCATTCCCTGGAGACCTGTGAAACAATACTTTTTGCTCTCCGAATGGCAACGTGGAATCAAATTCTAGACCCTTGGGTATATATTCTTCTGCGAAAGGCTGTCCTTAAGAATCTCTACAAGATTGCCAGACGCTGTTGTGGTGTGCACGTCATCAGCGTACATATCTGGGAGCTCAGCTCCATTAAAAATTCCTTAAAGATTGCTGCTATTTCTGAGTCACCACTTTCATAGAAAATAAATCAGTAGGCCTCTAGTTTAATAAGACAGGGATCTATTTCATGTCTAGGATGAAATTAAGAAAAAATATCAGTGATGTTTCAGTAAATTAGATACCTTTGCAATTGAACTTCAAATAGCTCATGGGAAAAATCTATTTTAATTTCATCTTTCACAAACTTTTTGATACCCTTTTGTATATAGCCTAACTGGAAATTTTAGACATCAGAATGTGGGTTGGAGGCAGTGTTACCAGATTCATTGTTACATTTTGTTAATGTTAACTGGATTATTTCACATTTCCATTTGCTTTGTGTTAACTGGACATAAACACAGTCTCATGCCGTGGTACTCAAATTAGAACCAAATGAGTTTTCCTGTTGATTTGTGAACTCATCTGTACTTTAAGCCAATAGTAATTAATCAGTGTATTTTCCAGAGTACGTGTTAATGTCACCTGTACAGTGACTCCTTGGGGGTGATTGCTTTGCAGTTGCTCCTTACAGATCAAACACCTTTTTATATCTGCTCTCCTCTACCCCTCATTGTGTAGCTTCAGTCGATACACATGGTCACATCGCATAATTAATTGGGGTTTAATGTTGCAAGCTGCCTCTGCATTAGAAATAACTCGCCTTTGTTGCATTTGGCCATTATGACTGCCTGCATTTATTCTATGGAGAAATTGTTGGGTGGGGAGGGGTGTTCCTGTGTGGTACAAATGATTAAAGACTCAACTACACGCTCAAAGATCAGGGATTCTTCTATGACCAATTCTGGAAATGTGCTTCCCGAAGGCCATACCCTTGAAAGCCCTCTGAGGCAGTTCTCTTCTAGCCCAGGGGCTGCTGCAGAGGTGACAGCAGCCCGCACCAACAACAAAGCCGCATATATGGGTATTTGCATTTTTATAAGTCATAGTATATGGTTTTCAATTAATCCCAGTTTCTTCTGAAAAAAAATCTATTGCACTGATGCTCATTAAATAATTTCTAGAGAAATGTATGTTTTATCTCAGCACACAACTTGCCTTATAGTGGCTCCTAAAACCCTGTCATCTACATCGGACACTGTAAACAATCAGAACTGAAACTCAAATCCAAGTGGCTGGTGCAGAGAATAATGACAATGGGTGTTTTGCTTTGAGTTACTACTTCTGTGTCAGAGAACAAAAGGAACACTATATGTAACACGCAGTGATTATCTGCAGCTAGTGTGCTTCTCTCTGTTCTATACACACACACACACACACACACACGCACACACACGAAACTGCTGTTAGTGGCTTCGTTAGATCTATAGGATGACAGCTTCTAAAGTTGGTGTGACCAGCATCAAGAGCAGGATTGATGGCTAGTCAAGCATCTGGGAAAATAAGTTTAATCAGGTTTCCAGGTGATTAAAAACAAAACAAAAACAAATACAACTCTTCAAAAATTTCCTTAATAATGCACTTTTCCCCACTTGTTTGTAAAGTTCAATACAGAGAGTCTTCCAAACAGTCTAAAGATGCTGGGTTCATTAGCAGTGTAATGGCTGGTTGGACATCATAACAGGGAAATGCATGTTTGCAACATTCTTTGTGTTGGATACATTGGGTCCATATTTCAATGGATCTTTCTGTGAGACTGATTCCAGACTCTCCAGAACATCTGTGCAGTTCGGTGAGCTGAAAATGACTATTCTTAAGTCCCTGCTCATGACAGGCAATTTGCAATGGTAGTTGTTGATTATTTGTTAATTTTGGTAAATTCACAGGATACAATGCAAGCAATTGAGGAAATAACCTCATTGAACCTAAAGACAACAACTTTATTTGTGAATTTAAAGAGGGGCAGCATGCATACTCCCACAGACACAAGATATTCTCAATTTAAGAGCACAAGTGTAGGCTGTTTTCTTATGCAAAGCACATTTTTGAAACTTGAAAAAATACTTGCCAAATTTAATTGCAGACAAGGGTTTCTTAGTAGAGATGAATATGGAACATTATACACTTTTTGTGTATTTTTAATTTAAACTGGCACTTCTAGGTACATGTGCATATTAGTTATTGTGGGATAGGCACAGACACACAAGGGGGCTTCAAAAAGTTGTGGAAACAAGTCTGTTTTTTACTCCATTTCCCATGACCTTTTGAACTCTTCGTGTGTGTGTGTGTGTGTGTGTGTGTGTGTGTGTGTGAATATATGTGCCCAGGGTATGAATTGGAAACGGCTCAAGGGCAGGGAGCTTGGTATTTGCTTTTTTGAAAAAGTCATTGCAATTTGTGATTGCAATGAGTCCTTAAATTTCAGTAGACCATTTAGATAACTCAGAAGATAATTTGTCACTTCGTTGAGAATGTTGGCGTGTTGTTAAGTGAGGACAAGGCAGCAAAGCTCCAGCCTCTCACATTACACTCAGTAGGATGATAGTGTGAACATTTCATTGTGTAGCATCTCGGGAGAGACATGGTGAACGAAGCCTCTTTTAGTGGCGCTAGGCCTCTTCTTGAAGCTGCTGATCAGTTGGCAAAAATTGTTGTTGTATTGCCGTGATTTCACCATGGCCCTGTGTGTCTGCACATTGTCAGATTTGGCATTGCCATGCGTGGGACTGCCCGAGTATGAAGGATTATGGAGTTATAGGGTAGCTATTCTGTAGGTCCTGGAAGAGATATCAAGTTATCTGAGCATCGATTTGGGGCAACTACATTCTTCTTAAAATTCTACTAATCCCAAGAAATAGATATAAAAGCTGAAAAAATGAATAACAGAATATATTTTACATAGTTTTAGGCATTTCTTTCAAGGAAAACGGAGGAGTGAGCAAAATAGCATACGTATCTGACTTAAGAATATTATTTTTGTTACTATGTATATTGCAATATGGTTTGGCAAATTATTATATAATGAAGATTAGAATAGAACATCCAACAAAAACTTCTAACACGGGTATTCAGAGTGGAAGTATACGCGCTCAGACTTCTAGAAACAAACAGTACAGGTACTTTTCCACAAGTTTCCCATGTGGCATGCCTTAAGTTCTGCTGTTAAATCTGCAATTCAGCCATCAAAATAAAAATACTTCCATTTTGATGGTGTATACTATTATCCAAGTAACTTCAGATACTATTAGATTATTCTGGGGAAATTAAAATAACAATATCTTCTGAGTTTAAAAAATACTACACACCCAAAAGCCAAAACTCAAACCCTAAGTTTTGATGATAATATTTCCAGGAGCAGAGTATGCGGATTTATCATTGGCTGTGAGGGCATCCCAAAAGCTTAGAATTTTCCTGATGGGGTTCGATAGGTACTATACTATACATATTCTCTTTAAATGAATTTTTTCTTTCTAAATGCAGAATGTACAGCTGAGGTGGAGAATACCTATAAGTAAAAATATATGTGTGTGGGTAATAATTGTCTTCATTCATTTCCAGACTCACAGAGAAAAACCTTCTTTAGCTTAGTGCCTAATCTGAATTTAGAACTCAAATAATTGAACAGTTGTTAAACATGTAGGGTGAACCTTTTGTGAAAGCTGGTACTAGTCTCACCAATATCACCATCTTTGCTTCACATTAATACATTTCCAAGGCTAGGATATAAAGAAAGAGAATGTTACATTGTCTCCATTTCCCACCTTTGTCTGGATGCTGTTACCACCTACTACATAATGTTGGACTTCAAATTGTTACTGACACATTTTGATCTAGTAGATGAGGTCTGCTTTTCCTTGTTATGTGAATAAATTTGTGCTCTTTATATTTGTTGGAATGAATAAGATATTAAATGGTCATATGTATATTTTGTTGCTTGCATCAGTATGCAATTCCTGTAATATTAGTGCTCTGTTAAGAATAAAACTTCAAACAAATGTGATAATTTTCAATTCATGTTTATCCAGAGTGGTTATTATTATGAGCGTCATATAAAACTTGGGACTCTTGAACCTAAGCTTTCAGCTTTATTTACTAGATAGGAAGAATCTTAAATTTCTCTCCATTATTACCTTTTTTTTACTTTTCTTAATTTTCAAGTGTTGCTATAGCTTAAAATCACAGAAATTTATTCTCTGCCCACCTGGAGACCAGAGATTTGAATTCAGGGAGTTGGCAAAGGTGATTCAATTTGAGGTTTCTGAAGCAGAACCCGTTCCATGCCTCTAGCTTGGACGGTCGTTGGCAATGCTCAGTCTTCTTGGTTTTGTCACCCCATGGCTGTTACCCCTGCCTCTGTCCTCACATGCCCCCTTTTTGGGTGCGTGTCTCTTTTTTCTGTGTCTTGGATCTCTGGGTGTGTCTGGTTATAGTAACAAGTCAGGTTGGATTTAGGTCCATCATATTCCAGTAAAACCTCATTTAAAGATTTAATCTCATCTTTAAATGCATTATTTCCAAATTCAGCCACATACTCTGGTACTGGGACTTAACAGCTGACTATCTTTTTAAGAGGAGACAAAGTAACCCATATCAGCCCATAACGCCTATCCATCCCTGTCCACACTTCTATTTCATCTGCTCTTGTTTCTTTAGCCTGTGTCTCAAATTACTTGTTCATGTGTGTATTGGGTTCATTTTGCTTCATGGTGACTCCATGTGACAGAGTAAGGCTAAGGTTTCCTAGGCTGTAATCTCTATTGGGCTGGAGCCCTGGTGAATAATTGAGTGCAAATTGGGTTGTTAACCACAAAGTTAGCAGTTCTGAAACAGCAGCTCTTCCTTGGGAGCAAGATGAGGCTGCCTACTCCTGTAAAGTGTTACAGTCTCAGAAGCCCACAGGCATAGTTCTACCCTGCACTGCAGTGTCACTCTGCGTCATAACTGACTTGATGGCCGTGAAGCGTATTTATGGGAGCCGGCCTAGTGGCATTGTTCCGTAAGTGCTGGGCTGCTAACCACAAGGTTGGCAGTACAAAACCACCAGGCACATTATAAAGCTTGGGAGCATCAGAAACCCCACGTGGGTTGCCAATGAATAAGAATTGGTGCAATGCCAGTGGGTATCTTGATTGTCTTATGGGAGCAAACCATCAGTCTTTCTTCCTAAAGAGGGACCCCAAATCCTTCTGGTTAGCAGCTGACCACTGAGCCATTTTGTCAGCGGGGCTCCTTTCACATTACCTAAGTAAATAAAATTAACTAATTAATTAACTCACTGCTATAAAAGCAGTTCTGACTCATAGCAATGCTATGGGACAGAGAGGCACTGCTCCTTAGAGCTTCCAAGACTTACATCTTTAGGGCAACATTCTGCCTCAGCTTTGTCTCCAGGTGCGTTTCACCCACTGACGTGGCAGCTAGCTATCTGTGACATGAGGGCTCTTTACTCTTACTTAGGCGTTCCTGTATTGGAGGAAGTACGTCCAGAGCGCCCCTTAGCGGCAAGGAAGGTGAGACTTTGTCTTACATGTTTGGGGCATGTTGTCTGGAGAGACTAGCCCCAAAGGAAGGGCATCATGCTTGGTACAGTAGACGGGCAGAAAAAGAGGGGAAGGTCCTTAAAAATATGAATTCACACCCTGACGACAGCAGTTGGCTCAGCATAGGAACATCTGTGAGGCTGGCCCAGGACCTGGCAGCGTCTCCTTCCGGTGTGCATCAGGAGGCTGTGGGTCAGCATAGACCCAATGGCACCTAACAACAACCAGGAGCAGGTCCTAATTACAATAAATTGGGTAATTTCCAAAATGTGGCAGCTTATGTGTATTAGGATAGGATAGTTGTATCTGTGATACCACATAACCCCCAAATCATCATGCCTTAAACTCACTTAGATTTTCATCTCACCTATGATACTTGTAAGGTACCCTGGTAAGTTTAGAGGTTCAGAATTCAGGTTGCTAAACATGGTTGGCATTTTTGAATCCACCAGTCATTCATTAGGAAAGAAAAATGGCACTCAGCTTCTGTGAAAATCACAGTCTTTAGAAAAGCGAAGGGGGCAGTTGTACCCGGTCCCACAGCATCCCTATGACCTGTAATTGATGATAACAAGGGGTTTGGACGGGGGTGGTAGTGTTCATTGTAATCATGCAGGGACTTTGGATGGCAAACTAGCTTCCACCTCATAAATTGTTGGATGGGAAAAATCCAGCATGCTGAACTATTCACTGACTCATTAAGCGTAAGTGTTCAGCTACTAACCGAGAGGTTGGCAGTTTAAATCCACACAGGCACCTTGGAAGAAAGATGTGGTGATCTATCTTCAAAAGGTCACAGACCTTCAGATTCCTTTAGCGTGTAGTTTGATATTGATACACATAAGGTTACGATGAATCAGTCAATTTGATATGTTTTCATTTTGTTTTCTTAGAGTTTGAACCTGGAGAAAATACACAACTTTTTCGTTCATACATTTTTGGACAAAACAAGTGATATGACCCTATTAGCTTGATGGGAGACAAATAAATGAAATCCTTTGATACACTTGGGTGAGGAAGGAAAAATGATTAGTGACAAAACTAATGATTTCCACATTGTTTAAAGAGTTACCCATTCATTCAAAGAGGAACCACCGCACTGCTTCTCGTCTGAAAACCCCAAACTAAGAACATTTAGGACTCACTCTTTGTAAGCACTCAGAAACACGTCCTTAAAATCTACCAAGTTAAAGCAGAATAAATGCCAGAATAATCTTAGATGATTAAACAAAACACATAAAAAAGTACTAAAGAATGAGAAGAAAAAATTGTTTTTTAAAATACAGGAAGAAGGACAATTTTGGACAATGCACAAGCATCCCTAGCTGCAGCATGGTCTGAAGAGCTGGCTTTCAAATAAATGAGATAGATTTAAATATGTTTTGCCTCTTTATGACAGAATATGTTTATGAGTATACTTCATGCCATGAAGTTCTAACAAACTGTCAGACAAAATGGAGCAAGAATAAATGATAGTTAATATTCACTTTCTCAATATGAAGCAGGTCCTTACATTTAAGCCCAAACATGTCTGTACATGAAATCAGAAACTTGGATCAAGCGAAATCTTTCAATTTAGGTGTTAGTTCATCTATATTTAACGTTCTGTTTCAAAGTTACTACAGGAAATTGTTGCGATGGATTCCTTATAGAACTATTTTTGCTCTCTATATATGTTATCTGAAAAAATAAAGCCTGATCAAGATCTGATAGTATCTTGAATGATTTTACACTATCAAAAACTCATATTTGTTAAAATATTTTTAAGTTAATGTAAATGGTTTATTAAAAAGTAGTAAACATTTTAAAATTTATATTTTCATAGTATAAGAAGAATTATTTAAATCTTAAGGAGCTATATTTTGGATTTGAAATGCAGTTTAAATTACCACTTAGAAATGCAAACTCATGTTATAGTTTCATATATTATTTTCTTTGAATTTTTTTCATTGTCATATTGGTAAAACACCATTTGCAAAAGATGCATTCTGTTGTGGCTGAAATGCTAACATCCCCATATTAAATGAGATGACTTTACAATAATATTCACCTCTACAATTTTTGTTGTAACAACTGAGATTAAAATACATATAATGTTGTGTTATCCAGTATGTTTGTTTTCATAAACAGTCAGCATCAATATATTTTTAATAGCTAAATAATATTACTAACCCTAGCCTATCATTTTATTACATCTAATTGAGTGCTGAAAGCTAGTTTAAAAGGCACTTAAAATGCCAATGGGGAAGAGCTTCTTCTCCATGTAGAGTTGACCTTAATGTCGTGGATGCAGTAAAGCTCTGGGGACCTGTATTTGTTGATAAAAAATGAAAAAGAAAAAAAACCCATACTGCTATTGAGTCACCGTGGCCCTGTAGGACAGGATAGAACTAGCCCCGTTTCCAGTGCTTGCAGGAGTAGAAAGCCACGTATGTCTCTCTTGGAGTGGCTGATGGATTAGAACTGCTGAACTTGTGGTTAGCAGCCAAACGAGTTACCCACTACTCCACCAGGGGTCCTTCAAAATGAGAGGAAACAACAGAAAACACCAAAAATAAACAGAACATAGAATGCACAGTATGGCTCTAATAAAATTAGAAGTCTTAAAAATAAAATAACGATCAGTATAAATACATAACGACCAATCCCCTAGGCATCAGTGAGTTAAAATGGCTGGTATTGTCCTTTTGATTCAGACAATCCTATGGTTTACCGGGCCAGGAATGAAAAATTCAAGAGAAGCATCATCTTCAAAAGGCACAATGTAATATTCATCTGAAGTACAATGATGTCTGTGCTGGGATCATAGTGCATGACAGGAAAGGGCAGTTAAAATTATTAAAATTGGCACAACAATTTCTAAATCTAGAGATGAAGAAATTGAAGATCCATGATCTTTTTCAGTCTGAAATTGGTCAAACATGCAATTAAGGTGCATTGAAAATCACTAGTGATTTGAATGGGAGAGTTGGAAACAAAGAGGAAGGATAAATCATTAGAAAATATGGCACTGGAGGCAAAAATGAAGCTGGAGAACAAATGATAGATTTGTATAAGACCATACATAGACTTCTTAACTCCAAATGTTGTTTCTCAATAACATAAACCACGACTATACTATTGGATCATGCCCAGTGGAATATACAGGAATTGCATTGATTCTATCTATGGAAAGCGATGACAGGGGAATCTCAATATCAGCAACCGACACATGGCTAGGGAGTACCATAGTTTCTCATTGGCAGAACTAAGGTTTTACAAATTATTTTGTTTCTTGTTCAGAAACTTTCTCTTCTCAAATATAATGAATATATCCCCATCTGTTAGTTTCTACCATTAATGTTTTTATTGGAAATAATGAAGACTTTATGGCATTTCTTTGAATATGAGTCTCATGGAAAATTAAGTATCTATCTTTTTACCCTTAAATATATAACTAATAGACCCAATATTATGACAAAACTTTTATTTTTAATAATAATCATAAAGCCTTATATATCATAAATTTCCATTAAGCTTTATGAAATAGTATGGTTGCCCTGTATGCATATCTGGCTGTACAGTGGATTAGCTACTAACAGAGAAATCAGTGATTTGAATCCATCACCACACATGAGAAAGATGAGGTGATCTTATGAAACCTATGAAGTCATTCTCCTTCATTGAATTAGTTCCATAGCATTGGGTCTGGCATCTATTATTAAGTAATATTAAAAAAAAATCTCACTCACTGCCTTCGAACTGATTATCACTCAGATAAAGCAGGGTTGAACTGACCTGTGGATTCGGAACCTACTATTATTTATGAGCGTAAAAAGCCTCGTCTTTCTCCCATGGAGCTGCTGGTGGTTTTGACCTGCTGATATGTAATCACTATGTCACCAGGGCTTCTTAAATAACATTAGAAAACATAAATATTAGTATTGACCAGTAACACTACTGTTCTAACCAGTGGGGCACGATCTATGAATTGACTTTCTAGTTAAAATAATCATTTTATGTAGTCCCATTTAGCCTTTTCGCTGGATGTCTGCCATGACTAACATAAAGAGTTGCTAGATGGTGAAGTGGCATAATCAGAGTATAATCTGTGCTGTTTAAATGAAGGTATAATAGTGGCCTGCAAAGAGATTGCACTTGTCATCTCATGTTTATTAATTTCACTGCTAATCTAAAGGTTTTCAGACATGAAAATGTACAGTTTTATATCCAGACTTCGTTAAAACAAACCATTGGGCATCATCCCATAGATTCATTCACATGGTCTCTAGACAAAGGTTGAAGAGTTTACACAGTTAACAAAATTCCAAGGGATGGTGATATTGCTACACTAAGGAACAAACTACTTTGAAAGTCACTGGATTAATCAATGAGGCTAACCAACTTCACATAGCATGCAGATTGATAGTAAAAAATTAAATACAAGAACAAAACAAAAAAATCCAAAAAGACATATGTGAGGCCATGGTTTTCAGAATACAGCTAGTCTCCAATCGTTTAATGGTTTCAAAAGAAATTTTTTCTTCATCAAAACAAACAATATTCTCATATTAGCTTCTGAGAACATTGCTTACATTTTATAAGTGTAACTGATTCTTATTTTCTTTGGTAAGGAAAGCTGAAAGCCATTTGGAATAATTTTACATTTTTCACCTTGAACTTCCAATATTCGTAACCTTCTTTGATCCTTGTATTTTCCACTCTTGTTTAGGTCCAATTGGTCTTAAAATAATTTCCTACCTTAGTATAATAAATATTTAATTGGTTGTTGGCTTTTCAGGGGGGATTGACACCTTTCCTTTTCCAAATAAAATATGACACTAATACTTTTCGTCTGGGACAAAGATGTTATAGTGAATTTTATTCAAAACAACTAGAATGGCAGCTGAGAATAAATGGACCAAGAAAATATAAAAATACTTGAGCACAAAAATTCCTAAAATCTTAACAACACAGCATCTTTTACAAAAAAACAAACAAATGGACTAATAAAGTGCTGTGGTTATCTAGTGCTTCTATGACATAAGTGGGTGGCACTTTCCATACCAAAAACCAATCAAGTGCATAAACACACAAAAAACTCTGCCACTGAGCTGAGTCACTTCTGACTGGCTAAATGTTTAACAACAAAGTCCCTGAGGTATGTCAACTGAGGACTTGGGGCCAGGGTGTGGCACCCCAGCGGACAGGACTGGAAAACACTCCTAAAGGTCAGTACCTGGAACCGTTTGAGGGCCTTTCAGTTTTTGCTGTTGGTTTTTCCTTTTTTCTATTTATCTTTCTTTTTTGTTGTTGTTTTGTTGACATATTTTTGTCTTCCTTTTTATTATTTTTTTCTCTGCTTTGTTTTTGTGCGTATTATTGTCTATGCATGTCCATCTGGATAAGGTAGGCGGGATGAACAATCTGGAGGAGAGAACAATGGGACTGACGGTTCTGGGGTGACACAGGAGAGGGAGAGATGGAGGGAAATGGGGGGGGGGTGCCAACAAACCCAGGGACAAGGGAAAAATAAGTGATCTAAAACTGATGGTGAGGAGGCATAGGATGCTTTGGTGGGGGTGGGGTGGCTCCATCAAAGGCAATGTAGCCGAGAGAAATTATCAAAACCTGAATGAAGGCCGACCATAATCATGAGATGGGAGGAAAGTAAAAGGAAATAGAGGAAAGAACTGGGAGGCATATAACATTTATAGAAGTCTAAATATAGGTATGTACATATGTAAATACATTTACATACAATGACAGGGGAATATAGCTATGTACATATATTTAAAGGATTAAGGTAGCAGATGGACATTGGGACTCCACTCAAGTACTCCCTCAATGCAAGGACACTGTTCTGTTAACCTGGCATTCCATGACGCTCACCTTCCCGATATAATCACTGAAGACAAAGCGGGTGCATAAACAGATGTGGTGAAGAAAGCTGATGGTACCCGCCTATCAAAAGATATAGTGTCTGGGGCCTTAAAGACTTGAAGATAAACAAGCGGCCATCTAGCTCAGAAGCAACAAAGCTCACATGGAAGAAGCATACTGGACTGTGTGACCATGAGGTGTCAATGGGCACAGGTATCAGGCATCAAAGACCCCCAAACAAAACAAACAAACAAACAAAAAGCATATCAATGGGAATGAGGGGGAGGGCAGAGTGGAGACCCAAAGCCTCTCAGTAGTCAATCAGATACCCCTGTCAGAATTGCCACAAGGAAGAGAAGAGCCAGTCAGAGTACAGTACAGCACCGATGAAACACACAACCTTCCTCTAGTTCTTTAATGCTTCCCGCCCCCGCCCCCGCTCCACTACCATGACTCCAATTCTATCTTACAAATCTGGCTAGACCAGAACACGTACGCTGGTACAGATAAGAGCTTGCAACACAGGGAGTCTGGAACAGATAAACCCCTCAGGACCAATAAGGGGAGTAGCGATACTAGGATGGTAAAAGTGGGGGAGAGTAAGGAGGAACCGATCACGATGATCGACATATGGCCCCCATCCCAGGGTGATGGATAGCAGAAATAAGTGAGTGAAAGGAGACAGTAGTTGGTGTAAGACATGAAAAAAAAGAGAAGGATTTATAAACTATCAAGTGGACACGGGGGAGGGAGGGGGGAGGGAGATGAGGAACTGATGCTAGGGGCTCAAGTTGAAAGAAAATGTTTTGAAAAAGATGATATACAGATGTGTTTGACAAAATGGATGCATGTATGGATTGTGATAAGAGCTGTAAGAGCCCCCAATAAAATCAAATTAAAAAGTTATATGCTAGGTTCGCGAAGAATGCACAGAAGCAGGAAAACCCATTCTATTCCACAGGGATGCTGTGAGTTGGCAGTGACTCAAAGGTAATGGATTTGGTTTTGTTGTTTTGATTTTCGTCTTTTGGTGGTGATCTTGTGATGATGTTGGAGTGTCTGATGCAAATGGTGATGTGCCAGGCTTTTAAGCAAAACGTTAGACACACAAGTCCTCCTAGAAGCCCCTCAGAAGAAAGGTTGTGATCTATTTCTGAAAATCAGAACCACACACAGCATAGTTCGGCTCTGACACACAGGCTGTCATCCTGGACAAAGTGGACCCAGTGTCACTTGGTGTTTGTGTATGTATGAACATTATATAATGTTTTTAATTTAACAACTACTGTGTGAATTCTTTTCCTATAACATTATTTTTCTCTTATTGTTTTTCCTGATGCCAACTCTCTAGGCTAAAACCAAGGCAGCAACTTCAGAAGCAAAAGACAACACAGAACCTAGTACAGTAGCCCAAGGAAACAATGTTGTTGGGCAGATATTTTGTTAGTAAAAATGTTTTTCTTAGAATGGTCATAGAATTTGAACCCATGGACATATTAAAAAACATTAATCATTTCTTTTGATCAGGCTGGTTTCCGTGGAATCTTTCTTAGAAGAAGCATAGAGGCCTCTCTGAATTGGGAGAATCTTTTCTTTAACATCTTGTTTTTCATCAATGGTAGTTGCTGTTGTTATGATTGCTGGAGAGAAGGGTATATTTATTTTGATTTCAAGATCTTTGGAAGCTCACAAAGGATGGAATAGACCAATGACAGTCATACAGCAAATCTAATTTGTTATACCGTCGGATGAAATTATCACTTGCTGCCCTGTCTCTTCCTAGTTTGAGTTTAGATAACATTTAAAGCCTGTAAATTGTGATAGATTACATAGCACTCTAGTCATCTTGACAAGCCTTAAGAAAGGCCTGTTGGACATTCGGATTTAATGAAATGATCCACTTTCTTTTAGGAGTCTTAATAGAACACTGGTTCTATGTCTGGAGAGGAAGAATGGTTGAGAGATTGTAGTATGACACTTTAGCCTTCTCATATGTGCAGTTATATAAAACAAATCATCCTGCTAGTCAAATATCTAACATGGATGTTGTTATCCCAGGAATATCTATACAAAGGTAACTAGCAACAAAATATCACAGAAAATCAAAAGAACCTGTTTCATTTTTTCCCAAAGATTATTCACGATTTGGAGACATTTGAATATTTTTTGTTGGCCACTTAAGAATTAAAAAATTATTCAAAAACATGAGTAAAGAAAATACAAAATACTAGCTGCTAGTTCTTTTAAGCTTGTTTACAGAAAGAACTTGTACCAACATGTGGATATTTCTATTTTATTAAGTCAAACTTAAAAGGGAACTGAATATGTTGTGAAGATGGTGTTAATTTTCTCTAATCTCTTAAACATAGATATAAATACATTTTAAACTAACATTCGTATCTTATAATATGTTCATCTAAATGTAGAAGATTATCTTTAGAATACCAATGCAAAAGATTTTTAAAGATAATAATCTTAGGAAAGACTTTACACAATTTTATCTTATTCATGGGATAAACTGTTCCAGAGAAGAGATTTTGATAAAGTCTACATGAATTTAGATTTATTTCAACTAAGATTGGGAATATAAAATATTACTAAAGGTTAGTATCAAATGTCCAAATGAGCAAATAATCTTAGGGATCATTTCATTCAAATGAATAATTTTAAGACAATAAATACCAAATTCCAAACTCATGACCATCGATCCGTTACCAACCCAGAGTGATTCTACAGCACCAGGTGGATCTGCCCTAGAAGTTTCTGAGTCTGTCACGGTTTACAGAAGTAGCGAGCTTGATCTTGGACCTGGAGGATCGCAGCTCAATGCAGAAAAACTGCACCACCAGAACCCCTGACAATTAGCACAGAGAGTTTTTAATATCACTCTAATGGTTATATTAAGTTTAGAACAGCAGTGATTAAAGTCTGCTGAGATTATTTTTCATTTTGCTCAGTTTTAACTTTAAATATGTCAGGTAAAATTGAATGATCTTTTTTCTAAAGGCACAAGAATATAAAAGATATAACATTTTAAATCATTTACTTTATTTTGCGGTTTTATGGAAGCAATGGCTCATTAAACCAAACACAAATCCATCTTTATATTTTAAGAAATGTCATATACACAGTTGCATTGTTAACATCAATCATGCAGTTAGCAAACGTTTCTTCTTTTAATGCTATGCAGAACAAGTGGTAACTTTTGTTTGGAAAGGGATATTTGGTTTCTAGCGTGGAAGGTAAGAATGAGCAATAAATTGCAAATGAGGAGATGATATGCTATGAAGGAATTACCATATCCTAATGAAAAATGCAACCCGTGATAGAAATGTTCAAATATCCTGCTAAATATTATAAATGAACTTTAAACATTTCTCATTAAAAAGTATTTCATTTAATTACTCCTAAAGGAAGATATCAGAGTTTGGATTGTTTATTCTCTTTTATTGTAGCTCATTCTTATAGTGAATGTCAGCAAAACATGCAAACATCTGCACAGTGTGGAATCACTTTACTAAAAGCAATTTGGCCTTTGGCTCATGGTTTCTGGTCCCCCTTGTGCTGCCTTTTATCGGGACTGGTTTGGGAGCTCCAGTCAAAAACTCCTGCCTGGTGGCTGATAAAAACCACAGATGACAGAGAGTTCGATGGGCCTTTCCCATCCTGAAGTAGCAGAAGGGTGTGCGTTCTTTGACCAGGGGATTGCTGTGCTGAGGCCTTTCCACACAGGATGTCAGTGGCAGAGAGGGTAGTAGAAGAGTCGGAAAGGGTCAGTCTATCCAGGTGGTGGAAGAAGTGCATAGAGCATGAATTCTAGGGGGAGGCTGTAACTGAGAACTAGGGTATTCCAAGCAGGGGCTGCCAAACAGGGGCTTCCCACAGAGTAGGGGCCATCCAAGAGGTGACGTGATGCTAGCCAGAAAAATCCAAGAGGGAGGAGGTGCAGCCCATCAGGTGACATCATTGTGTTTTCTATTTGACAGTTTTCTGATAGTTGAGAATAAATATTGGTTTCCCGGAAGGTTAAACAGATGAGGTGTAAACAGATCTCATTTTAATTATTGAGAACTTTCCGAAATCTTGCCCTATGTATTTTTCATTGGGGTTTATATACTTCTCTGTTTTGAATTGGATATTGCTGTTTGGGTGTTCCAATCAAATCTTGTTACTGTTGGGAGAATTATTGGACCCAGCAGAGAAAGGATGACATGGGAAAGTGCTGATGTCATGAGAGTGGAAAAGTTGGAGAATGGGGCTAAATTTCACCTCTGCTGCATAACAGCCAGCGTCATGATAATTATTGGTCTTAGAGCTATTATGTCAGCATGCGTTGCAAATGACATAAACGTCCAGAAAAAGAAATTGCTTCAGATCTCATTCAAGTTCCCTGAACCAGAAACTGCTGAGTAACTAATGACCGAGCAGAGACATTGTTCAAGACCCAAGTGAGTCTGGTGCCCACTTGTTCAATCCCTCACGGGCTGAAGGTGTGAAGGAATTTTGGTACTTTTATGATTTCCAATATCTTCTACTGGCTTAATTGTGCCTCCTCAAAATATATATTGAAATCCTAATCCTTTTCAGTGTGGATATAATTCTGTTAGGAAATAGGGTATTCTATTGTTAGATTAGTCAGATCTTACAAGTGCAGGTCAAGTTCTAACCCTAAACACTTCTGAATCATGCAGTGATCAGAACAGAGACAGAGATACACATTAGGGGGATATTGATGCCATGTAAAGATTGCATATAAGCAAGTAAACGTCAAGACTTGCCACATCTCACCAGATCAAAGGACAGACGAAAATGGAATGAGTTGACTTGGTTTAGACCTTGAATCAAGATGGATCTAATTAATATTTATATGTAAAGGCAAAGGGAATAGAACAGTCAAAATAATTCTGAAGAAGAATATCTTATTTCACAAGTTATTATAAAACTCCACCAAGTAACAATGTGGCATGGGTGAAAGGATACAATAAGAATTATGTCATGAGCATGCAATCTGTCCAATCACAAAGGACTCTGAACGCAGAAGGTTCATCGCTTGGTTTAATGTTTTTCTATCACTTCTTGAAGTTCTTAATAATTTCAATCCAAAGGTTCACACTTTAATTTAACACCAAGAATCATAAGTTAATAACCAGACTTGCACAGAGAGCAAGAAAACAGTATACACAACCCAGAAATAAACCCACACAAGTATAGTAATTGATTGTAACAAAGAATCAAAGGAACAAATTGTTCATCTGGAGAAAATGAATTTTTACCTATACTTTTTATAAATATTATCTCAAGATGGAAATAGATCTAAATGTAAAACTTAATAATATACTGTATCATAGGAATTAATATGAATATGTCGGCAATTGTAAAAAGGGTTTGGGACCTTGCCTGGTCTCCTCTGACTTCACAAAAGGGAAGGATATTTAAACTCAGTGTTAGCTCAAGGTCGAATCCTCTGAGGCAGAGGTCAGACATTCCTTTGCAGGCCAATTTGATTGTCAATTATGACCTAAGCCGTCCTTCCCATGGCACACTCTGCATCTTTGATGGGCTTGATAAGTTCCTTTAATGCCCATACAGAATTCACAGATCATACTCATGGTTATGAGATTTATTATGAAAAGTGACAGGTTACACTTCAGGTTAAAAACTGCTCAGGATACATTTATTATATCAAGAAAGCTTCCTCCTAGCCATCCAAAAAACAGTCCCTTCTAAGGTCTTTGGTCTCTCCAACACCTGGCCCCTTAGCCTCTGCCGTGCCCAGACAACGTTACAGAGTTTTTGTGGGTGCCAAGAAATGCTCAAAGGATACGCTTTTCTGTATATGCTTCATTCCAGAGGTGCTTGAATCTAGCTTAATAGGTCAGCAAACCCAGCTCCTTCAATTAAGTTCCTA
Source organism: Tenrec ecaudatus (assembly GCF_050624435.1). Classification (NCBI taxonomy): domain Eukaryota; kingdom Metazoa; phylum Chordata; class Mammalia; order Afrosoricida; family Tenrecidae; genus Tenrec; species Tenrec ecaudatus. The sequence continues at coordinate 108,273,318 of NC_134530.1, forward strand.
AAGGCAACCTATTTAGCAAGTAAGCCTTCTACCCAAAGGCACTCGGTGTTTTGTTCCAGGGACTGGGACATTTTTGTTCATGGATCCAAAGGCACTCAGCTTTTCTGCCCCATGACTTGCTTCTGAGCTCTTGGTGTTGCTGCCTCTGTCCATATGGCTCTCTGTCTCCTAGATCAAGGAGGGGACTCTACACCTGGCTTATCTCTCTTGATATCAATGAGATCATCTCCTTCCTGCTTCAGAGCTGGCTCACTGTAAACCCAGCATGAAGGCCAAATGGACCAATCCCCACAGCAGAGTTCCACATTTTACAATCACAATTAAACTTGTGAATAATCACCCCAAATGGCTCATATTGTCCTATAAACACCTTCTATCACCTTCTCTTGACAGACTCATCAAGGAAAGAGGAAATGTATCCAATTTACATGATCCTACCCAGTTGTTTGATGAGCTACAAAGTTACGTACTATCAAATTTTAGGAAATCACAGTGGCACAGCAATGTTTTAGATATGATGCCTAAAGTATAATGCATAAAATAAGAAAATTAATAAATTGCATCTGATCAAAATAAAAGATTTTGTTCTGTGAAGAATGCTAACAGAATAAAAATGCTAATGGAAAGAATGCTCCCAACCTTAAACTGGGAGAAGATATTTTTAATCCAGTATCTGCCCACAATATACAAAACATTTAAAAACTTATCAGTAGGAAGACAAACAGTAAAATATAAAACTGGGAAAAATCTGATAAGACATTTCACCAATATCTGAGAATGATAATCTAAAAAAGCTGATAAAGTTGATGATATGAACTGCAAGGATGTAGGTAATCAAAATTATTGTCTCTCTGTTTTATTTTAATCAGTCTCAAACATTGGTGAGATGCCTTATCAGATTATTGCTAGTGGAAATAAAACATGATAAGACCATTTCAAAACACTGACATTTTTCATAAATGGACTGTACCAGGGTTGGGTCCTTCCACCAGACTCATTCAATCTATATGCTGAGCAAATAATTCAAGAAGCTGGACTGTAGGGGGAGCTCTGGTGGGGTAGTGGCTATGAATTGAGCTTCTAATTGCAAAGTCAACTGTTCAAATCCACCAGCTACTGGAAGGGAGGAAGATGGGGCTTTCTACTCCAATAATAGTTACAGTTTCAGAAAGCCAAAAGGGAAGTTATACCCTGTCCTATAGTGTCACCAAGAGACTGTGCAGACTAAATGGCAGTGAGTTTGATTTTTGATTAAGGGCTGTCTGAAGAAGAATTAGCATTAGAAGTGGAGGAAGGTTCATTAACCTAGAGTGTACAGATGACACAACCTTGGGTATATGGATGACATAACCTTGTTGTCTGAAAGACAAGAGCACTAGAGGCACTTGCTGAAGAATGTCTTCATAATCCTCAATGTGGATTACAACTCAATGTAAAGAAAACAAAAATCCTCATGACTGGACCAATAGACAACATGATGATAAATGGCCCAAAGGTGGAAGTTGTAAGGGATTTAATTTTACTTGGATTGATAGTCAATGTTCACAAAAGCAGGTCTAGAAATCCACTGACTTGTTTCATTGGTGAGTCTGCTACACAATATCTCTCTAAAGTGTTAAAGGGCAAAATGTGTCACTTTGTAACTAAATTGGGCCATGATATTTCAACTGCATCATATGCACGTGAAAAGTGGGCAATGCATAAGGAACAAATTGATGCATTTGAATAATGTTGTTGGCTAAGAATATTGACTGTACCATGGATTGCCATTAAGAACAAACAAGTATGTGTTGGAGAGAGTATAGATTAAAATGCTCCTTAGAAACATGGGTGGAAACACTTCAACTCATCAACTTTGCGCACATTATCAGGGGAGATTGGTGCCCGGGAAAGGACATCATGACTGGCAAAGCAGAGGGTCAGTGAAAGAGGAGAGGATGCTCCATGAGATGGATTGACCTGTGTAACAGTACTTGTTGGTATGATGCATAGCTGGACTGTGTTTTGTTCTATTGCACACAGGATTGTAAATGTAGGAGTCCACCTAATAGCACCTAACAACAATACATACATACACAGCACAATATACCAAAATTTTTAGGAGAGTTTATTTTCCTCTTTTCTTCATTTTCTATAATGAATATTAATTAATATTGAAACAAGAACATATAAGCTCATTCTAAAAGAACCATCCTGTAAAAATTCAAATTATATTTCATTTCCAATGAATTATATTTCATTATAATTTTAATTATAGTAACTCATTTTCTATATGGATCATGACTAAATGTAGAGAAAACCCAAATCCCCACAGCTGGCCAATAGGTCACTTCATGATAAATGGAGGAAAGGTTGAAGTTGTCAAGGATTTCATCTGGCATGGACCTACAATCAATGCTCATAGAAGCAGCAGCCAAGGGATCAAAAGATGCATCGCATTAGGCAAATCTGCTGCACAAGACCTCTTTGAGGACCATATGAAAGTTGGACACTGAATAAAGAAGACTGGAGGAGAATCGATGCATTTGAATTGTGGTGCTGGAGAAGAATTTTTAAAGTCTCATGGATTGCTAAAAGGACAAACAAATCTGTCATGGAAGAAGTAGAGCCAGAGAATGGCGAGGCTTCCTAAATCACTGGGACATGTTAGGAGAGGACAGTCCTTGGAGGACGTTAGGGGCAGTGAAAAAGAGGAAGACCTTTAAGAAGATGGACTGCACAGTGGCTGCAGCGATGGGCTCAGCACAGGGGCAATTGTGAAGATACTGCAGGACCGTGCAGTGTTTGGTTCTGTTGCTCATGGGGCACATTGGCGCCTAACAACAGTCACAATACTTTCTATGTTATTTCAAATGACCACATATGTGAGCCAGCCTGGGATCAGAGTTCAGATCAGCTGTTTAGCAATACAAATTAATAACAAGAATGAAATGTACAATGTAGGTTAAATATTTTTCTTTTTAGATTCCCCACCTGTGGGGAATATTTTTCTCTTACCCAGTTTTCTTCTTAGTTCCCATCTACCAAATTGGGACCATATGGTAGTTCCATTTGGTAGTTCCCATCTACCAAATTGGGACCATATGAAGTCAAGGCTGCTGCTGGTTGTGGTAATTGTCTTTGTTCCTATGGAAAAAGGTCATTTAATTACACGTATTAGAACAGAATTAACCTGACACGGAAGGTAGCAGAGAGAAGAAATGCAGGTTGAAAGGAAACAGGAAAAGTAAGAGGGAGAGAAGGCTCTTAGAATGTTATATGAACCCTGGATCCACCTGTGCTTAGTTTATAAGTCATAGAATCCAATAAGCTCTTTCTTTGGCTCCAAATTGTTTGAATTTATTTTTTGTCGTTTTCAACTAAATGCGTCCTGACTCAAATTGTTTTGTAAGTTTAGAAAATTGTGTTGTAATTCTTGATTATTATTTCTGTAGATTAAAAACAAAACAAAACTGTTGGCTCTTTTGGAGTGATGATTATGCGTTGGATCTCTATTTTTGAGGTCATAATGCCTAACATCAATGATAAGAAAATAGGGGAGAAGTCAACTTTGAAAAAATATTTAACACCTTTGTGTTAGTCTGGGTAGACTAGAGAATCAAATTTATAAACATGCATATGTGTATTAGAAAGAGACTTATATACAAGAACAATTGAATACCAGGTAAACATCCCAAGTCATCCTGGTCAAGTCTGATATTTACTCACATGTGCAATACCAATCTATAAAGTCCTCTTCAGACTCACGAAACACATGCTATGACACCGAATGCAGGAAGATCACAGGCCAGTGGGTGGGAAGTCTTGTGGATCCTGTGGCATTATAAACATCTCAGCATTGGTAGGGGTCTCCAGGTGGTTCTTTCAGCTCTGAAACTCTGACTGCCTCAGGGTAGCTTCATGTAGCTCCTCCTCAGAAATGTCTCTCAGGGACTGAGTCTTCAGTAGAGTCTCCAGGGGAGTGATCCCAGAGAGAGAAAGATAGCCTATATAGATAGATAGATAGATAGATAGATAGATAGAGAGAGAGAGAGAGAGAGAGAGAGAGAGAGAGTCTCCTGCATCCACGGAGGAACTACAGGAGTGCCCAGAATCCTCAGGAGAGAGCCACGCCCACACAAAGGCCCTATTGGCTATATTCCGATTGACAGGTCAGACTCCACCCCTACACACTCAATCCTCAAATTTACACCAGATTATGTAACTACCATAATCTTGTTTAGTCCAATTACATTCAAATAGATTTCATTATGACCTTGCTTTCTAAAATTAATCTTAAAAACATAAAGTAAAAAATACCTTTTATCCTGTTTAATAGAACACATTGAAAACAATATATGACCAAACTCATTGTCATTATATTATGTAGTTAGTTTAGGGACAAGTGGGGTTGTCTCTCCATGCCTAAAAATGACCCTCACCCCAAGAAGGCATAGAAAGAAATCAGGCAGCCCTTAGATACCCTATTAATGTAGTTTTGAAATATGAGAAGAATTCAGACCCACAAATTACAGCATAAGACAAAAATGTTAGGAAATATTTAAAAAATAATTCGGTGTTTTGGAAATTCCTAGGGAAGCTGCATGTGGACCCATGGTGACTAGTTGGTTCTACACTGAGCTGCCAATCACAGGATCTGTGCTTTGAGCCCACTAGTCACTCTGCAGCCTTAAAAAGATGTCAGGATTTGGAAACCTAAAAGGATGGTTTTTCGCTCTCCTACAGAGTCACTATAAGTTCGAATCAGTTAGATGGCAGTGGGTTCTTATTTGGGGTATGTCTGATGCATACAGATCTTACAGATTGGATACTAGAAAGCCAGAACATAGCTTGAGAAGAGTTTAAAATAAAAAAGAAATTAAGCCACATTTCTTGAAGGTGTGAGGACAATTTAGAAGGCTGGAAATGTAAGACTTTATGTCAATTTTCATAAATATTTAGAAAATTTGAATCTTTCTTTTTCAAATTATACATTCAATATTTCAGAACACATTTTAGTACATAGAAGTCAATGGATAATTCATGTTCAATGTTTCAGGGGTTAAGTTGACTCCAAGCTCCTTTTTTTATTCCCAACAGTTTTTTTGGCAAGTACTTTACATATCATGTCAAACATAATTGTGCAATTTCTCAAGTAATTATACATGTTTTCCAAAACATACTTTCCAAACATAAGAGGGAGATGTCCAAGAAGTCCAGGGAGGAAAATTATGTTTTGGAAAACATGTATGATTATCCAAGATTCTTTAAAAGAAAAATTCTAACTTTTCTTTAAAGAGTTTCTGTGCACACGTGGAGAAGTTATACCATCTTATAACAAGACAGGAACATTTTAATTTTAATAAAGGAGTTTGAACTCTGAAAAACCCATTTTGGTCTTCAGAATCTATGAATCTCTATTTATTGTACCAAATTTACTACCAGTTAGTCAATTATGACTCCTAGCAACCCAGCAGGCCAGAGTGGAACTTCTGTGGGTTTCCGAGTCTGTAACTCTTCCTGGGAACTGAGAGCTTCATCTTTCTCTTACAGAGCAACTGGTGGGCTCAAGTAACTGACCTTGTGGCTAATAATCAAACTCATAATCTACTATGCTGTTAGTGTTTCTGCTTTTTGTATGGTAGCTCTTATTTCTGGCTCCTTTGTAAGATAAAAATAAAATAGAACTGCCTAATTTTCAATTCCTGACAAAGGGGATACTTGGGGAAAATCCAAGTTCATGTACTTTGTATCTTAAGCATTTTAGAGTAAGCATCTGCTTCAGTGCTTACTCAATGACTGCACTATTTTATATGCAAATTTTATTTTTCACATCATGATTTTGCTCTGTGTTTTTTCAATTTATACTACTTTTGCTGCTGAGCATATTTGTATACCACATTTCTTCCTGTCATAATGTCATTTTGAGCTGACATTGAGAAATAATGGCAGCAATTTTCTTAATTAAGCCTTCTTTCAAATCAAAGCAAGCAATCAGAATAGCTCAGCTCCTGGAAAGAGACTGTAGGAAGCACCATGCCGTAAGCTCACTATATTCATGCCATCTTCTCCTTTCATGGAGGAAATCACTATATTTTTGTTACCAGGTGAGACCAGTCCTCGAAGAAGGGCATCATGCCTAGTAAAGTGGAGAAAAAGAGAAAGGAACTTGAGGAGTTGGATTGACAAGATGGCTGTAATGATGACCTCAAATAGAAGGACAGTTTGTGACCATGGTTCAGGACTGGAGAGGGTTTTGGTCTGTTGTTTGCAGGGCTGCTATGAGTTGAAACTTACTCCATGGTGGCAGCTAACACCACCTAAGGCCGGTCAACGACAGGAGACTACGCTGATATATGCCTTTTCATGGTGGTCCCGAAAACCACCATGACCTGTGAGTATTTCTTCTCCTAATATTAGGGGAACACTACTACATAGAGCCAACCTAGGAACCATGTGTTGAAGATGATGGTGCCTCCATCATGCAGGGACTCTTGCATAGGTATGAGGATTGAGCTGTTTCATGATCATTGATTATAGCCATTGAGATTTATGGGGAGGTTTTTATAACAGTTATTTACCAGAACCAAAACACACACTCACTGAATTTTTAATGAGGAAATGGTCAATGAATGAAGCCACTTAAATTCATTATCAAGCAAGGAAATGAATGAGAGATCATTTTATGAATTGTTTAGTGCAAAATTTTAAAAAGGGAAGATTTCTGTAAATTAGATCCTGAGAGAAGAAAATGGTAAACATAAATATTATTCTCCCAGAGATAAGGAAACTGAGCCCTGAAGAATCACAGAGAAAGTTGTACTGTTGATAAGGGAAGTATGTGACAATAGAGATTTTCCTGTAACCTCAGGCTGTTCTATTTTTATGCTAGGAAATTCTGTCCAGTAATCAATGAAACTTAGAGCTCTTGACAAATCAACAGCTGTATTGTCATGGCTATTACCACAAGCAGGCATCCTTTCTAAAAGAGCAAATGCTAGTAACTTGAATCCTGTGATTAATCATGTCATGCAACCACGCTAGCTTCAAATTGCTTTCTAATCGTGCATTATTCATGAAGAATGGTGGTCTAAAGTTTGAGGTTCAATACTTACAGAAGCTTTGCTGGAGATTCATCTGGAGAAGCTGGGTTTACTTTTCCTATAATTTGCTTCAGTGCTGCTGGCTCAGCATGACTCTCTTTTCTTAATGCACGTTTTAACCAAATAGGCATTTTAGAATGGCTTTACAATAACTGACAAACAAAACTTACTAATCCAAATTCAGTGGTAGATGCAATTATGCCAATCATTAGTAATTTTAAAGTTTATGTGAAATATTAAGTGAGTGGGGGACCGACCCCAATCTCCACTACTAAGTAGACATCTGACCCACCCCCCCAGAAAAATTTATTTCAAAAGATGGCATTGAATCTGTAGCTCTGGGAGAGGGACATATCTGATCAGAGCACACAGGAGCAGATGAAGGGGGAGGAGGAGAGAGTGGAGCACATCCTGGCCCATAGTCTTGACACCAATATCTTCCCGCTCAGAGCAGCCAATCCACAGAGAGGACAACATGGCCGGCCCCACTATGAGACATGACACCCCTCACTTACCCATAATCCTACAGGGAACAACAATTAGAGACACAGTGTGGGAATTGAACCTGATCTGATTCCGCCACACCGAGGCAAAAAACTAAGGGGGTACAAGAGAACAGCAAGGGAATGGTCCCCAGGAAATGCTAAAGGTGGATTTGGGGGCCAGGATGTGGTTCCCCAACAGACTTGACTAGAAAACACTCCTAAAGGCCAACACTCCTAAAGGTTTTCTTGTTGTGTTTTGTTTTTCTCATTGGTTTGTTGTTGTTTTATTGTATATTGCTACTTGGTTTTACTCTGTCTTGTTTTGTGCCTGTTATTATCTCTGCAAGTCTGTCTAAATAAGATAGGCTGGATGAACAATCTGGAGGAGAAAACAATGGGACTGACAGTTCCAGGGGAACATGGGAGAGGATGGGTGGGGGGAGGAATTGGTATTAACAAACCCAGGGACAAGAGGACAACAAGTGATCCAAATTGGTGGTGAAGAGTGTGTGGGAGGCCTGGTAGGGCATGATCAAGGGCAATGTAACCAAGAGGAATTGCTGAAAACCTGGTGGGGACTGAGCATGACAGTGGGACAGGCGGAAGCTCAAGGGAAATAGAGGAAAGAGCTGGGAAGCAAAGGGCATTTATAGAGGTCTAGATAAAGACATGCACATATGCAAACACATTTATGTATGAGGATGGGGAAATAGATTTATGTGAATATATTTATAGCTTTAGTATTAAAGTAACAGAAGGACATTGGGCCTCCACTCAAGTACTCCCTCAATGCAAGAATACTTTCTTCTATTAAATTGGCATTCTATGATGCTCATCTTCCCAACACAACCGCTAAAGACATAGCGGGTGAATAAACAAATGTGGTGAAGAAAACTGATAGTGCCCGGCTATCAAAAGATATAGCATCTGGGGTCTTAAAGGAATGAAGGTAAACAAGCGGCCATCTAGCTCAGAAGCAACAAAGCCCACATGGAAGAAGCACAGGAGCCTGTGTGATCACGAGGTGTCAAAGGGATCAGGTATCAAGCATCATCAGAACAAAAAAATTTACCATAGTGAATGAGGAGGGGTGGAGTGGAAAGCCAAGCCCATTTGTAGGTCACTGGAGATCACCTGGCAGAGGGGTCTCCGGGAGGAGATGAGCCAGTCAGGGTGTGATGTAGCAACGGTGAAAAATACAACTCTCCTCTAGTTCCTAAATGCTTCCTCCCCACCCCACCCCCTATTATCATGATCCGAATTCTCCCTTGGAAGTCTGGACAGACCAGAGGACATACACTGGTACAGATAGGAACTGGAAACACAGGGAATCCAGGGCAGATGATCCCTTCAGGACCAGTGGCGTGAGTGGCGATACCGGGAGCGGAGAGGGAGGGTTGGTTGGAAAGGGGGAGCCGATTACAAGGATCTACATGTGACCTCCTCCCTGGGTGAAGGCAGATGTGGGACAGGGAAATGTATGACAAAATAATAATTTATAAATTATCAAGGGTTCATGAGGGAGGGGCCTGGGGGGAGGGAGTGGAAAAAAGGAGGACCTGATGCCAGGGGCTTAAGTGGGGAACAATTGTTTTGAGAACGATGAGGGCAATGAATGTACAGATGTGCTTTACACAATTGATGTATGTATGGATTGTGATAAGAGTTGTATGAGCCCCTCATATAATAATTAAAAAATATTAATGAGGATTTCCTCTAAATTTAAAGATACAAATAACCCTCAGTAGCAGAGTATCTTGCCAAACTCTCATTCAGTCATCAAATATTCACTGTGCATACATTGGTAGTACACACTCATCTAGGTGCTTAGAATATATTGATGACAAAAACAAATATTTTCAGCCCTCATGGAGGAAATTTTGAATATTTTACTCAGTGAATGATCCAGTGTAATATCACTGGAAGCAATTAAGTGTACTGAAATTTCTTTCTTTCTTTTCTCTTCTTTTTCCTGTACAGCCACGAACTGTGCTTGAAGCTGAGTGTAAGGTTTAGTTTTGTTCTCTCAACTTGTAAGAGGAGTCAGAAAGTGAGCAAACCACATTCAGCAGCCATGTTGCACCCTGTCGGAGCAATGAGAACAGTAGCAGCCCATTAATGATAGATTCCACGATTGAGAACCTAAAGAAGTTGGTGCTGTTTGTGCCTCATGTGTTCTCTAAAAGCTAGAGAACAGCAAAATAAGGAGTGTGATGTGATGTCTTAGTTATTAATCAGCTACTTATTATCAATTTGTAGTCACGACCTATCTGTCAACATGTTGTAGTAGGGTGGCTAGCATGTTGTTGTGATTCTAGAAGATATGCCAGCAGGATTTAAATACCAGAAGGGTCGGTCACCCAGGTGAACAGGAATCAGTAGAGTGTACAATCTAAGGGCGGACTAGGACGAAGGAAGCTTGTCTACCTATGTGGAATTAACCACTGAAACTCTTATGAAAATCAGGGGCACATTGTCAGACATAGTCCCAGAAGATGAGGTTGTTTGGTTGGAATGCACTTACAATGGAACTGGAATAGAGCTGGCTATTCAGAGTAGATCAATCGCAATGAGACGGATGGAGTAAGTGTTTGGGAAGTTCATTTGCTGATGGAACATGACTTCAAATGAGAAGGAACTGATGCAGACAATCATAGACTTAAATTTCTCACTTATTCCAAGAAGAAATTTCTTCTCTGGCTTTTAAAATATTGTAGTCTTTTCTTTCTCGCTCTTTATTTTTATCATTATAATATTACTTTTAATTTTTGTTTTTTAAAAAATATTTTTTTCTGTTAGGTTTCCCAGTTTATGAAGCACAGAAGAGTGGATGCAGAGACAGTAACTGATGCAAAATTTTATCAGGAATGGCGGGGTGGGGAAGTGGGAGGGTGAGGGGAATTAGGGAGCAAACAATGCATCTGATTGTTGAGATGTCTATAAAACTTTTCCTAAAAAATGATTTAACTATAGAAGTGCATGCTGCGGAATATTACATCAAGAAAACTACTGAAAATAAATAAACCAAAGATGAGCAATGGTTACCATGGGCAAAGGAGGAAGAGATTTTGCTTTGGGGGCATTGAGTCTGTGTCAATGGTGGTAGAACAATTTGGAAAAGGCTATGGATAATGTTTGCACAACACGAGGAGTGCAATCGATGTCCTGAAATACACATGTGGATGTTGCTGCATCGGCGAATATGTTGTTGTCTGTCGTTTGCTGTCACAATTAAAAAATAATCACATGAATAACAATGACCGATATAAAGCAGAAGGAAATAATGCTCAGTCCCCTGCCATCTTCCTGATTGTTTACATGTTTGCGCCCTCTATTTTGCCGTCCCTGTGCTTTACAAAGCATGCTGTCCTTTCCCAGGGACTTGTCTCTCCTGATAACATATATAATCTTGCTTCTAAGTAGTATTATGTTTTTTTCCAAGATAAAGTTGCTCCTTTGCAATAAATGGCACTTTCTATCTTTTTTTTTTTTTTGCCAACAAATGCTTTCAACCATATGTCTTCCTTATTCAATGTCCAACTTTCACATGCATATGAGGCAATTAAAAATACTATGGCTTGGTCTGACACCCCTTAGTCATTAAAGTAACATCCTTGCTTTTCAATGTTTCAAAGAGGTCTTGTGCAGCAGATTTACCCAACGCAATGGGTCCTTTTTTCTCTTGACTGCTTGTTCCCATGAGCACTGATTGTGGATCAAGCAAGAGGAAGTGCTTGACAATGTCAACCTTGGCTCCATTTTTCATGATTTTACCTATTGCTCTGCTTGCAAGGATTTGGGTTTTCTTTGTTGTACCATAAGACTGCAACTCTTAATCTTCATCAGCAAATGCTTCAACTCCCCCCTTTTAGTAAGCACGGTTGTCTCAACTGTATATTGAAGGTTGTTAATAAGCCTTCCTCCAAACCTGATGCACATTCCTCACCATATAATCCAGCTTCCCTGATCAGCATATAAATTACACTAGTATGATGGGAGGATACAACCCTGATGCACACCTTTCCTGATTGTAAACCTTACAGTATTCCCCTGTTCTGTTCGCACAACTGCCTCTTGATCCATGTAGAGTTTCCTCATGAGTACAATGTAGTGTCACCATTCTTCTCAAGGTTAGCCCGAGTTCGTTACTATCCACACAATGCAATGCCTTTGAATAGTTCAGAATAGGCAGGTAAACATCTTTCTGGTATTCGCTGCTTTCAGCTAAGGTTCACTGAGGACAGCAATGATAGTCCTTGCTGCAAGTCCTCGTCTATATCCAGCCGGAACCGCTGGCAATGTATTGCTATAACCATTGTGGAACGATCTTCATCAAATATTACTTGCATGAGATATCAGAGATATTATTCTATCTTTGGCACATTCTGTTATGTTGCCTTTCTTTGGAAATGATACAAATATGGATTTCTTCCAGGCAGTTCACCAAAGAGCTGTCTCCAAATTTCCTGGCAGAGATGAATACGTGATTTCAGTGCTTCAGGAGCTTGCTGAAACATTTCAGTTGTTGTTCCATCAATTTCTGGAGTCTTGTTTTTGGGTCATTACAACCGGTTCCTCTTCCTCCCCTCCTGTCTCCCACCTTCCCTCTACCTTCTTGGTATCACTACTCCCATTGCTGTTCCTGAGGGGTTTATCTGATCTGGATTCTGTGTGTCATGAGATCATATCTGTACCAATGTACATGCTCTGGAATTATAGCCAGAACTGAAAGACAGGACTGGGGTCATGATAGTGGGGGGTGAAGATGCCTCAAAAAACCAGAATAATATTGTGTGTTTCATCAGTCCTATACCGCACCCTGGATGATTCATCCCTTCCATGTGACCCTTCTGTGAGGGGATATCCTATTGTCTAGAGATGGATTTTGGGTCTGTGCTCAGCTCTCTCATTGTTCTCAAGAATATGTTGGGTTTTTGTTTGTTTGGGATCTTCAGATACCTGTCACCTGATTGCATCGACACCTCATGACCGTACAAGCAGATGTGTTTCTTCCATGTGGGCTTGTTGCTTCCCAGCTAGATGGCCACTTGTTTATCTTCAGGGCTTGAAGACCCCAAACACTATATCTTTTCATAGCTAGGCATTATAAGCTTTCTTCACCACATTTACTTATACACCCATTTTGCCTTTTGTGATCATTTCAGGATAGCAAGCATCACAGAATGCCAGATTGTTAGAACAAAGTTTTCTTGTGTTGCATCATTTTTTTAAATTAGAAATTATGCACAAATATTTGGAGTTACAACAGTAACACCCAAAGCTACACAAGGAGCCATGGTGGTGTAGTGGTTACCTGTTGGCTGCGATTTGCATGGTCGGCAGTTTATAAATGACCAGCAACTCCATGGGAGAAAGATTGAGGTTTCTACTTCTGTAAACACTTTTAGTCTCAGAAAAACATAAGGGGTCACTGTAAGTCAGCATTGACTTGATGGCAGTGAAGTTGGTTGGCTAGAAGACATCCAATAGCTATGCCATGCTTACTGTTGGCAAATCTGTGTGCTTTAGGGCACTTGAATATTGGAAGCCACAACTAATACGCTTAGGATGTGTTTATTTAACTTTGAATACTTCGTATCTAGTGTTCCAAGAAATACTCATTTTTTTATATTTCAATTAAAAGTATCCAATAGAGTGTTACCCTAAAAGCCTTTATAAATAATATTTACCTTAATGCTAAATTCATGTATATAAATAGTCTTATTAAAGTGGAGTGGACTAGCTGTCATTTAAACATGTGTATTAAATATGGCTGGCTTTTATGACATACTGGTGCTATATAAAGACCCTTTTAAAAATTGAGTGTTTTCAAAAAAAAGAAATAAAATTATTTTATAACCTGAATGTTGAGGGATATTTTGGTCTACTAAAATGTAATAAAGAACCAAAAGAACTCGTTGATTGTATTATTTTTGTTAGTTTCCATGGAGTTGACTTGGATGCATGACTGCCTAAAACGTGCACATTCATTCTGTGTTCTATAGGGTCCCAAAGCTATGAGCTTTTAGGAGCAGCTAGCTACAGATTTCAGTCCAGAGATACCACTGAGTGGACTTAACTCATCAACCTTTAAGTTGGCAATCCAACCCTTAACCCTTTGCAGCACCCACAAACTTCTTTCAGTTATCATCACGTTGCTTGGTGCCCTTGCGTTGGTTTCAGCTCCTAGTGGCTCTATATGCAACAGAATGAAACACTGCTCAATTCTTCACAATTATTGCCATCTGAGCCATTGATACATTTGCATTCCAATATAGCTTGATAAGGCCCTTCCAGGGTTTTAAATTTTTTCACTGATACTATGTTTACCAAACATGATGTCTTTTTTCAGAGACTGGTTCCATCTGATAATATGTGAAACCGTTTGTTACCATTTCAACTTCTAAGGTTCATTGTGGCTGTACGTCATCCAGTAGAGATGTGTTTGTTGTTTTTCCAGTCCGTGGCACGTTCAGTATTCTTCACAAGCATCTTAATTCAATCAAATGCATCAATTCTCCTTCCATCCTCCTAGTTCACTCTCCAGCTTCCACATACCTATGAGACAATCGAAAATGCCATGGCTTAAGACAGGCATACTTAGTCCTCAAGGTGAGACCTTTGCTTTTGAACAATTTAAAGGGATCTTTTGCAGTAGATGTAGCCAATATGTCATTTGATTTCTTGACTGCATCTCAACCATGGGCATTGAGTATAGATCTCAGAAACATGAATCGTTGACAGTCTGTCTTTCTTTCTTTTTTAATCATTGTGTTCCTCAGTGATGCAGTTGTGAGGATATTTTCTTTGTGAAAACCACAGGAAGGTTGTAGTCCTCAGTCTTCATCAATAATGGCATCAAGTCGTCCACATTTTCTGCAATCAAAGTGTGTCTTCTACATATTGGAAGCTTTAATGAGTCTTTTTCCAATACTGATGCCATAAATTTTCTCCATATAAACTAGTTTCTCAGATTATTTGCTCAGCATACAAAATGAATAAACCTAGTGACCTTATGGTTCAAAGATTGCATCTTGGTTTATGTATAGGATCCACATGAGTACAAGTAAGTGTTGTGGAATTCTCATTCTTTGCAATGTTATTCATAATTTTTTGATCCATCCAAATGTTTTTCATACCCAACCAATAAAACACATAAAATCATTTTTTAATAATACTCAATTTTCAGCTAAGATTTATCTGTCATCAGCAATGGTATCATTTGCTCCCCTTCATCTTCTGATTCTGGCTTGAATGTCTGGCAGTTTCCTGTCATGGGACTTAGAGCTGCATCCTTTAAAAAAATCTTCAGCAATATTGTTCTTTCATGTAATGTTGATATTGTTCAATAATTTCACAGTCTGATGGAATGGGCATGCTGGACATCTTCAAATCATGTATAGGTATCTTGGGAAAGAGGACTGAGTGCTGCCACTGTTCCAGCCTTTTGTTGAACCACCACATCCAATATTGTGACAATTCTTGGAGCTGTGGGAAAAAAGGCTTCTCTGATTCTTTGTTCAGCAGACAGACTGATTATGTATAGTAAAAGGATACAACCTGAGGCAAAACATTCCTGATTTAAAACCATGCACTGTCCTTTGCTCTGTTCAAAAGATTGTCTTTTGTTCCACGTACAGGTTTCTCATGAACACAATGGAGTGTTCTAAAATTCCCACTCTTCTCATTGAGATCCACGGTGTCTTTCTTTTAAAAAATCATTTTATTAGGGGCTCATACAACTCTTATCACAATCCTTACATACATAATTGTGTCAAGCACATTTGTACATTTGTTGTCATCATCATTCTCGAAACATTTGCTTTCTACTTGATCCCTTGGTATCAGCTTCTCCTTTTGCCCCTCCTCAACTCTCCTCCCTCATGAACCCTTGATAATTTATAAATTATTATTATTTTGTCATGTCTTACACTGTCTGATGACTTCCTTTGCCAACTTTTCTGTTTTCTGTCCTCAAGGGAGGAGGTTATATGTAGATTCTTGTAATCGCTTCCTCCATTCTACCCCCACCTTCCCTCCACCCTCCCGGTATCGCCACTCTCACCACTGGTCCTGAGGGTATCATCTGCTCTGGATTCCCTGTGTTTCCAGTTCCTATCTGTACCAGTGCACATCCTCTGGTCTAGCCAGATCTGTAAGGTAGAATTGGAATCATGATAGTTGGGGGTAGGGGGTAGGAAGCATTTAGGAACTAGGGGAAAGTTGTATGTTTCATCACTGCACCCTGACTGACTCCTCTCCTCCCCGTGACCCTTCTGTAATGGGATGTCCAGTTGTCCACAGATGTTTTTAAATGGCCCTCTCTTCAATCAAAGGAAGATTATACTTAGCAAAAAAAAACTCCCTCAAAAACCCTGATCATTTCAATTTTTAAGTTATAGAGAGTAGGTTATAGGGCAAGTCCCTCAGATAGGTCTAGGAATGTTAACTACTTGTGAAATGAAGTAAAATTACTTGGTATGGCTTTTCTATCCATAGTCTATGTAATTCCTACCGAATGATTGGTAGAACTGCACAAATAGAGTGTATGGAACTTTAATGGAGGGAATTGGTCAATTTTGCCATGTTCTGCCTATAAACAGAGCCACTTCAGAAGCAGGAGCAGAGAAACGCATGACCACTGAGAAACAAATCCAAGATCATTGCATGGGAAAGTAGCAGAAGAGCCATACCGGTATCATGAGCCAGAGCAGAGAAGCAGCATTGAGCCCGTGTGGTCGGGCAGTGCACTTCCTGGCCCTCAGAACAAGTAAAGCTGAGTGTCTTTGGCTAGGGACTTACTTGCTAAATGGGATGGCCTTTTGGACATTTCTCCTCACCAATTCCAGAACACTTTGTTGTGCTTGGACAGAACTGGTACACGAATCAAGAGGCAGTTATGCGAAAGGTTTAACCTTTCTTATATCCAAATCAATGTTCATGGAAGCAGAAGTCAAGAGAGGAAACATTGTACTGCGTTGGGCAAATTGGCTGCAAAAGGCCTTTTTAGAATGCTGAAAATCAGGGAGGTTGCCTTGAGGACTAAGATGTGCCTACCCAAAGCTATAGTATTTTAAATTGCCTTATATGCATATGCTGGTGGCTACATGAAGATATAAGAATTCCATTTAAGTAAGTTAGGCTTATGGCTGCACAAGCAAATTAATTCATGATCAGCAGGTTAGATGTCAGGCTGCTGCTGATTCCCAGTACCAATGGTCAATAAGGAAGACTATTGGCTCAATGAGCAAGGTGAAGGGTCTAGAGTCCAGATTCTAGACCCATAAAAAACAAGCAAGCATTGCACAGAGTCCAATAATATAAGAACAAGCCACCCTCCCTGATCACAGCGGGGTTGTCCTCTGAGTTAGGGTGTTGTATGTCACTCTAGTGTTATCCAACTACAGAGTTGACAACGGGCTGTCTGTGATTACATTGTTATAGGTCAGTTCATGGGGATTAATAGGTGTTAACTGCCAAACCACTGAGAATCCTGGACCAGTGAAGTTGACATAAAACCAACCCAGTTATCACAGTTTGTGTCAAAATAAATAAAAGGGGATGGAGGCACATCTGACCTCTTTCTCATTGGAATCTTCTTTGGGTAAATCAGACATGGCTACCATGACTGTTTCTTCCCTTTGGTATTGCCACTAATCCAGGCTTCGGGAAATGAGAAGAGGTTTCTCACCCATATTCTACATGTTCAGTTGTGTTTCTAATACAACATCATCCATGCATCTTCTTAAGCTTTATGTCTTTATAAATAACGAGTACTCTGAAAAGACTTTCCCAAGGAACAAAAGGCACAATCAGCAAATGTTTTAAGTATGTTAATAGTTTCAAAAGGACAAATTGGGTAGTTGTGATCTATAGGGTTCATTGTTTAATTTTAGGAAGCAAATCACCGTCTTTTTTGCTTAGTCCATTTCAGTATGTAAACTACTGAAAGATGTCCAGCAACATATAAAACACAAGCCTCCGCTGGCAAATGCAGGGCGGCTGCTCCTAAGGTACATTGGGCAGGAATTAAACACGAGCCTCTCACACAAAAGGCAACAGTTCTACCACTGAATCATTGCTGCCCCCACATAGATGACATAAACGTGTATTCTGGCTCTTTGAAAGTAGACTAGCCATATTCTATTGACATTTTCCCAATAGATGAAAATAGTTTTAAAAGAAAGAAATGATGATCATGAGTCTGCCTTAAATTCCCTATTGCAGATAATTTTCCTCTTGTTGCAGGCACTGCCTCACGGTGTTCTTTAGTGGAATTTTAGGCATTTCAATCTTTAGCAGATAAAAGTAATTATAAAGAACTTTATCTGTAATTAGTTTATTTAGGAGTCTTCTGGTTTCCTATATACTTTTTCTTTCTGAGAAAAACTTAATTCATTTTCTTAAACCACTTGACTTGTACCTTCAAATTTCTCTGGGGATTCTGACAGACACATAATTTTTCCAGTTAACAGAGCTAGACAACTAGAGGATGTTTTGTTTTCTTTCCATCATTCTAAATCCCCCAAACCAAACGCATTATCATCAAATAGTTCCTCACTCATAGTGAGCTTAGAGGTCAGATTGAAACTGTCCCATGAAATTTCCAAGTCTGTAATTTTTACAGAAGCAAACTGCCACATCTGTCTCCCAACAAGTGGCTGGTGAGTTTACACTGCTCACCTTTCAGTTCAATTTTATTTCCTAAATATGCTTGGAACACACTGACTTCTTTTAATTTCCAGTAATAATAGTTTGGGTCAGGCTTTCCGATGCTCTCGCCAGTTGGGTTTTATGGGGCTGAGTCTGTTTACTCTAAGAAATAATAAACGAATGTAAAAAGTTAAAAATTGTCTCTCTGACTTTAGTCTTGCCCCTTTATTAGCTAGGATCCTGTGAAGACCCCAGTAAACTATGTCTTGTATAAGTTCCTTCACTGTTGCCATTGGATTAATTCGAACTCATCATGCCATGGTAGGATAGACCAGAATTGCCTGTGCGGACTCCCAGGACTGCAGCTCTTCACGGGAATGGAAAGCATCATTTTTCTCCTGTGCAGCAGCTGGCATTTCCAAACCGCTGACCTTAAGTTGGCAGTCTAACGTCTGTCATGACTTCCACATCATTGCAATCGTGTGCGTCTTCTCAGATCAGATTCTGTGCATGGTGCTTCTCTAAGAGTCTTTCGTTTGTAGCTAGATTTTCAAAAGTAGTGGGATAAAACTGACTGTCATAGCTTATCGTTATATTTTTAATGCCTTCTAGCATTTCTCCATTAAGGTTCCTTTTCCCATTCCTGATATGATTCATGCCTTTTTAAAATTTTTGTTTGACTTTGCTTTGACATTTTTCCAATTTATTTATTTCAAGAACCATATTCTGGCTTTACTGATTTTGGGGGGCAGTTATTTTCTATTTAAATAACTACTGATCTTATATGATCTTTTTGCTTTCCATTTTAAGGATTATTTTCCTAACTTTCCTGTAATTTCACCAACTATAGTGTTAGTTCTTTGATCAACATTTTTGTCTTTCATATTTGTATTTAGTGTTAAATTCGAATAGCTGATTATTGATAGCCCACAATAATATGTAATATATAGCATTTGACATATGACATTTTAGTATGTTATTCAGTTAAATTAATTTTTTTTTAATTTTTGACTTCAGATGTACTTTTTTAAAGTCAAGTATTTCTTTTTATCATTTTATGATATTA
Organism: Tenrec ecaudatus; assembly: GCF_050624435.1. Taxonomy (NCBI): domain Eukaryota; kingdom Metazoa; phylum Chordata; class Mammalia; order Afrosoricida; family Tenrecidae; genus Tenrec; species Tenrec ecaudatus. Next base: position 108,292,604 of record NC_134530.1, read on the forward strand.
ATTTTATAATCATTTCTTATTAGCTTCCCTTTTAATTATTTAAACATATCAAGCACAGTTATTTTTAATCTAGGTGTGATAACTTTGTTATCAGATGAGGTGGTTTCTATTGTCCTTTGCATCTCTTTGTTTATCATCCCATTCTGTTTCCTATTGTGTCTAGTTAGTTATTATTGAGTTGCAGACATTAAATAAACAATTCTAAACTAGGAGAATGATCTCTTTATCCAGAGAAGATTTAATTTGCTGTATACAACACTCTGGGACACTAATACATTATGGTTCTGCTTACTCTAATTAATGATTCATATTAGCACAACATGGTATTAAGTCTGCTTATTTCTGATCATCATTTCTTCCATATAATCTTTCAGAATTCTAATTCATAACCTGCAACCCTGGTGGTGGATTGCTGAGCCCAGGTCAGCAGTTTGAGCCCACCGGCTGCTTTGCGGGAGAAGGAAGAGGCAGTTAGCTTCTGGAGAGATTTATAGCCTCAGACATGCACCGAGGCGGTCCGCCTTTGTCCCATAGGGTAGCCGGGTCTCAGAGTGACTCACGAGAGTGAAGTTTTTTGAAACAGGCAGGTCTAGAGAAAGCAGGTAATAGAAGGAAGCATGCGAGAGGATATTTGCAGTTGTAGTGCAGACTACAATTTGGATCTCTGGATGGCATACATGGTCTGTACTTGACTTGGCAGTTCAAGCTCATCCAACAGGGCCGCAGAAATATAAGATCTGCTGCTGCTGTAAAAATTGCAACCAAGAAATAACCATAAAACAGTTCTTCTCGATGCACATAGACTGACTGTGTTTTGGAACTCACTGTGTGACTTAGCAACACTTGTTTTTGTTTGTTTGTTTTAGGTATATGAATCTAGCAAAAGCTTTGCTTAACATGCCAGAACCTCTTCTGAAGTTTAAAAGTAGCTATTGAAGAAACATTTTCTGACATGGCAGGACCACCTCTGTGAATATACTTCCTTAAATCCTAACTAATAACTTATTTTTTCACTGCTCCATTAGCTTCCTATTTTTTTAAACCTAAGTCCTTTCACTGCTTATCTTGTTTGGGATTTCATGTCCTCTTTCTGAAAGCGTTCTCTGGGGAGTTAGTACAGCTATCACATCCTTCCATAGTTCAGGCACAACAAACAGTGCTGCCCAATTGCTGCCACGGTCGGTTTCAAACCACTAGTCGCTTCTGGAGCTCCTTGACCTACTTTTCCCTCCCTCCACCACTGTAGCTCCCAGAACCCCGGATTCTGCTTGCTTTCCCTATAAGCTCATCAGTCCTGGGTTTCACATCCTGAAAAGCAGGAAAACATGTAACAAAAACTCAAAAGGGTCATCCCGAATGACAAAATGCATCTGAGATAGATCCCAATATGGCCAAAGAGAAAATTTTTAAAATACAGAAAATGTTGACAACCAGATCTAGTCTAGTGTGCATCAGAGCGGGGAGCAACTGACAAGGTTTTAACTATCAAAGTCAGATTTATCATTTTGATCTCCTGGAATCACCTCTCCAATGCACTCTGTTTGGTAACCAGTTTCTTCCCATTCCTCTAGAGTGTATACGGGGAAATCTCCAGAGACGTATCCCCTAGGTAGATTTCTCAAATGTGGCATCCACAGCTTTCTGCAATCCAGATTCTCACAATGTAGGTCCAGATACTACTCCTTCCTTCAACTTCGAGTATATGATTTACCATCCTTCGGTGACTGATGTTTGTGTTCTTCTGTGTGGACTTAGTTGACATTTCACTTAGATGGCTGTTTGGAGACAAGCCTCTAAGACCCCAGATGCTATTTTATCTGGTAGTTGGGCACCATCTAGTTTCTTCACCACACTTTTCTATAGCACCCATATCTTCTGTGTTCCCTTCCAGAGAGTGAGTATTGAGCAGGGCCATGATGTAAGAACTAATTGTTCTTAAATTGCAGCTAGGATATAATGCATGTGCAAAACTTATTTCTGAATTTTTAATTTTTGTTTGCCTTTGGCTCCCTTTCATAGCATCCTTTTAAATTTATGGTAGAGAGCCTTAACAATCATCTTCCTTAGACATAAAGTGCTTCTGTTAATACTGTCTTTGATTAACCCATAGTACTAATTTTTTAAAACCTTGTCTAGAAAGTGCTATTGGGCCGATGTAGGCTAACTACATATTGCAGTACATGGATTATTCTCTTGTACAGAATCAGTCCTTTTTGGCTGGATGCTATTTATATAAACACTGGGGTTTAGTTTTCAATGAAAATTTACAGTAAAATTCACTGAGAATATGAGTCACAGGTTTGCCAAATAATATATAACTTAATACAGCATATAGGGCATTGATGTCCAAGACCATGATTACCCACCTACCAGAGTTCAGCCATCTTGGTATAGCTTTTGTCTGCTTCCTCAGACACCATGAGTTCTCAGCCTTAAGTCCTCAGTTACAAGTGTGTCTGAGATGTGCATTTTCCACATCGTGTCTCCCTGATGCTGTCTCTGGAGCGTGCCATATGCCACGAAGATCCAGGTTTCAGGGTTCCAGCATTCCCTGGCACCTAGTCTCTGTCTCCAGTAGATAAGAAGCCTGGGCCAATGTGGCCTTTTTGGAGAAAAAGCATTTTCTGTCATTCTTCCTCCCACCTGGAGGTCAGTCCTTTTGAATTTCCTACCAACCTTCATGTGTTTGTAAGAATTGTTCTAGTCCACTAGAGTAGGATTCTATATCTGTTAGCTCCTTTCCTGGTTATCTAATATCTGTTTTGTGTATTTGCCATTATCTGTACACATTTCTCAGTTCTATTATCTTATTAATAGTTTGGCACACTATGGCCTATGGATAATTTCCTATTTTTGCACAAAGTTTTATAGGAACACAGTCATACCTTCAGATTTATGTATTGCATATGGATGCTTTTGCATCATGATTAGCAAAGTTGAATCCTTTGAAAGAGCTCCTATGGACCACAAAGCCTAATGATCCTTGTTCTAATTATTTATTTTTCTTTATCTATTAAATTATTTATTTTGTCTAGAATTGACTTATTACAAATCAATATTTTTTATTTTCAAAGTAGCTATTTTTTCACACTGACTTATTACTGTCCCATATCTGTATGTTCTTGCTTTATAGCCCAAATATGTTTAACTGGGTTATGGAAATTAAAAAAGCTTATTGGATCGAGACGCATATTTGTCCTTTAAGTTGCTAGATGTAAGTTATTGAATGTTATTAGCTGCTAACTCACTCACTGCTGTCCCATGGATTATGGCCCCAGTGATATTATCCCCAGCAGAACTTGTCCCTGGGGCTTCTGCGACAGTACATCTTTGCAGGAACAGGTCAACGCATCTTTCCCCCATGGAGTCGCTGTAGTGTTTGAGCTGCTGACCATGGACTTAGCAGCCCAACAACTACCTTGTTGTTGTCAGGCACTGCCAGGCCAGTTCTTATTTATCACAACCCAGTGTACAACAGAAGAAAATACCGTTCGGTCTTTGTGCCATCCTCATCATTGGTGCTATGTGTGAGTCCATTAATGAAGCCACTGTGTCAACCATCTTACTGAAGATCCTTTTTTTCTGACGTCCCGTTACTTAAACCAAGCATGATGTCCTTCTCCAGAGACTGGTCTCTCCTGACAACACGTCTGAAGCGCATGAGACAAAGCCTCACCATTCTAGGCTCTAAGGAGCATTCTGACTGTATTTCTTCTAAGCTAGACTGGTGTGTTCTTTTGGCAGTCCATGGCACTTTCAATATTCTTCACCAGCACCATAATTCAAATGCACTGGTTCTTCTTTGGTCTTTCTAATTCAGTTCTCACCTTCTATGTGCATATGAAGTGATTGGAAATACCATGGCTTGTATCAGGTATACCTTAGCTCAAAGTAATAGCCTTGTCTTTCAACATTTTAAAGAGGTCTTGTACAGAAGATTTACAAATGTAGTGTTTTGTTTGGTCTCTTGACTGATGTTTCCATGAGAATTGATTGAGAATATAAACATGATGAAATCTTTCATAGCTTCAGTCTTTTCTGCATTTACCATTAACCACATTAAAATAAAGACAAAAACAAACACAAACTGCCATCAAGTTCATGCCAACTCGTAGCAATCCTGTTGACCAGGGTATAACTGACCTATGAGTTCCCAAGACTACCCGTCTACAGGGATAGAACGCCCTGCCTGTCTCTCACAGAGCTGCTGCTCTATCGAATCCGAGCCCCGCTGTCACCACTGCATCACCAGGACCCCATAACACATTAGCTGCTATGAAAAGTCAAATGCACTGTCAACAAGTCAATTCACATTTACAAAGACCCTATTGATTAGCATTGTCTTTGTGAGTTTCAAAGACAGTAAATCTTTACGGGAGCAGAAACCTTCATTTCTCTTTCGTACACTGGCTGGTGGATTTGAACTGCTGACCTTGCAGTCAGTTACTCAACTCATAGTCCACTACACCACCAGGGTTCCAAATGAGCTGTTAGGGAGAGACAAATCAAATCACAATGAGATAACAATTCAATTTCACTAGGATGGTTAAGATTAAAACCAAAAAAAATAACAATGGATGTTGGTGATGATGTAGATAAATTAGAACCTTCCTTAGTTCTGGAATTGTACTTGTCAATACAGAATAGTTCACTTGCTGTGGAAAACCATTTGGAGTTCTCCCCCAAATTAAGCATAGAACTACCATATATTCCTACAATCCCACTCTAAGGTATAGATTTTCTCAAGAGACCTAAACAAGGACACAGCCATATGTACACCGGTATTCATTATATCACTATTCATAAGAGAAACAAACACAAGCAGTTTAAATATCCATCAACAGATGGAAGGAGGAGGAACATATGAGTACTTATAAGGAGCTCTTGTTCCACTATAAAGTGAAATGAAGTACTGATACATGCTGTAACAGGATAAACCCTGAAAATATTGTGCTGAATGAAGTTAGCCAATCACAAAATAACAAATATTGTATGGTCCCACTTACAGAAGACATAAGTAATAAGTACCATAAGTAAAGAATGAGAAAGAGCAAATGTATAGCAAAACACACTTCAGTCACGTAGATTCTGACTCATCTAGGATTTCTGAGGCTGTAACTGTGCAGGAACCAAAAAGCCTCATCTGCCTTTGGTGGAACAGCTGGTCAGTTCAACCTTATGGTTAACAATGACCCCACGCTTATCAGACTTATGTGTAATCCAGCACACCACTAGATAAAGGCATATTCAAAAAGAAAGGTAAATGTGTGGGATCAATGTTGAGTAGTGGTTATCAAGAACAAAGGGTGGAAGACTCAAGAAATTACTTTAAGAAGCAGAGAAATTCTGTTTACAGTGATGAACAATCTGACAACGATATTGACGATCGTTCCACGAAATGACTGGTGCCACTACACTGGACGTGTGAAAAGTGTTGAATTGAGAATGTTGTGTCACATCTTTCAACTACATAAAAAAAACAACCACTACTATTCTGTACTAGGTGTTTGACGTTTGCTTTTCCATTGTTCAGAGTCATGGCCATGACAGCTGTTTGGCATGAACCAGAAAAGACTCTGCAGAAGCTCCTTGGACCCGCGGCACTGAGTCTCCTGTGTAAGTGGGGTGCTCATGGACGTGCCGTTACAAGCATTCTCCAGAAAAGCCCACAGCAGGGACCCGCTCTCACCCTGGTTCATGATCAAAGTAAAAATTTTGGAGCCCTTAAACCTGGGCATTATCCTGAAATAGATGAAGAATCTAAATACCCAAAGTCTTCCTTCTTTTTTATTACTCATTACTTATTGAGTGATCGCCAAGTAGAAAGCAAACCCGAAATAGACACTTTTACTTGTTGTAGAGCCTCTAAAATCACATTTACAAGTTTGACCTTTCGTTACTGTGATCCTGAGACTGTTACTATCTGTCCAGACACCGAAGCTTGTTGTTTTAATTCACTGAGACACGATTATTATGATTGTGCGATTTTTTGAGCTGAAGGTAAGTTAAAGTAGATAATACTATATTCTAGTTCATGGTAGTATGTTCTAGTTCCAAGCTTTGTGGTTTCGGTTTTCACTGATTTCAACAATAAGAAAAAATAAGAGGGCAATGAAATTTCATGTCAGTTAATACTCTGTCCTGAATTCCAAAATAAAACCCAAGTAGAAAGATTACGCGGTTATTATCTGGAAAGTGTGGCCAGTTTTGACACCCCAAAATTGATTAGTTTGAAAGGAAAGTGAGCAGAGGGAGTGTGTGATATGAAAGATAGGAACGGAGAAGGTTTACCATCGGAACATATCTTTTAAGACATGTATTTCCTTCTTGGTCAGCATTAAGATGGCTGGGTAAAGAGGGTCTACTCTCCATCTCATTGCGCTTCTTAACCTAACTCAACAGCTTGGGGCTGGGTTCACAAGAAGACACAATTTAGGAGACAGATGTGGTCATACTTGATTAGTGACAAGTTAATATATTTATTATCCCCTAGGAATTAAGGAGGAGCCAAGCTACATAAGGAAAATAACAGGGGTCACACGGTAAGTTAGATCATTATACCATTTATTAATAATTTTATTTTGATTAATTGTACAAAGGCTGATGACAATGGTACCGGCAATGAGATAATAAGACAGATGTGCATCATGTAACACAGAATGAAGAAAATGAATAATTTTATTTATAATGTTTAAAGCAGTTTAGAGTAACAACCATCACACACTCACACACAAACACACAGCCCTACACATGCGTGTACATAATTGTGAAACAAAATCCACATGTTCACAATGAACCTATTTTACTTTATCTTTAACTTCAGACTTTTAAAAAAGTTTTCCCCCAAGAGTCTGTTTGACCATTTTATTTATTTATTTTATAATCATTTTATTGGGGTACTCGTACAAATCTTATAACAATCCATTCAATTGTATAAAGCATGCATGTACATATGTTGCCAACAACATTTGCAAAACATTTTCTTTCTACTTGAGCCCTTGGAATCAGCTCCTCTTTTCCCCGTCTCTTCCCTGACACTCCCACCCTCATAATTCTTGATCAATTATATATTACTGTTGTCATTTTATAGCTTATCCTGTCCATTGTCTCCCTTCACCCACATTTCTGTTCTTCACTCCCCTCAGAGGGCCAGGGGGCTATATATTCAACCTTGTGATGGGTTCCCCCTTTCTCCCATCACCTCTCCCCCCACAAGATCCTCCTGCCCTCATGATATCGCTACTCCCACTACTGTTCCTGAGGGTTTTACCTGTCCTGAATTCCATGTGTCAAGAGCTCTTCTCTGTGCCAATGTGTATACTCCAGTGCATCCGGTTGTGTAAGGTAGAACTGGATCATGGTAGTGAGGGTCAGGAAGCGTTCAGGAACTAGAGGAATGATGTGTGATTCATCGGTGCTATACTGCACCTGGGCTGAATGATAGCTTTACATTTTCATATTATTGTTTAATAAAAGTTTCCATGATATCATTAATAATATTCTTTTTACTTATTTTTACCAGTATCATTACCCTCATATCTTACTTTTACCAATATCATTACCTTCACATCTACTGGTATGCGTCAAGAAGACAAAGTAAAATATTCTAATGACACGTGCAAACGCCTAGAGTTATAAACACAAAGGAAGAGCATGCTCAGCACACCTTAAACTGGAAGAACTAAAACAACCACAAAATCAAGCCTTGAGTTGCAATATGCAAAGATCCTGTGCACAAACCACTGAATGGTACAGGAAACAACAAAAGAAGATGGAAAGAACACACAGAGTAGCTGTAACAAAAAGAACGAGTAACTTTCTTTCATTTCAGGAGGTAACATATGAGCGAGAACCAAGGAAAGAAGTTCAAGTTGCACTGAAAGTATTACTGATAGCACGGTTCCAGGAACTGGTAGAATACCAATTTAATGATTCAACAAGCTGATGACGCACAATAAGCGCCTGCTTGTCTACCAGGAAATTTGGAATACAGCTACTTGGCCAACTGACTAAAACAGATTCATATTTTTGCCCATTCATAAAAAGGTGATCCAGCAGAATGCTCAAAGTACAGAACAATATCATTAATATCTCATGCAAGTAAAATCTTGAGGAAGCTCAACCAATAACAGTCAGAGCAGTACATTGACAGGGCACTCCCAGAGATTCAGGCTAGGTTCAGAAGAGGATGTGGAGCAAGGGATATCGTTGCTGATGCCAGGTGGAACTTGGCTGAATGCCGATAATGCCAGAAAGATGCTTCCATGTGTTTTACCGGCTATGCCAAGGCATTCGACTGTGTGGATCATAGAAACTATGGATAGCCTTGAGAAGAAGGGGAGTTCCAGGACCCTCGTGCTCATGCAGAGCCTTTACGCAAACCAAGGCCATTGTGCAAACAGAACGAGGGAATACTGCAGTGTGAAATCAGGAGAGACGCATCTTCTCATTATACTTACTCAATCTGTATCCTCAGCAAATAATCAGAGAAGCTGGATCCTATGAAGAAGAATGCAGGATCAGGATTGGAGGAAAAATTCTTAACCTGCAATATGCAAATGACACAATCTTGCTTGCTGACAGTAGGGAGGGTTTGCAAATATGTGTTTAGAGATATCAAGCACCAAACCTTTACATATGACCTCCCTTATACTTGACCTCCTACATGACCTCCCTCATACTTAGCATACATATTTACCTATGTATTGTGGGTTCTTACTGCTTTTGCAAGATGGTATACGGCGTGGCATTTCCCCTAAGTGCCCTTTACTCCTGTGTACCTCTCAGTGTCTCCCTTTGCCTTGGGCACCTCGTGGCGGCCTCCCCAACCTTGGCTATTGCCTTTCTTTTCACCAGGATTGACTCTTGTCTGCTATCTAACTACCATTCCCTCATCCCTGCTTCTAGGTAGATTGCAAAGGCTAATTCCTTCTCTGTGTAGCCTCTCTTTGTCTTTTAAAAAGGTGGTCTCATCAAATACCATGGCAAGTAGAGTGTTGCTGCATTGGCTCAAGTTCACCGCGTTGCCGGTAGCTCTGAGGTCACTGGCTGCTTGCAGACTTCTCTCAGGAGGATGCTTGGCTCAGTCTTGTCGGGTATTGTGGTAGTTATATTTTATATCAACTCGGATTTTTGTGAAAGTACAGGAATTTAATCCAATCTGCCAATCAAGATACAGCCGAATTATGTCTCTCTGGGGGTGTGGTCTTCTTATAATGGAGAAACCAGGAACGTTTGTCTCTCTCTTGTTTTTGTCTTCACCCTTGCTGGCACTCTGTGTCTGCCTATGGGCTGCCCTGCCCTGAAAGCTGTCAGTGCCCTGCCATGTTTCCACCAGCCTCTGCAAACACTGGCCTAGGATCTTCCTAGATGCCCCTTCCCCTGTCTACGTCATCGCTCGCTGCTATATGAGTCTGAGTCGGCCTCTGCCTATCCTCAGACACTTGGCCTCAACTTGGACTGGGCTGGGATGCCTTCTTGATAGAAAACTACTTCTTGATATAAAATTCTTGTTTATACGGATATGAATACCACTGATTTCACTTCTCGAAAGAACCCAGCCTAGCACAGGAAACTTCTTTTGAACAGTTCCATGGAAACAGTGGCTTCTAAGGGACTCTGCCGGGCTAGTTAGTTTGAGACATGAAAGCAAAGGTAGTTAGCCCCACAGGGACAGCAGCAGGAGCAACGCTTCCTTGAGGGGATGGGGAGAGGGGTGGTGGTGGTGGGACTAGCAGGCTGATAGTATTCATGACTCTGTAACCCTCTCGGTGGATGGCACCCTCAAGGAACAGAATCGCACGTGAGTGGATATATTGGATTGTAAGGTATGGCTAACCCCCCTCCCCCAAATCTACCATGGGGGGGGGAAACAGAATCCTTGGGAGGAGAGTGGAGGAGAGAGGCAATAAAGGGGAGCTGATGTCAAGGAGTTCGAGAAGAAAGAAAATGCTTTCAAACTGACTGTGGCAGTAATTGTATACTACTGCTTGATGTGATTGAACTATGGGATGTTAAGATATCTGTAAGAGCTCCAATCCTGATCATTTTTGAGGGGCACAGAACAACCATGGGGTTTATTAGGAAGGTGCTGTAAGAAAACAATAACAAAGTTTGCACCAACGTTTTATTTCTCTTCCGTCACAGCCACGTGCCTGTTCGTTCTTCAGGGCAGCACGGGCCACCCTCTGAGAAGGCCGCTGGGAAACAGTATCTATCCCTGATCTTGCTCCTTCAGGCTTATTTTTTATTCCTCAAATGCAGAGTATATTGAAAAGGAATACCATTTTGTTTTCTCCAGGATGCCAAAGCTGCTATTTTGATGTAATGTAAACAGAAGAACACAGACTCATTCAGGGTAGGCTTAGAAAGATGGAAATATCATCTTTAGAAGTGTTTAGTCCTAGATAGAGAGTAGGACCAGAAGCAATAGCTTCATATTTTGATATTTTTGTTTAATGAAGGTTCCAATGATTTTGTAGTAGTACCTTTTTATTTACCCCCATACAATATCTTGCACACATTTAGAGTGTATAATTTTATGAGTTTTGACAAATGTGTGTACTTGTGAGCCCATCACCACTCTGTTTGCCTGTAGGTTAAAATAGTTCAACTCTTGGCTCTACATTCTAGAAACAGAATGGCCTCTGGGAAATCATGTGCCTCCAACATTATCAAATTTATTTACTTGACCTTTAGAGATAAAATTGGCAAATTCCTTTAAGTAAATATCCCTATTTACTAAAATAATTAAGATGTCTGATAAACAATAGTACCTTATCGAAGTTTTTAGCTAAATGAATTATGCTTCCAAACTGTTAAAACATTTGTTTGCTATTACTGGTGTGTTTAGTATGGTAAAGAACCTGCATGCCCTTGTGGGCCAGGCAGCTGATTTGAATTTTTGGAGCTGATTATAGCATAAGAGAATATGCTGGTTTGGACTAAACTGAGAGCAGAGATTAAGAAAAAAACAGAGGATGGACTTGAGGCAGGTTCTCTGGAGGTGGAGTATTTGCTTGTATATGTGCATGTATGTGTATTTTAAAAGCCCTGAATTTTCTTTTTTATTTCAAAGGTCACGTACACAAATGCAGTCAGCTGTTTTGTTCCCTCTGACTTAATATCCTTGTCTCCCAATATTGTTTTGATTCAATTTGACAATCTAAACTTAGCTGGATCAATTCATCACTACCGTTCAGGGAAGCTGGCCTATTGCCAGGTGTGCTGAGCCACACTGAGTTTCCCTCCTTTCCCTGGGTTTCTGCAGCTGCACACTGCCCAAGAACTCCCTGCTTCCTCTGGCAGCCGGAGAAGCTCCCCTCGGCTCTGTGCCTTGGACAGCTTCTATGGACAGGTAAGTGGCCTGCTGGTTTCCACTGACATTTAGGTACTTACCAATAATTGTTTTGGTTCTTAATCATTAGAAATAATAGTTTGGAATAGGACACTGGGTAAATAGTTTCCTTCTCATGCCGATTGCTTGTCTCATATGCAATGTAAAATAAATGAAGGCTATAAACGCAAGCTTGTGACAACACATGCGTCTGTTTTCAATATTTAATGGAAAACACACTTTCCCCCCTACTAGGTTTGCAAGTATGACAGTGACAACTCGGTTAACATGGATGCAACAAAAGAATCTGCAAAACTGTTTGGGAGGAAAGCAGTTCAGACTCCTTTATAAGCCAGAGTCCATGGGCTTGACACACGTCCTTGAAGCCAGGCGCTACACTAACGGTGCTTTGTCATAAGGAGTGTGCTGTTGGGCTTATATGCCGGTCCTGTCAGCCTTCTACATTTCCAAGAACGGAGATGTCAGGATTTGAAGTAACACATTTTAACATTAGCAGCAAAACCAACAATCACATGCTTAGCGATCAAGATGTCCCATGCTATGGCAACCATAATCCACAAACGGACCAAGATAAGAGAACGTCCACCATCGCCCCACTGTAGCTGATATAATCAGACTTCCTACAGGTCAGATTTCTTTTCAAGAATGTGAAGTTTCTGAAGTAAAAGTAGGTTTAATCCGATAACCCTGTAGAGTTTTTCCTTGTATGTTTAACAGATGTCAGGTGATCCATCTAGTTAAGGGGAAAAATAAAATATAAACTCATTTTAACTTTTCTGAGTCTTTTCCATTTACTGTAGCTCTATGTACTCTGGAGTGAAACCTGGTAATAGTTGGTTTGCTAGCACTTTGTGGCGGAAGTAAAATATACAGCTTTTTCCATACGTGTGAGTATGTGAGGGTATGGGGAGAGAAAAGGGTAAAAGGGAAGGGAAGAGGCAAAGGGAAGGTAGAGAAAGAGAGAGAGGGGGGCCAAGAAAGAAGAATGAAGAGTCAGTGAGAGACAGAGAGAGAGAGAGAGAGAGAGAGAGAGAGAGAGAGAGAGAGAGAGAGAGAGAGAGAGAGAGAAACATAGAGATTTTCAGACTCTGATACCCTCTTGGGAGGAAATCAGAGCTTCAATTTGCTTAATTGCACTGGATACATTTTGCTGAGATTTCTCATTTTATCGAAAGACCATAATTGGACTACATATTTTGCAATGCTTTACTTTTAGAAGCAACACTTGTCTAACATTTTATACATATAATTTTGTGCACAAAATTCCTTCTTTAGGGTAACTTCCTGGCAGCTTAAAGATTATGCAAGATTGCATTTCGGCTAGTTTCAGTGATCCAGACAATCCCCAACCGTGTTATAGAAATGTCTGTCTTCAGGGTAGAGACGTGACTCGCTGTGCTGTCATGCAGAGTGCACCGCAAAATGGGTGGTGGCAGATGCAAGCCGTTAAAATGAACACCTTATCTCCCTGCTCACCTATTTTAAATATGTTCTAGTTTTTACTATTCTCTGTTTTTGTTTTCTATTTTACTTTGTCATCATTGTTAGTTTATTTTTCTTTTTGGTACGTTTTCCTTTATTTGAAATCCAGGCGGGGTAAACAGAGAGAGAGTACAGTGATCGGTCATTTCTTGGGGGTACGGCAGAGAAGGGCAATGTGGGATGGGGAGCTGACAACAGTGAGTACCAGAAAGAAAAAAATGTTTTGAAATTATCGTGGTGATGATTTCGCAATTCTTCTTAGTATGATTGAACTGTTGAATTGTATGATATGTGACTTATATGCAACAAAACTTTTTGAAGAAAATGTCCATTTCCACACCTTGTTGCCAATCTTTGATGTTGTCAAGTTTTAGCGTATTTTCCAATTAGATGGTTAAAAAAAGTTTCTCATATTCATTTATGTTATCACTGATAACAAGTTCATGTGTATTGGTAATTGACATTCTATGAAATATTTGTTTATCTCTATCTACCCTTTTAAAGCAAGGGCTCATGAAAATCCTAGTAGTCCCGGAGTGTGCACCTGTTCTAAATTATTGTCTGAGGCCATACTACTTGACTGTCTCTCGAAACACAGTCCCTGGATTGCCTTTGGTTTATTGGGATTTTACAAATTTCCACGTCATGGAGGCCGCTGTGACAAATAGTAAGGTCAGGTTTTGGCTTTGGCTTTGCCTTTGTGAGTGATTTGATCTTACTAGCTGGTTGAGCATTTCTGTCTTAAATTTATTATTGACTTCTCTTAATTTACTACAGGTCACAGGGTTGAAAATACTGATCTCTTAGCATATAAACATGAAAGAGTATATTGCTTACCATGTTTATTTAAATGTTTAATTTCAAGTCTTAGTACATTTTCCCCCTGTCTTTAAATATTTAATTCTGATGTATATATATAATTATATATGTACATATATGCATATAATTAAATATATGTATATAATTAAATATTTAATTCTGCTATATATATAATTATTCATTATGTCACATAATCATGAGTTTGTTGACCATTCATTACCTACTTTTCACAATGCATATTTTTATCTCATTTCTTGTAAAAATCAAATTCTAATTCAATTATAACAAACTGAAAAATAAAAAAATGGTAAGTGTACTACTTGGCAAATTTTACAAATTGATTACACTCATGCAGCCACTACTCAGATAAGTAAATTGAATAGTACTATTACTTCAAAAAACTGGTTTATTACTCCTTCTAGTTATTAAAGATAGTTATTATTTTTTGTTACCATTTTCTCCCTGATTTTGTACTTAATATAAATGGAGCCACAAAAAATGTGAACTTTTATTTTCTCTGATTCATTCAATATTATACTGATTAGATTGAGCTAATACACAAAAATGGGTGGAAAAACTATTCTAAAAATTAGATGTTCATGTCATAATTCTCTATTAATTTCTTGAATGAAGGAGATCAAAATTTCAGAGGAAGCAGGAAGACTGGACTATTCTGAATGCTTCCCCAGAGTATTATGTTCTTCTGAGGCACATGACTCTGGCCTAGGACAGACAGACAACACTAGGACAGACAACACTAGGACAGACAACACTAGGACAGACAACACCAGGACAGACAACACCAGGACAGACAACACCAGGACAGACAACACCAGGACAGACAACACCAGGACAGACAACACCAGGACAGACAACACTAGGACAGACAACAGGCAGATATTTTTCACCTTCTTTATTGGAGGAGGGTTAGATTATGGCAGTTCATTATATAATGCCCAATTTACATGAAATGCCTCAAAAACCCAGAATTATTTGCTGTAAGAATTCCTAGCCAAGGAAACCTATTACAGAGATTCTAGAGATGAGAAAATATCATTAATCTATTAATTAGGAGGTACAGTAATTAGCATATTTATAATAAAGTAATATGGGGTCATAGGTCTTCTGTCATACAATCTCCAGCTTCACACCTATCACCACAGTTATATTTTCCAACTACTTTGCTTCCAAATTCTTCTACTTTGTTTCCAAATTTTGCATTCCAGTGATCAGTAATTATAAATACATTTTAATTGCATGTTTAATCAGCTTCAAATTGATCATTGATAGAAGTATTCAATTTCTTCATCATTGGCTCTCATGGTTGGTGCATCAATTTGCATATGTATTAACAGCCTGACTTCCTGGTAGGCGTAGAGATATGATCCTATCACCTGCAGCATTATACTTTAGGAAGGGGTTTGAAATGTTCCTTTTGCCTATGAATGCCATGCCATTCCTCTTGTAGGTGTCCATCCTGGACAGGTAAACCAGGATTGCCCTACTCAGAAGGCTCAGACCAGGCTGTGTCAACTCACCAATGCACATGATTCAGATCATTGTGCATTGTATTTCATTTTTGACAAGTTCTAATTTTTTCTACATTTATACTTCATACTTTCATATTCCAATGATTAATCGATGTCTGTAGCTATTTCCTTGCATTATGCCCCAACAGTAAATGACGATCCTTAAAGCTCTATCCGTGTCATAAGAAGTCTCTAAAAATGTGAATTTTTATAGGGAGTAAGGTTCAATATAAAGACAGTCATCCATCTTGCCTATAGTACCAGTCTGTTCAACTCAGATGATGGTAAAGGAAATTTCCAGAATTTCATTCACTTTCCATTATAATACATTGTTCTCATGGGAAGGCTGTTATATACTTGTTTCTAGTGAATTCATTCATTTTCATTCCATCAGACAATCAGCACTTCATTTTTTTTTCTTCAAGTCCAACTTCCAACAACTTTATTTTGGTCGTATCCAGCAAGGGCACAGTCAGCACTTCTAATGCTTATGGTTTCATGATTATTTCCCTAGGCTTATTGGACAAAAGAACAGTAGAGGGGCTCACTATGTAAGTTAATATTTTTAAACTGCCATTGCTATATTTATTGTATTAGTCTTATTCGATGATAGCATTGGCCAACATAATTAGTAGCACATCCAAGAACAAGCTTTCACTACATCTACTAGCTTAAAACTATCTGATAGCATAAGGCTAAAACAGATCGGTGACTACCAAAACCATTTCTAATATGCTTTATTTATTTGAAGGAAAATAAATCCTGGGTTGCATATCTTCAGTTTTGCCTAGAATTCTTGAAATTTCATTTTCAACTAAATTAGGAAATTATGATGGAAGGGGCCGGGCGGTATAAGAACGTCAATAACATGTTTAAAATGTTCCACTTCCATAAACAGCACATGTAGAACTGTGGCTTTAAAAAGTCTTTATCAATAATTCACATCCATTCTTGATGTCATATTTATTCCTAGTTTATATACTTTAGTAGATGACGGTAAGTTTATGTGTACAATTGCGTTTAGTTAGAATTATTCTTTGACGTGACCTTCTCTCACCTACATTTTGAGCTCGGGTCGACTCTGAACTACCTCATGTCTTTTCATACAAGTCAAGTAGCTAACAACAAAAATATCAATAAAGAGAAAACAGAACAGATTTTGTCTTTGCAAGTAATCTCAGTCAATTATTAACACTTGTGTCTAAACAGGCTCAGGGAGAACTTACAACCCACTTGGAGGTGTGGTTCACCAAACTTGGATTCTGCTCCTAGGTCCGACTGGAGCTGGAAAATCTGGTTTGATTGATTCCATGCAGTTGATTTTCTGAGGTCATGTGATTAGCCAGGCTGTGGTTGGCTTTGACACAAAGCAGGTAAGTACATTTATCGATCCTTTGCTCCTTGGCTCAGTTTAATTTGGAAAGCCTTTTGCTGATCAAATTCATCATATGTAGAGTTAATATCAATTGACAATTTTAAAAACTGTTAAAATTTTAACTTTTTTTTGGTTCTATAGTTCAAGACAGATTCCATTAAGGATGGTAAGGACAGAAACTCTCTACAGTTTATTCTGTGTGATTCAATGGGGTTTAATTAGAAAGAGGAGGGGCTGTGTATGGACGATGTATTTTACATCTTAAAAGGCCAGGTTTCTGACAGAAACCAGGGAAGAGTTATCTAATCGTTAGATGCTGTAATTTTTTTTTTTTTACAAAAAACACTCCCTCCAATATGAGGCCTTAGTCTAGCTAAGGTGTCTGAGTGTTTATTTTCAAAGACTATGCTTATATAGGAGCTTTTGTTCCTTTTTGATATTTCATTTTATAAAGAATTTATAAAGAAACTGCTATCTAAGTAATATATCAACCAGTTTCACATGGAAGAAGCACATCAGCCTGTGTGATCTAAGGATTTTAAATAATAAAATCCCAACTCAAAGGAGGGGAATGGCATCAGAGCCTAAATGGTGAACACGTGGTTTTCAGACAACTATGGATGACAGTGGGAACCCCAAATCCATTTGCAGGGCACACATGGACCCAGCTGAACCTTCTCTGATCATAGTTACGGGATGGGAACAGCCCCGTTATCAGTCAGGGAGCATCGATTATGACAGACGTAGTGAAAACATCATATTGTCTCATTTGACCTCCCCTTGAACCCATTTTAAAGTTGTTTAGGTTGGAAAAAAATATAGAGTAAGCCCCCAGTACATTCCCTCTGACCAAGGGATTCTGGTCATCCATGGACCAGGGATGTGAATAGCCTGCTATCAAGCAGAGGGCATTGGAAAGTAGAATGCTGCAGATCAATCATAAAACTTAAGATCTTATCTATTGGTCTTTGTTTTGAGCCATTTAAAATTTGTTCTAGTTTTTAATATTTTCCTCATTCTTTTTGACTGAAGTGTTCATCTGTTTTATTTTGATGTTGTTGTTAGGGTTTTAAAAATCATTTTCTGTATATTAAATCCAGGAGAGATACATCTGTAGATTTACTGGATTAATGGTTCCTTGGGGGCTATGACAGGGAGGTTGTGGGGAAATGAGGAGCTAATATCGCTGAGTAAAAGAATGCAGGAAATGCTCTGAACTGATTGTGGTGATGATTACACACATCTTCTTGATGTGATCAAACTATTGAATTGTATGATGTATTATCTGACAAAGATTAATTAAAAAAAGAAGCCTGTGGCCCAATGGATTATGTGTTGGGATACTAATGGAAAGGTCAGATTTGAACATGCCAGTTCCTGGAGGCGGGGAGCGGGGGGAGTGGGGAGAAAGATAAGGCAGTTACTCCCAGACTCTACAGAGTAGTTCTACTTTGATCAGTAGGATCGTATTTTCAAATATATCTCTTGTAAAAGAAAAAAAATTAATTGCATTTTGCTATGTATTTGAGTGACTAGCAATCTAATGAATGGCAGATTCTCTCAGTTTCAAGTCTTTATAAATGACATGCCATAGAGTGCGGATGGCAAAGTAGTTAGGGCTACTTCACAGGCTCTTCCTTCCTCTAATAGGCTTTTAAAGAAGGGGACCCGAGGTCACCTGAAAGCAAATAATTTCATAGATGCCTGCAATTCCAAAAGAATGACCTTGCAATACACCGAGAATCGTCCCTTGGGAGCCTGTGCCACAGGGCCTATGGAATGAAGTTTTACAGCGGCACATATGTGAGGGCCATGGTTAGGGAATGACTCGATGATTAATAGTAGGCTTTGTGGAGTTAAGGGAGAATGCGGTGGTGGGCAGGGAAGGTTTGAATGTGTCATTTGCATATATAATTGAAATGTACTGAGATAAGTATGATGGTATGTACCGGGTCCCATGAGAAGAAGGGCACCCTAGAGAGCATGGGAGAGCAGAACTCTGAGGAAGGACAGCTTTTTGGGTAAGTGATATCTGACACTGCCGATTAAGGTGTCACAAGTCACAATCTTTCTTAATGCTGACCTTCGACCTGGCCTTTCTGCATCCACTCTCCCTCCACTTCTTTTCCTTTACTTCTGTGTAGATGCTTTTAAAAGTGTTCTAAGTACTAGAGTCAGTAAAAATACTATGAGTGGGGCTTGTCCCCAGTTGAGCATTCTTAAACCTGTTTCTGCAAGCCGTGGATAGCTGCAAGGGATTTCTTTACGGACGACACTTGTCTCCTGTTCTCCTCGGGTGCCTTCAAAAATAGTTTAATCAAAACAGTGTCTTCTGAGTGGATTTGCTGGGCCAGTCCAATTCAAGACAGAGAGCTCTGTTCCCAAGATTATGTCTCCGTCTCCCCAAGGGGTGACCTTGGTCTATTTCCTCAAAAGACACAGTGTAATTATGACAACTTGTTAGGAAGACAATTAAATGTTTTTTATTAAAAATCACTTTATTGGGCAATCTGACGGCTCTTATAACAATCCATACATCAATTGAATGAAGTACATGTGTACATATGTTGCCATCATTATTTTTCTAAACATTTACTTTCTGTTGAGCCCTTAGTGTCAGCTCCTCGTTTTTTCCCCCTTTCCCTCGCCCTTGTGACCTCTTGATAAATTATGTTATTATTATTTTCATATCTTACACCGACAGCTGGCTCCCTTCCCCTATGGTTTCTCTTGTTCGTCCTCCTGGAGGTGGGTGGTGTTTATGTGTCCATCACTGTGATCGGTTACCTCCTCCTCCCCTCCTCTCCCGCCCTATCCTCCTGGCATCGCTACCCCCAGTCCTGTTCCTGGATTCCATGTGTTGTGAGCTCTTGTCTCTTATTTCTACCTGTGCACATGCTCTGGTCTAGCCCGCAGTGAAAGGCAGGACTGGGGTCATGATAGTGGGGGGTCAGGAAGCCTCACGGAACTAGAGGAACATTGTGTGTTTCATCAGTGAACATAAAAGATCAGGAAGCAATTTTAAATTCATACTAACTCAATGGCAGTGTAATACTTTCTACCAGGGTTCAAACCTTATAAAATACATAAAATATAAAAACCTTATAAAATAGATAAAATATGTGTTTTCATTATTTTGTGCACTTACAGAATGCTTGGTAAATAGTATGTGCTCATAAATATTTGTTAATATGTTCCTTTATGTTTACCTTACAGTGCCAATTATGGAAAGCCATCCTAATTATACCAAGTCCCCCTTGTTGAAGGATAGACTGCACTGTGTGTCTTTGTGCTGGATTCCAGCTCTGTTGAAAAGCTCTCTCCTGAAGTAGTGGCAAAACTCAAAAGGATTAAGAGGATAATGATAAAATGCGGTCAGTCTCACTCCACGTTGGTACTGAAATTTGATCGATCTATGATGTAGATAGTTCTTGAATGGGACAAACAATTCCCAGAGTTGCCATTCCGAATATTTCCTAACCCATCAGCATTGGATCAGCTTCAGCATTCATGAGCTGTATGACTGGCACAAACAACAAACTCTCTGTGCCCTAATTCTTGGTCTGCATAATTAGGATAATTTGAGTAGCCACCTTAGAGATTTAATGTATGGATTGGACAAGACATGTGAAAATTCAGTACAATCCACTCAGCTCTAACCACCTGCTACATTCATTTATTAATCATTGATCCCACATTACCCTCGAACCTTTAAAAGCTTGAAATGAGGTAAAAACAAACACTTGCATAAGGAAGATGAACATTGAACATTGACTTTAAGAGACTGGAGAAGAACCAATGCATTTGGATTATGGTGCTGGCAAAGAATATTGAAAGTACCATGGGCTTCCAAAAACGAAACCCCAAACCACCAAAAAACAAAAACCAAATCTGCCTGGGAAGAAGTACAGCCAGAATATCCCTCAGAAGCAGAGATGACCAGAGTGCCTCTCATGTTTGGGCATGTTACCGGGAGCTATCAGTCCTTGGAAAAGGACAGCATGCTTAGTGAAGTAGAGGGGCCGTGAAAAAGCGGAAGCTCCTCAAGGGCATGGATGGGCACAGTGGCTGCAACAATGGATGGGCTCAACCATGAGAAGAATTGCGAGGCTGGGCAGGACGGCATGCTTCACGCTGCTGTGCCGGGTCACTGCGAGTCAGAATTCGATGGCACCTGACACCACCAACAAGGAAAAGAACGAAGGAAGACGTGGTGTTTTATAGGGAGAGATAGTATGAGACTTTAGAGAAGGCAAGTACAGCCAAGGACATGGCTCCCTAGCTTGTCTTAGTCATATCCAACTTATTTGGGAGACAGTTTTTTTTAATAACAAATCATTTTATTGGGGGCTCGTACAGCTCTTATCACAATCAAATTTATCACGATTTTAATTAGAGTAAGATGCAAAGAGTCATTTTAATTTACCTACTCACTGAAATTTAAAATCTAGTTTTCACAGTTGTAGTACATGTTCATTACCTTTTTGAAGAGGTGCTTTCATGTGAAGTTTTATTCTCAGATGGAAGGCAACGAAGGGACTTCCCATATCCGAGGAATTTCAACCACTGATTGGAGAGTTCGCACTTGTTTGAGGAACAAGGGCCTTCCTAAGTACTTGACATCCCCCAAAGACAACCTATCGTTTTGTGGTTAGTGCCATCGAGTTAGCCATGACTCATGGCCACCTATATAACACAACAAAATATGACTTGCTCCTGTGCAGTGATATATGTGTTAATTAATGGAAGGCCGCTGATGCTATCTGGAATGCTAAGCATCACATACATATCTGTTGGGTGGAGGTGTGCCGCACGTGGCTTTGCTTACTTGAGTGGATCATGTGGATCTGATTAGGAAAGGTGACCTTATAGACCCATACAGATGAATGCCCGTGAAGCTCAAGGTAAGATAAAAATTCTTTCTGAGTTTCATAACCATAATTATATTGTATTTATATATATTATTATTAAAATACACACTTTAAAATTTTAAGGATAATTAATTGAATTACCTGTGTAATCCAAGCTTGGCCTCAAATTTGAAAAATGAATATATATATATTTATCTTAGACTCACATGATAATTCATTAAGATTGAATTCAATTTGATTAAATTAATACACTTTTATTGCCTTCATTTGGAACCAATATCTCTAGTCATATATATACATCATCAAAACAATTTTTTCATTATAAAGCTCTCAATTTTGTAGGTGAGGGGAGGCTAAGGAGAAGTAAGATAGGAAAATATTGACATATGAATATATGATGAATGTGACAAAATGAAGTGTATTGAACATTCAGAGGAGGAAAATGCGTGTTAAAGGGGCTAAGAGAAGATTTCCTTAGGGGAGTGGCACGAGGACATGTCTTTTAAGGCGTATTTTCAGGAGTAAAGAGAGACAGAAGGGGAAAAAGACCATGGGATAGCATACTTAAGTTGAATACATCAATGGACAAAAGGAGATGATTGAGAGCCAGAGAACCGTTCAGTTTAATGAAGGGCGCTGTCTTTTTTGGCGAGACAAAGTGAGAAAGGAATGTTTGCCTGGGAGCGTGTACTTTGTGCTGGTACAAATGCTTCTAGCTCATAGTAGTTTTTACAGAACTATTCCTTACTTTTTGTTTCTAACTCATGTTGAATCTATCATACATATTCCTAAACAATTAGGTGTGCTGTTAGAACTGGGCTAGGATGGTATTCCAGAAAGAACTCTATGGAACTCGGCCTTTCCCACCGTGCTCTCACTGGGCAAGGTGTTGCTTCTACCACTCTTGCCTGTTTTATGCTCCCAACAGTTTGCTGTATGTCTGTGATTTCATAATCTGCATTTGCATAAACATTATTGTTCATGGCTTAAAGGCACATGGGCTTCAATCTCTCTGTGTTGCAGCGAAAGGCAGTCCACTGAAAGTCTGGAATTCCTCATTCTGACATCTTTGTGGTCAGTAATTATAATTAAAAGGGGAACTGGACCTTGTGAAGGATACTCTGATCCTCTCTGTGCTGAAGCAGATGCTGCAAGCTGCAGACTTCTTGGAGGATTTGCCTCCTAAGGAAAGAGGCAAATCCCTTTGGTCGTATACAACCTTGGTTACTTCCTGCCTGGATCTTTTGGGTGCCAGTTTTCTTTTTGTTTGTCCCGGCCTTCCACTCACTGGTAGATTGGTATTTGTTCCTTTGCAGTTCTTGCTTTTCCCTAGAAGATATACTAGTGGTCAAAATATTTCCCCCTCTGTCTTGTTTTCAAATGCAATGCTAAAGTGACACTCCTTCATCATCCTATGTCTGAACCCCATAAAATATAGCCCTACCCTTTATGTAAAAATGTGCTTCTTTATTTGGAATTTAGAACTGTCTTGGACCTACATGATTCTGAATGCTAGTTGCTTTCTGACGGTACTTCTTCCCCAGGACCTTGGGCTTCTTATCGTATTTTTGACTTTGGGGTTCTTTTTTCTCATTCTAGACCTGCATCATCCAGGAGAGTCAAAATAGGTAGAGAGAGGGGTACCTTTTGTATTTGTGACCCAAGAATTTGTGAGCCCAAACCTGCATAAAGTACATGCTGTGCTGTTTGAGTAGATAATCCAGCAGAAGTTTCCCTCTGTATTCATATCGTGCATAAATATACATGTTAATTTCACTCATGAGAAATCAAGTTACGATATATGCTCCTCTACAGTTGTCTCATACTCTCAAATTCCCGAAAAAGCTCATATTCCGAGCTTTGCTCACCTGTCCCTACTACCTTGGTTTCTGTCTTCTCCTTTCTTCGTGGTGCACATTGCTCTCCAAGCAAAGATCATCTTAAACTTCCAGGGCCTAACACTGGCTCCTTGGTTGTGTTGCTGCTGTTGTTCTTGGCGCTGTCCAATTGGTTCTGACTAACGTACAAAGGAATGAGACACTGCCCCGTCTGGTGCCATCTTCGTGATTGTTCTTGTGCTTGTGCTCGCTCTTGCAGTCACTGTTTAAACGTTTTGTTGAGAGCCTTCCTTTCTGCTTGCCCTTCTACCAAGCATAATGTCCTTCTCCAGGGACTACGCTTTCTTGACAACATGTCTAAGGCACATGAGACAAAGTGTCTCCATCTTTGCCTCGAAGAAGCACTTGGACTGTATTTCTTTCCAGACAAATTCGTTTGTCCCTTCAGCAGTCCAGGGCACTTTCCGGGCCAGCACCGTAATTGAAACACATCAAGTCTTCCTCAGTCTTCTGTATTCAGTGCCCGCCTTTTGTATGCATATGAGGCAAGTGTACATACCATGACTTGGGTCAGGTCCCCAGAGTAATTTCCCTGCTTTTCAACACTAGAAGCAACGCTTCATTTGCTCTCCTGACTGCTTCTCCCATAAGCCTTGTTTAGAGGCCCAAGCAAGACAAAATCCTTGACGACGTCATCCTTTTCTCCGTTTGAGGATTGTGGTTGTCTTCAAGTTGATTTGGAACTGAGTCTTTCATCCGTGATATTAATTTTTCCTTAATCTTTATCACTTTAATCTTTAATATTAATAGCAAATGTTTCAAGCCTCCTTCACTGTCAGCAAGCAAGGTTGTGTCATCTGTATATCACGGGTTCTTAATAAGCCTTCTTCCATCCTGAAGCTGTATTCTTCTTTATATAGTCCAATTTCTCTGATTATGTGCGCAGAATACAGGTGGAATAAGTATGATGAGAGGATTCACAACCATTATGCGCACCTTTCCTGATGCTGAACCACGCTGTATGCCTTTGGTTGGTGTGACAGCCTCTTGATCCGTGTACTAGTTCCATAGGAGCACAAGGAAGTGTTCTTGGTTTCCCACTCTTCCAGATGCATCCATACTTTCTTATGTTCCACACAGTTGAATGCTGGCATAGCCAATAAAGCAGAAGTAAACACCTTTCGGGTATTCTCTGCTTTGGGCCCAGATCCATTTGACTTCAGGAATCATGTGCTTGCCCACATCCTTTTCTGGATCTGGCCTGAATCTCTCTATCAATGTATTGTTGCAACCATTGTTGATGGTTTTTAGCAAAATTGACTTGCATGTGATTTCAACAGTATTTTTCCATAATTTGAACATTCTGCTTGGTCACCTTTCTTTGGATTGGGTAGAAATATGCATCCCTTCCTGTCAGTTGGCCAAGTAGCTCTCTTTCAAATTTCCTGGCATAGATGAGTGTTTCCAGTGCTTCGTCAGCTGGTTGAAACCTTTCAGTTGGTGTTTCATCATCTCCTGGAGACTTGTCTTTGCTGATGCCTTAAGTGCAGGTCGAGCAGCTTCCTTCAGAATAATTGATTCTCAGTTATATACTTCTTGAAACGATTGAATGTTGACTAGTTGTTTTTGGTCTAGTAACAGTGTTTTTTCCATATTTTGTTTGATGCTTCCTGCATCATTCAATATTTTGTATATAGACTCTTTCATGACTACAACTCAAATCTTGTGTTTTTTCTTCAATTCTTTCAGTTAAAGATATGCTTAGCATGTTCTTTCTGGTTTTCTAGCTCTAGGTCTTTGCACATTTCATTATATTTTACTTCATCTTTGAGCTACCCTTTGTAATTTTCTGTTCAGCTCTTTGTTTTCATCATGTCCTTCATTTGCTTTAGCTACTCTTCAATTAACAGCAACCTTCAGAGTTTCTGCTGGTGCCCCTTTGATCTTTTCTTTCTTTTCAGACCATTCAAGCCCGTTTACTCTCGTCACGTGTCATGTTGGGATTTCATCCCACAGCTCATCAGGTTTTCTGTCAAATCTGTTCTTGAGATATCCTCAAAATTCAGGTGGGAAATACTCAAGGATGTATTTTGGCTCCACTGGACTTGTTTGACTTTAATCTGAACTTACATGTGTGCAGTTGATGGTCTGTGTTGCATGAGCTCAGATAATTCACTAGAAACATTTTGTCTATTTTCTCAATGACCAGAAGTAGAAAATAATCA
This sequence comes from Tenrec ecaudatus, assembly GCF_050624435.1. Lineage (NCBI taxonomy): Eukaryota > Metazoa > Chordata > Mammalia > Afrosoricida > Tenrecidae > Tenrec > Tenrec ecaudatus. The sequence goes on from NC_134530.1 coordinate 108,318,099, forward strand.
AATGTGCAAAATGTTTTTCAGAGATCAGAAACAAGGGAAAAAATAAATCGAAGAACATGAATTTTAATTCTTTTAAAAAATTATTTTTAAATTTTACTTCTATTACAATTTTTATCTTGTCACCGAATGGTGAAATTGAGGAACAAGTAAATGCAGGAAAAAGTGAAAAATAAAGACAACTAAAGAGATTTATTTTATTTTTGCTTTGGATGAAGATATATGGCACATTAAACTATTGCATCTTAAAAGGATAAATTTTGTATAAGAATCTTACTTTAAGCATAGACACCAAGCCCAAGGCAAGCACCTATTTCACGAATCTTCTGATCTGATCTCCCCAAGCAATGAGGCAGTAGGCCTGCCTCCTATTCATAATCCATATCTTGTACCTGAAAGGTAGGAGTGAGAGGTGAATGCTGGGTAATCATTATAGTGGGGCAGGAGAAAAAAAGAGAAAAAGAGGAAAGAAGAAAATAATGTATATATAAATATATGTGTATTTGTTTATATATATATGCCAATGTAATAAGATGGACTTTGGGTCTCTACTTCAATCTGACCTCAGTAAAAGAATGTCGTGCTCTAATAATGCAGCACTGTATGATATTCACCTTCCTGACTTGATTGCTGAAGACAAAATGGCTTCAATAAAGCTGATGGTGAGCAGCTATTAGAAGATATAGCATCTGGGGTCTTAAAGATGTTTAGTTCAACAAGCAACCATTTAGTAGGAAAGCAACAAAACCCACATGGAAGAAGCACATCAGCTTGTGCGATCATGAGTTGTAGAAGGGAAAAGGTATAAGAAGTTCAAGACCAAGCAACTAAATCAATGTGAAAGAGGGTGGATGTAGTAGAAACCCAAAACCAACCTGTAAGATAATTGGATGGTTCCTCTTAGTAGGGCCACACAAAAGGGATGATAAATCCAGTGTGCAGTTTAGGATTGATGAATCACATAACTACCCTCTAGTTCTTTAATATTTCCTCCCCTTACTATTAATGGCTTTTCATTTGTTTTACCTCATTAATCATATTACATTTATGTATGTTCATTTGTATACTTGAAATCATTTGATACATAAAAGTCAAGATAGATAACCCTTCAGAAACAGTAACAGCAGTAGTGATTTCCTGAGGGTACGGGAAGGTGGGAGGAGTGGGGAACAGGGAGTTGATAGCTTTGAAGACTATAACCTCACTCGATGTGATTGAACAACCAAATTTTATGTGAATGGCTATATTGGATGTGTAAAGTGTGGGGAAAAATCAACTATTATGGGGCGGGGGATAAGTAATGATTCCTAGGAGTTTACGTTAGGTGGGTGAGGGGATAATGCGGAGCTGAAATGAAGGAGTTCAAGAAGAACGAACATTTTTTTGAAACTGATTGTGGTAGTCATTGTACCATACTGCTTGAGGTGATGGAACTATGGAATGCTATGATATCTGTAAGCGTTCCCAATAAAAGGATAATAAAAAAGGTAAGCTGGGGATCTCAATATTATACTTTAATGTTATAAAGTAGTAATATAGAAGGAAGAACATTTCTTAGATTTAATAAAATATTTAAACCTAAAATATTTATGGGATGCAAATTCATGGCAAATATATTTTAAATATGATATACTTAATTATAAAGATTTTGGTGATTTCATGATTTATTATTCCTGATTTTGTGCATTAAGCATTGTTAAGAGTTCTTTGATATTGAGTCTGAATTGACTCTGTGAAAATAGGTTTGGCAGTTGTTATTTATATGAAAAATACCTTAGGAATATGAAGCAATGATATTTTTATTACATTGAGACAGGGAAGGATTAACAAGTACTATTGGTACTTTTCCTATGGTTTGAATATTATCTGAGGAATTGACCATCAGTTGATTTTCCCCCCAAATCCAAGAATAACTGAATTTGTTCAGAAATCCAAAGCAGACCAAGACCGTGAGGAATTCGTATCGCTGAAAGGCAAAGACTAAGGGGCTTGTGACTAACAATGTATTAGCTATTGGGATCACAGATCCCTTTAATGACGGTTATCTACAGACATTCAGTCTAATCTTTTATGATTATTTACAATGTATGGAATGGCCAGGAAAAAACAGCACCCAGTTAGAAAGTTCTCTTGGGATATCATGTTTGGTCCTATCATATAATCGCTGCCATGGTCTTTAGTCTAACATTCTTTTCTCATTCGAACGTTAATGGATAGGGCTACGCTGGCTCTCTTTCTCTCTCTTTGTAGCTGCTATTTTATTGGTGGTTTTGAGATCAGTACAGAAACATTGCGAACACTTTGCACACAATTCTTAGCACATGCACAAAAATACTAAAGTGGCATATAGGTACAACTACATATCAATTCCAGTGTCTTTCCAAATTTAGATTTGGAGGTAAATTTTCCTTAAGAGGTTATCAGGTACCAATATCTTCAAATGCTGGTAAGCTGTTATATCATATGCCCCACTAATTCACAATTTAATGTCACACATATTACACATTGTTCAGCCCTTCAGAGCACATCACAACGTTATTAGGAAAATGGGACTACCACAGGATACACAAAGTTCCGACAAGAAAACCATGACAATGGAAGGGTTTCCAACAGAATTCCACGAAAATACCACCACATGGAAACAGAATTGTAAGGGTTCAAGTCATATGAATGTATAACTGTGACACCAAATTGCAAAACATTATCTACATTTTGTCTTAGGGATACAGAGCTCCCCCCCCCACCCTGCCCCATTCCATGGATTGCTATATTGATAACCACGACAGCCAACTCGTCCGACAATTCAACATCCCAATATTTTCTGGTTGTACAAAAAAATAACCGAGCAATAAATTATTTTGTGTGTTAACCAAAAGGATTTACGTACATTTAAAAAACGGCATGAAGTGGGATTTCCTCCTTCTTAATTCCTCTGAATCTTACAAGAGGGAGACAGGGCTCATTAGCAAGGCCGGCCTCGCTGCCATGGAGTCAGTGTGACAGGAGACCCCGGGGTTGGAGACTGTGTGTTCACAAGAGAGGATGCCAAGTCTCCCTCCAGGGGCTTCAGCTGGTTTCAAACAGGCAACGTCGGGGTCGCGACCCGACTCCCCCCCACCACCCCTCCGGGGTCTCTGCATTAGCCGGACTAGCTCTGTTTCTCTCACTCCATGGGCGGCGGGGCTCTCCTCCAGTTTCTGTGTCCCTGGTCGGCAGGTAAATCTTTCCTTTCCGGGTTCGTTTCCCCACACCTGGTTCCCAGCAGCCCCTCTCCCCCTGCTTGCCCTCCCCCCTCCCTCTTGTCCCTCACCCCACCCTAAGACTGGTCCCTTCTGCGGCGCGGGCGGGGTTTGCTGCCCACCTCGCCCATCTCCTCTGCGTCTCTTTCATGAAGACCCCAGACACTAAACATTTGACGGGATTTTGAACTCGCGTTTAATGCTAGCGCCCATCGAAGAACATACACATCCAGTAGGACAGACAAGTTCAACAAGTTCCAGGTAGAATTTATTAAATGGCTTGGTCACGCCTGCCCCCTAGTGGAGGCCGTTCAACATTAGAACGCTGCAGCGCGCAGGCTGAAGCTTGAAGAGCCTTCAAGGCTTCTAATTAGTGACCCAGAGCTGTAACAACAGGACATTGCACTCATCTGCAAACTTCTTTGAAAAATCAATTTTTAAGTGGAAAGGAACATAATCCTAGCGTTAACTCTGATTGTATTTTTAATCCCCGTAATGCAGTCTGTCCTTTCTGGCTTTATATCAGACCTGTAATGCAAACACATGTGCACTTGTAGCTGACATTAAAATATGACATTTAATTAAACATGTGTGTCTATGTGCACGATATAAACATACATGTATAATACTCATGTTTTATGCTGATACACTAATACTTCATTTGGTTGCTTTTTACTATGCTTTTCATGTCTGAGATTCTTGAATGTAATTACTTTGGGTAATAAAGTTGTGAATCTACTTATAAAAGAACATAATTTGTACAGGTATATGGAACAAGAGAGACATTATATTATGCTTCCTCAATTTTAGCTTAAAGTTGAAATAGTATCATTCTATATAAACCAAGAGTTTACAAATAGTGTATAACCATAAAATGACAACATGTCCTACTTCTTTCAGCAATGCTGTGTACACAGAGATTTATAATGGATTTCTTTCTGCTTTGGACCATGAAACTCAAGAACCTTACGATCGGTGGTCCGGTTACACGGTACTTAATTTATCAAACTTCTACATAGCTCTCAACACCCAGATTTGAATAACAGTGTGTGAAATCATGTTATTAAAGAGAACACATTAAAAGTTTGGATACTGCACTGAAACTACAGGAGAATTTCATATTTGGTTCCACTTTAGAGCTACTAATTCTTGGTTTGCTTTGTTTTCTCTTAAGCAAAATGAGGACAATCACAGTATGTACAAGAGCCCTCTTAACACAGTGGTTAAACATTCAACCTGGAGCTGAAAACTCCCAGCTGCTGTGCAGGAGGAAGGTGTGGAGTCAGCGTCCATAAAGATTTACAGCCTGAGAAACCTTAGGAGGAGGACCACTCTTCTCCATAGGGTCACTATGATTTGGAACCAGTGTGGGGATTCAGATGGTTCACACCAGTTTGGCAGGACTGATACTTAAATTTTTTTTTTCTGAGTTCCGTAAACTGATGGCGAAAATGGCACTTGTAATCAGAACTTGCTTCAAGTGCTTCAATTCCGCTTCCTTCGCAGCAAGGAAGGTGGTGTCACTTGCATATTGCAGGTTATTAATGAGCCTTTCTCCAATCTTGATTTCAGGTTCTTTTTCAGATAGTCCAGCACCCCAAATTATTTTCTCGGCATACAAATAAAAATACGGTGGATGGATACAATAGCTTTCTTATTTTAAAACATTCAGTGTTCTTTTGTTCTATATTTTTTGAACTATTGACTCTTAATCTATGTACAAATTCTGCATGAACACAATTAAGTACTCTGGAATTCTCTCTCTCTCTCTCTCTTTCTCTCTCTCAATGTTATCCACAGTCTCTTATGATTCATAGAGTTGTATGTATTGCATAGTCAATCAAGCACAAAGAAAGGATCTTTATCCTACTTTCTGCTTTCACACAAGATTCATCGGACATTAGCAAAGACATTCCTCATTCCAGTCTTCCTCTGCATCCACTTGGAATCTCTTGCAGATAACTGGAGATGGGCTACAGCACCTCTTGAATTTTCTTCAGCAAAGCTTTACTTCTATGTGATATTAATGATATTGTTTGATAACAACCACATTCCATTGGTTTCCCTTTCTTTGTAATGGACATAATATGGATCTCTTCCAGTCATTTGGTCAGGGAGTTGTCTTCCTGTGAGTGCCTCCTGCAATGTCTTAATTCAGTGGGTAGCTCTGTAATCTCTGGGGGCTTGTTTTTTCCCCCCAATGTCTTCAGTGTAGTTTAGACTTCTTCCATTGGCCCTTGACCATATGCTTCCTTTTGAAATGACTGAAATATTTTTGTTACAATGACTTTGTGTATTCCTTCCACCTTCTTTTTGGCGCTGGCTGCATCATTTAATATTTTGCCCACAAATCAACACCAAACTCACTACCATCAAGCCAATACTAACTCATTTCAACCCTTTAGGGCAGCGTGGAAACTGTCCTGGGGAGCTGCTGAGACGGTAACTCTTTACAGGATTAGAAGCTTATCGTGGCTCTTGGTTCAGACGCTGACATTGTGCTCAGCAGCCCAACTGGGACCCACTACACCCCCATTGTTCCTTCAAAAAGGCAGCTCAGGGCTTGGCTCTTTTCTTCAGTCTCCCATCTTGAGAACTGCTGTGCTTCTTCTTCCCTTTTAGTTTTCTAACTCCAGACCTTCGCTCACTTCATTGTAATACTGCATGCTCTTTTCTGAAGTTGCCATTGGAAATGGTCTATTGATCCCTTAAACTTGCTCATTTCTTCCAGTAGGTTTATCTACTCTACACTCGAGAACAAGTGTCAGATTCGCTTCCGAGATCCACTTGGATCTTTTTTCTTTTTCAAATGCCTTTTCCTTTCCTTATTTACGATGTCTTTCATTTCATCCTGGAGGTTTTCCTGTTCTTGAGATGCTCTCTAACAGCAAGTAGAAGGCATTTAGAGATGCATTTCGGCTCTTTTCAGCTGTTCTTAATTTTCTGGAGATTAAACCTGAACTTGCCTGTGAGTAGTTGATGGTCTACTAACATTATTTTGATTGATGATATTTAACTTCTCCCATACTTCTTTCCACAGATGTAGTAAATTTGATTCCTGTATATTATGTCTGACCATATAATTAAATGAGATGGTATATAAAAATATTTTTTTCAAAGAGTTTGACAAACATTAAGCTCTAGAAAATGCTTCTTCTCATTATTTATCTTTCTCTTATCTTCATTCTATTGTATCTCCTCACTACCTCCATGACCAACAAATCAGAAATTGACTTAATCATATAGTTTTCAATCTGCTGTCTGTAAATACTGAGTCAATTTGCAGCATTTTTATATTGGTTATTTCACTACATGGCTGTTCACTTGACTCCCCTATTTTAAGGTGACAGAGTTCAATTGGTAAAGTTTCTGATACATAATAGATGTCCAAAAATTGTGAAATTAGATGATGTGATTCAAAGGCATGTGAAAGCCAAAAGGAAGTGGAGCTGATTTATTAAAGTCAATGGAAAGCATCAACAGAGCCAAATAATCTTCCGTGTAGAGTACATGGTTAGAAAAGGCAAAGAGAGGTGGAGCTGAGACCAATATCCCTGTTAGTAGCCAATCTTAGTAAGCACCTGTACTGATCGGATGCCAGACAGAAAACAGTAAGGGAATTTGATGTAAAATGTTGACATTACAACAACAAAGAAGCCAAGCTAAGGAGCGAGAAGTAAGCAATAGGTTAGCAAAAGCAGGATGTGGCTAACCACCCTGGGACTTGGAGGAGCAATGTGATGACATGGTCTCACCAGGCCAAGAAGTGGAGACTATCCCAGGAAGAACGGCATGTATAATGGCTATCCCAGGAAAAACTGGGACTGCAGAGGGAGGAGGCTTCCCCATAGGAGCTGGGGCCATAAAGAAGACACAGCTGCTGCCCGAGAGCCTGTCAGAAAACATTGGGAGAGGATCAGACTAGTCCAGCCTCTCGGTTACTTATTCCCTCTGTGCTAGTCTGGGGACTTTAGAGAAACAAATGCACAGAAACTCTTATATAAGAGAGAGTTTTATATAAAGGGTAATTGTGCATCAAGAAAACATCCCAACCCAGTGCTACCCAAGCCCACAAATCCAACATTGACCCATTAAACCATATGTCCAACACCAATTACAAAGTCCTCCTCCATCTCACAAAACATAGGCAATGATACCAACTGCAGGAGGAAAGCCAAGTCAGTGCATGTGTAAGCATCTCAGTGCTGGCAGGGGTCTCCACATGACTGCTCCAGCACCCAGGGCTGCATCCGGGTAGGTCCTTGTGGCTTCTCCCCAGGGATTTCTTGCAGGAAGTGAAGCCTTGCCAGCTGAAACAGGGAACTGGCTAAGGCAGTGGGATCCTGGTCCGACCATCAGAAAGTAAGAGACCCAAGAACTCAAAAGACAAAGCTCACCGAGCTATTTATCCCTCTGCCCTTCAATTAAGCCCACATGTGTTTATCAGCCAGGTGGACACAATAAGCTAACTCACCCTCCAATCTGCCAGTGTCTCCTACTGGATAAATTCAAAAACAAGCCAGCTGAGATGGGAGCTTAAAGCAGAGATGGACAAAGATTAGTGAGAGTTGGATGCAAGTTGGATATACAGCTGCTGGTTTTTTTCATAAACCCTTTTCATACTCGCATCTTCCTTTCCAAGCACTCGGATCGCTCCATTTCAACAAACATCCAGACCCATTGCCATCAAGTCAACTCTCGCTCACGGTGATTTCATGTGTAATAGAGGGGGACGGTTTCATAGGGATTTCTTGCCAGACTTGGCTATCATGGTGCATTTGGATGGGTTTGACCTGCCAGCCCTTTCTATGAAGAGTCACGTGCAAATGTCGTGTGCCACCTAGAGACCTCTCCAGTTCTAAACAGTGGGACCCTGTTCATGCTTCTGCACACACAGCATCTGGGTCTCCCCTGTTAGGATATAACAAATTGTTCAAGCCTTACTTGAATGCTACTTCGCTATACAACTTTGATCTTAATATCAAGTAAAGTATTACAACCACAATATATAGTCTTTGATTTTGCTCCCCACTGTGTGACATTCAAGCATTATCATAAGTAACAAACTTTTTATGTAATGATGTAAAACCTTGGAAACTATATGGGGCAACTCTACTCAATAGAATTGTCCCACCGAACTCGTCATATCTACGAGCAGGAATTGGCCAATGGGGTGAGCTTGGTTTGGGTGACAGCAAAAAGAAGGACGCTCCCTTCCATGTGAAAATAATGGCTCAGTCTGGATGTTGAAATTTTAGCTTTAGTTTTAAATTTTAATTTGAAATAAAATATCAGATTTGCTCTAATACCGAATGTGTGCTAACATATAGTAATAACACACTGTAATTTAAAAACTGTGGTAATTCCTTGAGAGGTGAACTAAATACTGTGGTGGATTTTGAAATTTTCTATAAAATAATAGAAAACTTTGTGAAATGAAAATATCAAAATTAAGCTATTATTTTTTTCTTGTTGTATTCTCCATCTAGGCTTGTCTACTTTTGTAACCCTTCCCCCGGCAATTCTACCCTCTTCAACTTACGTCGTATCAAAATGGCAGTGTGGGCATCCTCTAGGGAGCCAAACTGCATTCTCTTTGATGTTCATTGAGCTTGGGTAACAAAAAGAAGTCTGCAGGGCAGTCATAAGATGGATAAAATAAGGGTTTCCCCTGAAAATCTCACGGCAGCCCTCGCCACCCGTGAAGAAGGAGCAGGTGCAATGTCAAGATGAGAAAAAAAAAATTCTTTTTGCAACTTTCCTCGCCCTTTTCCTGGCCAGGGCAGTTTTCAATTTTCTTAAAACATTTTCTGAATAAACCCCCCACGATAATTCTGCATCCGTCAAGAATATATGTCAAGATTACCATTTTGGAATCTTAAAACAAACAGTTGCTGTCACATTCTAGACTGATTTTTTTACATTAGTATTGTAACTGTTCTATCAGATTCCCTCTTAAGACACTGCCATATATGAATCCTTTTCCTTATTTTTGGACAGTATCCTACTGAGGAGAAGACATGCATATTTCCCAGAGAATTTATCGATGGCACTCCATTCATTTCACAAACATTTTGTTTGCAAAAACAAATGTATGTGTGAACTGGAGCCCCAGTAGTAATACTTTTAATACATTTTGATTATTTTTTAAAGTAATTAACTTTAAAAAAAACACTTTATCTCACCTAAAAGTTTTAATGATACAATAGACACACAGTATACACAGGCTGACTATTTTCTTTAAAGGCTGAATAATTGGGTTACCAGATTTTTTTAGACATTCTCTGTATTGCAGCTATTTTTCCAGATTCCACCAGCCTTAATGGGTGAAGAAACAAGTAAAAAGCACAACACAACAAAAACTCTTTACCATTGATTCAACTCTGACTAATGGACAGTCCATAAGTTACAAAACAGAACTGAGAGCTATAAGACTTGGCGGGGTTCCGGAAGCCCACAGCTGAACGCTCAGACAGAGTCAAGCCAAGTGTGCAACTAAAGAAGATGAAGAGGGCAGAAAGAAGGGGCAAGGACTTGACTCTATTCTTGGGAGAGTCGAGAAGCAGAAGAGCCTAGTGTTTATTCAACAACGGGGTTTTATAGTTCTTGAGGCTTGAAAGCCCCTTGTTTTATGTACACATCAAACAAATGGGCAATGTACTAATCCTGAGTATTCTAAGCCCCCAAGGGGAATACTTCAAAGGGAGTACCAGGCATGCCAGAAACAAGAGGTGCAAACTCTTCCGTAAGAAAGGGGACAAAGAGAGCAGATGCTCCTGGAGACGAGCATCTTTTCACTGCACATGAGGGTCCAGGGTCTGCAGGAGACAACTCTATAGTAGCGTCGATGGGGTAGATGAGAGGTGAAGGACCGTCCTGGAGTCTGTACATGGAGACGCTTTCCGTATCCTGTACTGCGACCGGAGTGCCTCTCACTAGGAATGGCGTGCCAAGCCCTGTGGTCACAGGCGCTGGGAGCAGGCCACATGCACTCCTTCCAGGTCTATAAGACTGTATTGGTGTCATCTTCCTGGAAGTAGGTTCTCCAAGCCTTTCTTTATAGCACTGCCTGGTAGGTGAGCCGCCAACTACCTAACAGTGAGTGTCAGAGATCAAACCCTTGTGCCGCTCAGGGACCTTTGGAAACAAGGGTTATGAGTGGAAGGTTAGGGACTGAAATCATAATGCAAACAAACATACGCACACATGCATGCATATAACATGTGTGCACATATTCATCTGGATTTACCTATAGCAGAGTTAAAAATTTATAACAAATTCTGTGAGGTCATAAGCAACTTAATTGCTGGCACTGTTAACCTTTCCATAGATGTAGACTTCAGTTTCCAACTTTCTTTCACCAGTGTCAGGCTTCCGGTGCTCCTGTGCCTGGACAACTTGCTCTGCAGTTGCTATTGCTGCACTGCGCCAATCCTCAGCTGTAGCCTCCAGCCTTGCTCCCCATCCGGCCGCCCCAGACCGCAGCTGCTTGCGAATGCTTGCTTCTCATCCAGGCTACCTGTTCTCTACACTGACTGCAACTTAAAAATGTGTATATTGTAAGTCATGTAAACTAGGAATTACAGGTTGGACTTCTGTTTATATTCAAGAAAACGGGTTCTTTCTATCCTCCATGATTGCTGTTCATAATATTCTCCACTGTGCAGGACATCGCTCCAGAATCTAGAGTCCAAGTCAAACAGCATGAAAATGAGACCTGGAGACGTGGCTATCCCATTGTGTTTTATCACTAGATAGCTCCGTGATTTGGGGGCTGATACCACCACTTCTGTAGGGTTCAGATATTTTATTTGTAAAAAATAAGGAGCTTAGAGTGTGTAAGATTAATTATAAGCTCCTTTTGAGATCTGGATTCAATGATATAACTACAAAAATCCTGAGGTAAATATTTGCATCTATGGGAAAAGAGGGCAACAAAAACTATAAATATTAATGTCTAGCACATGCAGTTTCTTTCTCTTTTTTTCACATGCAGTTTCATGATTGAACTTCATATTGAAAGCTTACTGACTGGGCAAGCAGTAGAAAAGCACTTGGGGAAAAAAAGGCATTGACAATCTTTCTGTGCCTTTTATTTTACCTTCTGCTAGATTTGTATTTGGTATGTGTTTAATCACAGTTTGTAGCCCAATAGAATCAAAGTAGAATATAAAAATCAAACCACTTTTGTCCTGTTTTCATACCCCATTTAAAATGACCAAAATTATGTCTGTAATTGGTCTCAGTTTGTCACTCTATTGGCTTCAGGGCAGCCATGGATAGATGCAGAAGAGTAGGAATATATTTTAATTAATTACTTCAAGCAGGTTATCTGTTTGTAGCCAGCCATAGTAGGCAGTGGTGCTGAGCAACAGGGGCAATGGGAGAAGGAGTGATGGGAGCAAGTGAGACCAAAGGCGGAGCAGTGGGGGCCAGGAGGGGCAGGCAGGTGAGGGGCGCACCTTCTGCACTGCAAAGGGCCGTCGAAGTACAAGCTCTGCGAACTCCATCGTGATGACGGACCAGGAAGATGGCTGGGGGCTGTGTCCAGCTGCTAATTTTATTTCCACTTTATTTTCTATTAGCCACAAAACAAATTGGTTGCATTAAAAGTCAGCATAATTCATAAACAGCAATACATTACCTATGCTGCTTACCCTGCACAACATGAATTATTGTTGTTGTTCCCCCTCCCCCCCACTCCCAATGCCCATTATTCTGAATATGTTGCAGAAGTGTAGAGCAATCCACAGGATTAGAAGACAAAGACTCACAAAGCGAACTGTAACCAAGGCCATTTATTAATTTCTATGACCTACAGGGTAATCAAACCCCCCTCACCAAAATCAAAGATGAGGAAAGGCATCATCACCATGTAAAATTAATTGGAAATACCCAAATAATTCATTGCTTACTTCATTCTTCTCAGATGCCTCTCAGAAATTACCTGGGTGTGCAAACAGGTGGGGAATCTTGAATGTACAATCCTCCTTGAAAACAGCTTCTTCTTTTTGCCCTTTCTGATAGTGACTGATGAAGAGGGGCCACCGAAATTCACTGGGTGACACTGTTCTAGAAGATGTCCCTGCCTGTACTATACAAAGGAATCAGTAAAGCCAGGCCGAGATTCATGAAGCAAGTGAGGTTTTATTTTCGTTGGCATGGCATCTCTTAGTTCCCGATCCTTCCCTTGCCTGGCCCTTGTGTGAACTCCATCTTTCGAGCAGCCTGCACTTGTTGTTAGGTGCTATGGAGTCAATGCTGACCCACAACAACCCCAAGCACAACAAAAAAAACCATGGCCTGGTCCCGGGCCATCCTCACAATAGTTCTGTGCCTGAGCCCATTGTTGCTGCCACTGTGTCCGTCCATCTCCTTGAGGGCCTTCCTCTCTTTCACTGTCTTTGTACCATACAAAAATCATGTCCTCCAGGAACCGATGTCCCCCGACGAAAAGTCTAACGTAAGCCAAGTGTTGACATTCTCATAAAGTTACAGTCTCCGAAACCCACAGCGACAGTTCTGACCTGTCCTGTAGGGTTGCTATGAATTAGAATTGACGTGACGACAGTGAGGATTTTTTTTAGAGTTTTACCATGTCTTGAAGTATAGAGCATTTACACACACACACACACACACACACACACACACACACACACACATTTCTGAGGATAGGTCAGAAAAGTATTGCTACTAGTGTTCCAGTTCATACATGCAGTTCCAGTTCCTGTATGCACCGGCTATCCGAAGAACACATGTGTAGACCTGCCTCTGCACTCAGCAAATGGCTGCAGACAAGTTTCAAACTAAGACACTTTTCTTTCTCTCACTCGGGAGTCCTGAAAATTCACTCAAGAAAGCAGTGACTTTTGAGAGGTCCTGCTGGGCCAGTTAACTTTTAAAAAGTCAGCTCAGGAAGTTATGGTGACTATTTGGGGGGGGGGGGTAGTGGTGGTAGCAAAGTGATAATATAAACTTTAATCATTTGATTGGTAGCTCTTACAGATATCATCACATTTCATAGTTCAATCACATTAAGAGTATTGTACAATCACTACCACAATCAGTTTCAAAACATTTTCTCTCTTCTTGATCTTCTCAAAATCAGCTTCCCTTTATCCCCTCCCTCCCTCATCCTACCCACCAGGAACCCTTATTTATTTATTTTTCTCAATAATAGGTTTATTTTTCTCCTTCACAATCTAATACAGCCATTCACACACAATTCTGTTGTTTGATCCCATTATTCCCCTCCAGTGGGATATGCAATCATCAGTGCTATTAGTTCTCTAGTCCCTCCTCCCCGCTTCTTCCCATACCCTCAGGGAGTCATTACTTCAGTTACTCTCTCTGAAAGGTGATCTATCTTTGCTCGCGTGTGCTGAATGGTCTTAAATATACAAATGAACATATGCAAATCTAACATGATTTATGAGGTGACACATATTGCTTTCTTCTAAGAAATCTTTACTGTACCCCCATTCAGCCAAGATTCCTTTGCCACTGTCTATTATAACCTTTAACACCTAGATTAATTAATGTTCTCTGTTTTTACATTTTATTACATGTACTATTTGTACTCTTTTTTGTCTCCATTTTTTGTTTTGCTAAGCATTTTATTTGTCATTTAGAACTGTTTGTTACTTTTCATGATGCGTTTGAATTATCTGGCATTTGAATCCTGTTTTGTTTTTGTTGTTTACTATTGTGCACAATGCTGATATCAGGACTCTCAAATGTATCTGAGTAGGCATACTGAAGGTTATTCTTTAGGTATGCAGGTACTGAATACATTCCCTGATGCATTAGATTGACATACATTTAACTTTAATTGATATTGACAAACCTTTAATATTTTCTCTCTTTTTTCTTACTCCAAGTATTAGCTTGGCTCTTCCTTACTCCATAAATAAATCATGCCTCTTCAAAACCAAATAGTATAGTGGTCATGTGCTTGGCTGCTTACTGAAAGGTCAGTGGCTGGATCCATTAGGTGCTCCATGAGAGAATGATGTAGCATCCTGTTTCCATAAAGAATTACACTGCAATGGAGTACTACGCATCCCTAAAATGCAGTGATGAATGCCTAAAGCACATCGCTTCATGGGAAGAACTGGAGGAAGTTATGCTAAGTGAAGCTAGCCAAGCACAAAGGGACCAGCACAACATGAGTCCGCTGAGGTAAGCTTGAAAATGCAAAAGGGCATAGAGAAAAGGCTACTGTGTGTACATTCCTGGGGTGAGGACCAGGTAGTATGGCAGGTGTCAGACCAAATCCAGGGGTACATATGGTAGCCAACTAGAAAGGAAGAGAGGAAAAGACATGGGTAATAGGGTAACTGGGCATTAACCTACTCAAGGGGAGGGTGTTATTTATATCTCCACAGGGAAAGGTGGACCAGACTCCAACCTGGTGCTCCAAGACATGAATGCAACATACTGGCATAAAGCAGGGAACCAATAGAGATGTCTGAGGGGCCAGCCCCAATCCTGATTATGTGGATAACCCCTTCTCCCCCCAGAAGAATTCACTTATGAGGACAGCACTGAAGCTACATCTGAGGGAGAGAGACATGTATGATCAGAGCACATGGGAGCAAATGAAGGGGGAAGAAGAGAGAGTGGAGCATATTCTGGCCCACCAAACCTGGAGGACAATCTCCCTGCTCAGAGCAGTCAGTGCACAGAGAGGACCATATGGCTATAGCCCCACTATGAGACACAAAATCCCACATTGACCCATAGCCCTACAGGGGACAACACTGGAGACATAGTGCAGGAATTTTGCCTAATGTGACCCCACCACACCAAGGCAAAACACTAAGGGCGTGCAACAGAACAGCAAGGGGAACAGAGCAATCAAGTCCTAAGGGAATATCAAAAATAGACTATGGGGCCAGGGCCCCAAGGACTCCATCAGACTCCACCAGAAAACATTCCTAAAGGTCAACAAACAGACCTTGAACTATTTACAGACTTTTCATTTTCTGTCCTTTGTTGTTGTTTTGTTTTGTTGCTTTGTCTTGCTCTGTCTTTTTTCCCATATTATTATCTCTACATGTCTATCTAGATAAGATAAGAAGGATAAACAATCTGGAGGAGAAAACAATGGGACATGGGAGAAGGGGAGGATGGGAAAGCAAGTGGGTGTTAACAAACCCAAGGACAAGGGATCAACAAGTGATCTAAAACTGATGGTGAGGAGGGTGTAGGAGGCATGGTAGGGCTTGATCAAGGGCAATGTAATGGAGAAGAATTACTGAAACCCAAATGAAGACTGAACATGATAGTGAGACAAGAGGAAGTAAAAGGAAATAGAGGAAAGAGCTAGGAGGCAAAGGGCATTTACATAGGTCTAAATACAGGCATATACATATAAATACATTTATATATGATAATAGGGAAATAGATCTATGTGCCTATATTTATAGGTTTAGTATTAAGGTAGCAGATAGACATTGGGCCTCTACTCAAGTACTCCATCAACACAAGAACACTTTGTTCTATTAACCTGGTATTCCATGATTCTCACCTTTCTGACACAATTGCCAAAGACAAAGTGGGTGCATAAGCAAATGTGGTGAAGAAAGCTGATAGTGCCCAGCTATCAAAAGATAGAGCATCTGGGGTCTTAAAGGCTTGAAGATTAACAAGTGGATGTCTAGTTGAGAAGCAACAAAGCCCACATGATAGAAGCGCACCAGCCTGTGTGTTGATAGGATCAGGTATCAGGCATCAAAGAACTGGAACAAAAAATCATATCGTTGTGAATGAGGGGGAGTGTGGAGTGGAGACTCAAAGTCCATCTATTGGCAACTAGACATCCCCATATAGAACGGTCATGGTGAGGAGACAAGCCAGTCAGGATGCAGTGTAGTACCGATGAAACATTAAACTTTATTCGAGTTCTTTAATGCTTCCTCCCCACCACTATTATGACCCCAATTATACCTCACAAATCTGGCTAGATCATGGGTACAGATAAAAGCTGGAAACACAGGGAATCCAGGACAGATAAACCCCTCGGGACCAATATTGACAGCAGCCATACCAGGAGGGTAAGGGAAAGGCGGGGAAAGACAGAGGAAACTGATCACAATGATCTACCTATAATCCTCTCCCAGGGGGATGGACATAGAAAAGTGGGTGAAGGGAGACATTGGTCAGTGTAAGACATGAAAAAATAAGAATAATTTATAAATTATCAAGTGTTCATGAGGGAGGGAGGGTGGGGGAGGGAGAGGAAAAAATGAGAAACTGATACCAAGGGCTCAAGTAGAAAGAAAATGTTTTGAAAATGATGATGGCAACAAATGTACAAATGTGCTTGACACAATGGAGGGATGGATGGATTGTGATAAGAGTTGTATGAGCCTCCATTAAAATGAGTGAATTAAAAACAATTACAGTCTTGGTAACTCTATGAGATTTACCAATTTTGTCCTGTAGAGTTGCTATCGGTTGAATCAACTCGTTGGCTTGCGTTAATGTGTATTACTTTAAAGTCAAGCGATAAAGTTCTTATTTCATGATTAAGTATGATACTTGCTATAGATTTCTTGTAAACTCTTATCAGTTTATGAAAGTTCACTTCTATTTTCAGTGTGCAAAGTGGCCTTTAATTGACTTTCAAATGATAAGCTAATCTTACTTTCTGAAAAATATAAAGCACTGTGGTCATACCATAATTTTTTATTTCATATATCAGTGAATTGTATTTGTTATTTGTTTAAAATCTTTGATCAATATTCCTGAGGGTCTATAGATTTCTTGTTTAAGTCATTGATTGTTATATGAAGCATGTGGTGGTTTCGTAAAACAAGTTCGAAAATGTTCCAGCATTGCTTATGTTTTATAAAAGAAAATATACAAGATGCTGAAAAATTCATGAGATAACTCACTGAGGACTGGCATTATCTTACAGATGTGTTCATTTTCATTTTTTTAAATTTTAAGTGTTTATTTGTTTCAAGATATATCTTACATACAACAAAATATTAATTTTAAGTCTTTAGTTTGGTAGATTTTTATCTTTGTCTACCATTGTACATCTGCCACAATCACTTTCATTTCTGAAAACTTTCCTCATGACTCCTTGTGGTAAATCCCCTATATCTAGGACAGAATTGTTTGGCTTGTTGTCCTTATAGTATTGTCACTTACAGATTTTTTAATAAATAGAATTATGTAATAGGTAATTTTTTGCATTTGAATTTTCACACACTGTGACAGTTTAAGATTTCTTAATGTCACTTTTTATACTAACATTTTGTCCCTCTTTATTGTAGATTAGAATCACATGCTATGCACATACATTTACCAGTTGATGGACATTTAGTTTATTCCAAGGTTTACTTATGAATTGTGAATACTGTAGTAAACAGCCATGTACAGGTGTTTGCAGTTTCATTTGGTTTTGAAAATTATGTAGGAGTCATATAGTAAATGTGTGCTTTTATAAGTGGGTGTCCAATTTTTGAATTACCATCAGCAATGTGTGAGCATTTTTCTCCCCCCACCCTGCCTTTTTGGTCAATACTTAGCATTATCTATCTTGAATTTAGCCCTAGTGGTGAGTGTGCTTGGTTATAGTACTGAATTTTAATCTGAAATTCTATGATACCTACTGATGCTAATGACCTAGCTTGATTAGTCATTTATTTTTGTGGAGTGTCCTCAAATTGTTCGGCATTTCAATTTAAAAAAATGTTGAGTGATGTTCACTATGTGTTCTGATGTTTGACTCATTTATTATTTATTTTTCTGGATATCAGCCCTATGTGAATACATTTTCAAATTCTATCTCCTAATTTAAAGACTTCTTAATTACGGGTTTCAAAGAAAAATGTTCCAAATTTTAATAACATTTATTTTTTCAATATTTTCCTTTTTATATTCGGTTTAAGGGATATTTTTCCTAATTCAACATTGCTAAAAAAATTTTCTTAAATTTTCTTCTAAAGATGCAATTATTTAGCTCTATATTTAGCTATATTGGGTTGAATCTTGTATGCCTGTGAATTAATACTCACCTTAGCTGCTATGAGGAAGAATTGACTGCATGGCAATGAGTCTGATTTTTGTTTTTGTGACATAAGGTGAGGTTAGAGTTGGGTTTTGGCCAACTCCTCATTTAGTTACTTATTCTATACTGTTTTTTTAAAACTCTTTTGGCACTAAATTAATTTGAACTTTGGTTAGATATATCTGAAATTAAAGTGTGAGTCTATTTTTGGCCTTTCCATCTGTTCCATTGAATTATATTCTCTCCTTATGACAAAACCACAGTATCTTTTTTTTTAACTTAAAATTGTGATTTAGATGTAGGTTGACAGAGCAGATGATGAGTTTCCCATTCAATAATTTTGTTTCAACTCGTCCATTTCCATTCCCCAGGGTACCATCACTCCCACCACTTCCTCCTGTATTTAATATTCTCCATCCTCCTTCTTTCGTAAGCCCCTGTCCTTGGGCAAATGATCTTCAAGAGTTGATTATTATAACAGGCTAGAGTCCAGCTCCAGGTCTAAAGGATGACTAAAGGCCATAATCTTGGAGACCCATCAGTCTCTGCATCACTTAGGACATGGGATGTGTCTGTTCCATCCTATTCGGTCCCTCTCCCAGGACCACGAAGCTGGCCCTTTTCAGAGCAGTTGGTGGTGGGAGCAGGGCACCGTGGCGTTCTGTTCTCAGGGATGTGGAGACTTCTTTCCACAGACGTTAGTCCAATGGACTAGTTGTCTCCCCATCTTTCTCTCTCTTCTTCCCTCCAGAATACTTCAATATCTGGATTACTTTGACTTTCAAATAAGTTTTGGAAGCACGTATGCTAATTTTCCAAATTTGTTTTATCTTAAGGTAGTTTTGTGCATTCTATGATCTTTGTATATACATTTTAATATAAACTCAAATATACAATGTTTGCTTTAGAATTTTTATCAATTTGGAGTGAAATGTCATCCAAATAGAATCTTCTGTCTAAACCATGATCAGAAGAAAGGCCACATTACCTACTGATAAACAATAAGCCACTGAAACCCCTGTGGATCTCAATGGACCAATTCACATGGACCACGAGGATGGAGTAGGAGTGTGTTGTCTTTTATTGCTTTGTGCACAGAGTCATCGTGACTTGGGCTGGTGTGATGACAGCTTAAATACCAACAATAAATTATCCCAATAATTTCTTTCTTCCATAAGTGTTCTTTAATTTAATTATTTAATTAAACTATTCTTATTGAAAAGTTTTGACATATTTTCTATGTTAATGCTCTTGTAATTAAAATTGGTTCCTTACCTTTATTTTCTAATTTTTCTTGAAATTATGTAGAAATAAAGTAGATTTTTGTACACTGATTCTGTGTTCAGTGTCCTAATTAAAGGTAATTGTTATTCCTAGTAGCTGTTGTGTAAATTTGATGTGCAGTTTACATGGTAAAGTTCTGGGCACATAAAGAGAGCTTTTAATATTTTCAAATATTTGTGACTTGGATTGTGCATTTATTTTTCCTTATTAAACTGGTTAGTTAAGATATCCACTACAATGTTGGTAAAAGTGGTAGCACTGTTCATTCTTTTTTTTTTAATTTAATAAATCTTTTTATTGGGGCTCACACAACTCATCACAATCCATACATACATCAATTGAGTAGAGCACCCTTATACATTCGTTGCCCTCATCATTCTCAAAATTCTCCTTCCACTTGGGTTCCTGGAATCATCTCGTTTTCCTTTTTTTCCCGCCCCCTCCTTCCCCACTACTCCCTCCCTCTTGAACCCTTAATAGTTTATAAATTATTATTTTATCTTATCTTACACTGCCCGGCGTCTCCCCTCACCCACCTTCCCATTGCCCATCCCCCAGAGAGGAGGTTACACATAGATCCCCAGTTTTCCCTTTCTACACCCCCTTCCCTCCCGGTGTCGCCACTCTCACCGCTGGTCCTGAGGGGTTCATCCGTCCTAAATTCCCTGTTTTCAGATCCCTACTGCCCCGCTGTGCATCCTCTGGTCTAACCAGGTCCGAAGGTTGAATTGGGATCATGATAATTGGGAGGGGAGGAAGCATTCAAGAACTAGAGGAAGGTTTTGAGTTTCATTGTTGCTACACTGAAGCCTGAGTGACTCATCTCCTCCCCATTACCACTCTGCGAGGGATGTCCAGCTGTCTACAGATGGGCATTGGGTCCCCATCACACACTCCCCCTCATTCATGGTGATGCAATTCCCCCCCCAACCTTTGTTATTTAAAACCTGGTCCCCTCTGCCCTTCATGATCACACATGTTGGTGTGCTGCTTCCATGTGGGCTTTGTTGCTTCTGGGCTAGATGGCTGCTTGTTTACTTTCTAGCCTTTAAGTCCCTGAACGCTATATCTCTCAATAGCAGGGCACCATCAGCCTTCTTCACCACACTTGCTTATGCACACATTTGTCTTCAGCGTTTATGTGAGGAAGGTGATAACACAATAATGGTTTTTGTTCCTTGGTGTCTGCTACCTTGTATTCACTTAGACTGTGTGCTTCTTCTCTGTGGGCTTTGTTGCTTCCGAGCTAGATGGCCGTTGTTTGCCTTCAAGTCTTTAAGACCCCAGATGCTATATCTTTTTGATAGCCGGGCACCATCAGGTTTCTTCACCATGTTTGCTTATACACACATCTGTCTTCAGTGATCATGTTGGGAAGGTGGGTATCATGGAATGACCGTTTAGCTGGGCAAGGTGCTACTGTATTGAGAAAGTGTGCGCAAGGAGGCCAAATGTCTACCTGCTACCCTACTACTGAACCTATAAGTATGTGTACATAGGACTATTTCCCCCATATTCATAACTATATTTACGTAGGTACATGTTTGTATTTAGGCTTCTATGTATGCCCTTTGCTTCCTAATCCTTTCCTCTATTTCCTTATGTTTTCCTCCCATCCCACTACCATGTTCAGCCTTCATTCTGGTTTCAGTAATTCCTCTCAGTTACCTCACCCTTGGGTCACTCCCTACCAGTCCTCCCTTCCCATCCCTGGCACTGGTTTTGAACCGCTCGCTTTTCCCTTGTACCTGTGTTGGCCAACACCTCCTCCCTTCCCCTACCTCCAACACTCTCCTGTCCCTCCAGGACCGATGGTCCCGTTAATTTCTTCTCACATTGTTTGTCCAGCCTATCATATCTAGGTGGACCTGCTGATATAGTAATATGTGCATACAAATGCAGATGGCTTTGACAGCACCCAAGTGGCACATAAGAACATGGCTTCGACAGCAGCAACCCCGACACACTGACAGGCAAAAAAGCCACTAACATACAAAATTTACAAGGTAAAGAAAAAAACAAAACAAAAAGATAGCAATAAAAGAAAATATTCTGTTAGTAGTTTGAGGTCTGTTGGCCTTTAGGAGTGTGGGGCGCCACGTCCTGACCCCAAAGTCCATCCTTTATACTCCCTCAGGATCGCTTTGCTCTGCTTTCCCTACTGCTCCATTGCACGCCCCCAGTGTTTGCCTCAGTGTGGTGGGGTCAGCTCCGTCGCACATCCCCCACTGTGTCTCAAGTGCTGTCCCGTGTAGGGCCAGGGGTTGGTGCAGGATGTCGCATCTCGCTGTGTGGCCAGCTGTATGGTCCTCTCTGTATGATGGGCCCTTCAAGCTGGGCTATCCTCCTCTGAGCTTGGTGGGCCCAGGTGTGCTCCACTCCATCCTTCCTCCTTCCTTTGTTTCAGCTTCCTTCTGGGTGTGGTGTGGTGGGTCAGTTCCTTTCCCACTCCAGACGATCTATTTTCATTTTCTGTGGTATTCCCTTCGATTGTGGGGTTTGGGCTAATTCTGGATTGGGCCGGCGTATGGTCCAGTCTCTGTGTAGTCCTCCGTACTTTATGTTGCCCTCCTTGTTTGTTGTGTCATGGTGGGGTCCGTATGCATGTTCCCACCCGGGGGAGAGTATTGGTTGTGTCCCCACAGAACAGCACTGTTCATTCTTGCTGTGTTTCTGATCTTAGCTCGAAAGCGTTGTGCTTTTCACTTTTTAGTATGAAAATAACTGCAGGTTTTCAAAGATATTCTTAATCATACGAAATTGTCCTCTATAGTTTTTAACTGTTTTTCAATTTCCTAAGTCATGAGTGGATATTAAAACCAGTCTCCCTGGTTGAGCTAGTGTGTCAGATCAGACTCTCAGTGGCCTGATAGGCAGGTGGAACTGCTCCTGTGGGTTTCTGATATAATAGCTCCTTTTAAAAACAGTTTTGTCAGCATATAATTCACATAGCGCACAATTCAATAGTTCAATCACATCAAAAAGAGTTGTACAATCACCACCACAATCAATCATAGAACATTTTCTTCATTCTTATACTCATCATTAGCTCTCCATTTACCCGCAACCTCCCCTCTCGTACCCCAATGGAATATTAATCCAGTTACTGTTTCTATAGAATTATCTCTTCTGGATTTCATATACAGGGGAAAAAATGAAAAAGCCATTAAAATAACAATAAGAGAATAAAACAGATTAAAAACCTCAAGTGAAAAGAAAGTAGACAATATTACACACTAGAACAAATGTAAAATGGATCAAAAGGGAGAGCAAAGAACAGGGTGGTAAAGTTTAACCTAACTGCTTCTTCTATAATCTAGTTTCCAATTCATTCTGCATGATAGTAAGATTAGTCTCATCCCTGGTCCATAGCCAGAGGGGATTCGCCAGAGCTGTAATTCATGCATGTT
Source organism: Tenrec ecaudatus (assembly GCF_050624435.1). Classification (NCBI taxonomy): domain Eukaryota; kingdom Metazoa; phylum Chordata; class Mammalia; order Afrosoricida; family Tenrecidae; genus Tenrec; species Tenrec ecaudatus. Next base: position 108,341,054 of record NC_134530.1, read on the forward strand.
TCCCTAACCCTCCCTTCATTTTTTTTAAAATAGAGATAACTTTAAAATGGTTCCAAAGGGAGTTGAAATGATAAGATATTACATTTTAACCTAACTACATCTACCACAATTGACTTTACAATACTCTGCCTGATACAAGGTGATTCACATCTCTCAACAAAGGTCAAGGACATTCGCCAGACGTTTCATCTATGTGTGAACCCTGCAAATGGATTTTGAACTTCCACTCTCATCCATAGCCGTCTGTACACCAGGTGTTCACACTTCAAGCCCTCCTTTGTATTTGTATTTTTAAATGTACAATCCTAGGATCACACAGACTGCTGTGCTTCTTCCACGTGGACCTGGTTGATGCCTCACTTAAATGGCTGCTTCTTTGAAGACAAGCCTTCAAGACCCCAGATGACACAATCTAGTTTCTTCACCACATTTTTCTACAGCAACCCTTTCTTCAGTGACCTCTGCAAGCAAGGCCATGACATAAGAGCTAATTTTTCTTAGATTGGAGTAGAGTTAAGTCAAGACTCAAATCCATTCATGTATCTGTGATTTATAGATATCTCTGCTTCACCTAAGAGATATCATTGTCATTTTATGTTAAAGGACATTATCAATCATTCCCCTGGGGCATAAGATAATTCTATTGATAATGTCACTAATTAAGACAATGGTATGAAATGTAAAACACTGTTGAGAAAAGAAAATTCTATGAGTATAGCCAAGCATTGATCCAAAATACATGCATTATTGATTTTTAGAGTGTAAATCCTTAGATGACCGGGCACTAATTACATAAAAGATGGGGGTTGGCAATAAAGCAAAACTTCCTCTTTTTTTCATCTTTTTTTTTATTGTGCTAAGCACATTTGTACATTCATTGCCCTCATCATTCTCAAAACATTTGCTCTCCACCTAAGCCCCTGGCATCAGGTCCTCATTTCTTATACTCCCTCCCCACTTCCCCCTCCCTCATGAACCCTTCACAATTTATAAATTATTATTTGTCAAAATTTCCAACCCATTGGTCTGTGATATTCCTGCATTCAGTATCATTGCATGTGTTTCCTGAGTCTAAAGAGGACTTTGTAGATTGGCATCAGACATATGGGCTAATATTGGACTTATGGACTTGATCTGGACTGGGCTTCGGTGTTTTTCTCAATATTGGTCTTGTACATATACCTCTTTCTTATACACATATGAGCATCTCCTTGGATTTGTTTCTCTAGTCCACCCAGACTAATGCATCTAACAAGTTAGCAATAACAACAACAGATGTTACATATTGTTTATTGCTTTTTTTTCTGCATCCATTGTGATGAACACATGGTTTTAACCTTTGTGAAATTAATCTCAATTGATTTATTGTTTAATTTCTCAGTTTTAATCCAATTATTTTTATTCCCAAGTTAAATCCCTCTTGGTTATTATGTATTTTCCATTTTTCATATTGGTGCTTTATATTTGCAAACCTTTGTGTGGAACTTATAATTCTCTTTACAAGATGTGTTGATTGGTTTAGGCATTAGGCATTATGGTAATACTAGCTTTGTTAAGCGATTTAGAAAGGGTTCTTTCCTACTGTGTTGTCTAAAATACTTCATGGTTAAGTGGTATTATTTTTCCCCTAAGTGTTTAATAGACTTTACGATTGATGCCATAAGGGGTCAGCAAAGTACAGACCATGGGCCTTATCCAGTCTGTGATTATTGTAGTACTGATCTTGAACTTACAATAGCTTTACGTTTTTAAAGGAATGTGTGTATATATATATAAATATCATGCTATTGTCAAATTTGTGGAGCCCTCTTACTAGATAATTTTATATACTTGCATGATTTACAAAGTAGTTAAAAGGACAAAATACAAAAAGAGCAATCTTTTTAATATATCTCTAAATTTACAGTCGTCAGTACTTTCCAGTGCTTTTTGAAGATTCAAACTCCTCTTTGCTTTCAGTTCTGTTTGGATTGAAGCAGTTTTAAAGTACTTAGTATTGTAGATGTCTGTGAGTTAATTTTCTTTATCACAAGAAAATTGACAATGTCTCACATGACACAAAAATTGACAACTATCTGGTCATGTAGACATTCATATGCAGAGTTAGAGATTTAACACATTTTCCTTAAGAATTGACATTTTCAAATGTAAAGCATTTCTAAATAATTGCTGTTTACATTTTGTCTTCATTCCAAAAGCATGCTTTGATGTGTGTTCTGGTTTGATACATTTTTTCTCTCAGCTCTTTAAAGCGATTGCTCCCTTCTCTTTTGGCCTCCATGTTTGTTGATGAGAAAGAAGTCAGTGATAATCAGACAGCTTTTGCTGTTGATATTGTGAGGTGCCATCAAGTCAGCTTTGAGTCATCGTGAACCCACATGCAATGCATCAAACAGTGCTCAGTGCCACCCTTAGTGCTGTTAGGTCTGCAGAAACTGTGTCGCCTATCTTATTGACCGGCTCCCTCCTTGTCATTCACTCTTTGTCATCAAGCATGATGTCCTTCCGAGAGTGATCTCACCTGATGACAAGTACAAAATACAGGAGATAAAGCCCCCCACTCGACTTCTGAGAAGCATTCTGGCTATACTTCTTCCAAGACAGATTTGTGAAATTTTCTGGGTCTTCGTGGTAAATACAGTATGATTTGCCAATATCATAAATGAGAATCATCAATTTTGGGGTCTTCCTTTCAATGTACATATTTTGCATGCATGTGAAGTGATTGAAACCCTAAGTTCAGGTTCAGCTAACACTAAGTTACTTGTTTCAGGAGCCCATTAGTCTTGAAAGTAACATCTTTGCATTTTAACACTTGAAGGAGATCTTTTGCAGCACATCTGACCTTGCTGTGCATTTGATCCTTGTTGGCTGCTCCCATGGGCATTAAAGGTAGATCCAAGTAAAATGAAAACCTTGACAACTTCAATCATGTCTCTGTTTATTATAACATTGCTTTCAGTCAAGTGATGAAGCTTTGCTTCCTTTATATTGAAGGTTGTAGCCTTTGATCTTCATGAATACATGCTTTTAAGTCTTCCTTAAATTCAGCAAGCAAGATTGTGCCATCAGCATATATAAGATTGTAATTAGTCTTCCTCCAATCCCTATGCCATGTTCTTCATTTAGTCCAAAGTCTTGGATTTTACAGATTAAATAATTATTACAATAAGTTACAGCTAGATGAATATCTTTCTTGATTTTATCCCATAAATGATAATTTTATCTTTTTTATTTTCAAACAATTGGTTCATATACAGATTCCACAAGAACACAGGTGATTTACAACTCTTCCTCCACAAATTGTCTATGGTTTGGTATAATACACAGAGTTGACTGTCCTTGTGTAGTCAATGCTGCGGAAGATCTCTTCTTTGCTCTCAGTCCAGATCGTCTGACATCAGCAAAGATAACCCTCATGCCAAACCCTCTTCTGAATCCCGATGGAACATCCAGCAGCTCTCTGAGTATGTACTGCTATAACTATTTTAAGTTATCTCCAGGAAAATGTTACTTGCCTGAAGTATTAATTGGTTTAATAACTTCTACATTATCTTGGAGCATCTTTTTTAAGAATGGGCATGGATAGGGACTTCTTTCAATTGGTTAGCTAAGCATCTAGTTTCCAATTTCTTAGCATAGACCAGTGAGTACCTATACCATGGTATTCATTTGTTGAAATATTTCTATCGATAATCCATCAATTCCTGGACTAAACCAATGCCTTCAATGCAATTTGGACTTCTTCCTTCAATACTATTAGTTCTTAATCACATATTATCTCTTGCAACTGTTGATTATTGTCCTATCATTTTTGATACAGTGATTCTAAGTGTTCTTTTATCTTTGATTTCTGATTCCTGTGCCGTTCTATATTTTGCCAAGGTTGTGTAATTAGTTATCATCCAAGCTGTTTCAACTCATTGAAAACCAGGAACAACAGAATGAAACACTGTCAATCATGCATCATATGATAAACATTTCTATGTTTGAACACATTGATGCAGCCACTGTGTCAACCGATCTCATTGAAAGGCTTCCTCTTTTTAAATGACTTTCAACTTTACCAGTAAGTTCCCAGGGACTGGTCTCTCCTGATGACACGAACAAAGTATATGCAGTGAAATATTGCCATTCTCACTTCTTTTTCTTTTTCCTTAAAAAAAATCACTTTATTGGGGGCTCATACAACTCTAATCACAATCCATGCATGCATCCACTGTGTCAAGCCCATTTGTACATTTATTGCCCTCATCACTCTCAAAACATTTGCTCTCCTCATTCCCCCCCCCCGCTCTCTCCTCCCTCATGAACCTTGATAATTTATAAATTATAATTTTGTCATATCTTGCTCTGTCTGACATCTCTCTTCCTCCCTTCACCCACTTTTCTGTTGTCAATCCCCCAAGGAGGAGGTGACATGTAGATCCTTGTAATTGGTTCCCCCTTTCCAATTCACCCTCGCTCTATGTTCCCATTATCGCCATTCACACCACTGGTCCTGAAGGGATCATCTGCCCTAGATTCCTTGTGTTTCTGGTTCCTATCTGTACCAGTGTCCAGCCTCTGGTCTAGCCAGATTTGTAAGGTAGAATTGGGATCATGATAGTGGGGGCTGGGGGCAGGGAGAAAGCATTTAGGAATTAGAGGAAAGTTGTATTTTTGATCATTGCTACATCGCACCCTGACTGACTCATCTCCCCCCAAGACCCTTCTGTAAGGGGTGTCCAGTGGCCTACAAATGGGCTTTGGGTTTCCACTCTGCACTCCCCACTCATTCACTATGGTAAGATTTTTTGTTCTGATGATACTTGATACCTGATCCCTTCTACACCTCATGATTGCGCATGCTGGTGTGCTTCTTCCATGGGAACTTTTTTGCTTCTGATCTAGATGGCTGCTTGTTTACCTTCAAGCCTTTAAGACCCCAGACACTATGTCTTTTGATAACCAGGCACTTTCAGCTTTCTTTGCCACATTTGCTTATGCACCCATTTGTCTTCAGCTATCATATCTTGGATGTGAGCACACAATGATATGATTTTTGTTTTTTGATGCCTGATAATTGATCCCTTCAGCATCTCATGATCACACAGGCTGGTGTGTTCTTCCATGTGGGCTTTGTTTCTTCTGAGCTAGATGGCCACTTGTTTACCTTCAAGCCTTTAAGACCCCAGATATTATATCTTTTGATAGCTGGGAACCATCAGCTTTCTTCATCACATTTGTTTATGCACCCACTTTGTCTTCAGCAGTGTGTCGGGAAGGTGAGTATCATAGAATGCCAATTCAATAGAAGAAAGTATTCTAGCATTGAGGGAGTACTTGAGTGGAGGCCCAATGTCCTTCTGCTACCTCAATACTAAACCTATAAATATATGCACATAGATCTATTTCCCATCCTCATACATAAATATATTTGCATATATACAATATCTAATATTCTTAATCAACACCACAATTCAAAATCACAAATTCTTCTTCACACTTCTTTATTTTTTCACATAAAAGTCTTTATTATTACAATTCAAGGTTTAAAATTTTTTCTTCATTGGTTTCAGACAATAAATGTTGAATGCTCTCTTGCTTTTTGGTTTTCTTACTTCAGGTTTGGCACATTTCAATATAAACCGACTTTGAAAAAGGTTTTTTTTAAAAAAAGGACTTGACTCTGTCTTCTGAAATCACCCTTGGAAGCCATCTGCTCAACTCTTTAATTCATCAAATTTTCCTTTGTGCTTATTCTACACTCAACAAATTTCAGATTCTCTTGTGACATCCATTTTGATCTTTCTTTTCCTCCCTGACTTTTAAATGATCTTTTTCTTTCTTCATGCATGGTTTGCTTGATATCATTCTCCCATATTATCTGATTTTTAGTCATTACTGTTCAATGTGTCAAATATATTCTTGAGATGATCTCTAAAGTCAGATGAATACATCCAAGATCATACCTTGGTGTTTCTTGAATTGTTATAATTTTCTTGGCCTTCAATTTGATTTTGGAGAAGAGCAATGAAAAATTTCTTTCACTGTCAGTTCTCGACCCTGTTCAACTAAACATACCAAGCCTCCCCATCATCTCTTTCCACATGCATTCTATTTGGGTCCAATGTGTCCATATATACAAGTTTGTGTATAGAGACACTTTGTGTGGTTGATAAAAGGTATTTGTAATGAATAAATAAATTATTGTTCCTGCAAAATTTTATCACATTCTATCCATCATAATTTATATCATCAAGCTATATGTTTCAACTGTTGATCCTTCTTCCATTGCTAACTTTTGAATTTCAATGACCAATAATTACTAATGCATCTTTATTGTATGTGTGATCAATTTTGAACCCCAGAATTTGTTAAAAATGTTAAATTTCCTCATTTTAAAATTAGTGACAGGTACATAAATCTGAATAGTAGTCAACATAACTAGTTTTCTTTATAGGTACATAGTTATTCTCTTATAATTAGCACTTTTGTTACTAGATAGACCTTGAAATGTTATTTTTCACAGTGAATGTGACACTATTCTTCAGTTTGTCACTCTTGGTACAGAAGGTCATATCATTTTTGATTCAAAATGATCAGTACCAATCTATTTCTGTTCACGAATGCCTAGACACGATACACTGAATTATTAAACATGACTCCTCTAGCTATGGCCTTTATTACTACCAACAAATGACCTTTGTTTCTCCTGAAATCAAATTAGCTACATCTGTGGAAAGAGATGATTCAGAAGCTCAATATTAGTTCCTAAAACCAAACCAGGGGTTGACTGTGAAACAGACACCATTACTCATATGTAAGCTCACAGTGAAGCTGAAGAAAATTAACACAAGTGCACAGGAGCCAAAACACAATACTGAGCATATCCCATTGAATTTTGAGAGTCTCTCAAGAACAGATTTGATTTCTGTCATTTGATGCACGGAGTACCAATGACAGAAGACCTGGCTAGCTGAGGGAGGACATCAAGATCACCATTCACAAAGAAATCAAAAGGTCATTAAATATGCAAGAAAGAAACTCAAGATCAAAGTAGATGTACAAAGAGACAGAAGCTTGCTCTTGATCTTAGAGAAGCTAAGTCAAATGGAAGAAATGCTAAAGTAAAAGAGCTGAATAGAGCAGTTCAAATGACAGCTCAAGAAGACAAAGGGAAATATTATAACAAAAGGTGCGGAGACCTAGGGAACACGCTCAGCTTATCTTAAACTGAAGGAACTCAAGAAAATGTCACACCTGAGTTGCAACCTTGAAAAATTCCTATCTGTACCAGTGTGCATCCTCTGGTCTAGCCAGACTTGCAAGGTATAATTCGGATCATGACAGTGGGGGACGGGGGAAGGAAGCATTTAGGAACTGGAGGAAGTTGTATTTTTTATCGGTGCTACATGCACCTTGACTGGCTCCTCTCCTCCCCTAAATCCCTCTGCAAGGAGATCTCCAGTGACCGACAAATGGGCTTTGAGTCTCCACTCTGCACTTCCCCTTTCATTCACTATGGTAATATTTTTTTGTTCTGATTATACCTGATCCTTTCGACACCTCATGATCACACAGGCTGGTGCTTCTTCCATGTGGACTTTGTTGCTTCTGAGCTAGATGGCCGCTTGTTTAGCTTCAAGCCTTAGTTTGTACTTTAGACATTATGAATGTAATTGTGGAAACTCGAAATTTGGTTATTTTTCTCTTAAGGAATCTTGCCTCTCTTCTTTAGCAGATACTTTTTCCTTCCTGGTTTTATTTTAAAAGCCTGTTTCCTGAGTGGTAGCACTTGTTTCAGTTCAGATTGCTTGTCTTTAGTGAAACTCCTGAAAGTCTGTTCTGTGCATTTTGGGTTTAATGTTGAGCCAGAGATATAGCTAGATCAAATTTGAGAAGATTTTTAAAATTTCCTTTTCATTCTTAAATTACAATTGCATTCAGCAGCAATTTCTTAGTCTCCTCATGTCAGGACGAATGCACATTCTTCTAGTGGTACTAGCAACCCCTCGCCGAAATAGCACACTTGCTTTGCACCACTCCTCTCCGCTGAGAGTCAACGCCCCACTTCATTCTGTCAGTTTCTCTGTATTCCCTATTGTCTTCAGGCAGTTTATTTATATTTTGTTCATGTTTTATAATTGTATTCTGAAAGTGGAATTCTGCAGTAGGACTTTATTCCATCATTAACAACAGTTAGAATTTGCTCATTTGGATGGTTTTCATATGGAGTCAAGGGTTTACAATTGTAATTTTCTACCGCATCCTTTTTAGCTACAACAAAAACATGTTTTGCTTACTGGTATCTGTAATGATCTTTTATGTTCAGTTCAGTCTTTCAATTTCATAAATTGTTCTTTCACATTATTTATCTCATCTAAATAAATTTTCAAATTAATTAGAAAAATATTGCTCAGAATATCTTTTAATGTGTAAAATGTTGATAATCTTGTCTTCCTATATATTTTCTCCTTGCATGTGCTGCTAGGTGTTTATCAAATTTAGTAGTCACTCTCAAGTATTAGTTTTTGGGTTCTTGATTTTCTCAATTTATATATTGATCTCTTTTTCATCAATTTCTGCTTCTATTTTCCTTCTCTCTTCTTACCATCTCTGGGTTGCATATAACAATTTATTTATTTATTTTTAGTTTCATGTGGTAAACACTAAGGTTATTGGTTTTTGACAATTTTACTTTATTATTCATTCAAAACTATAACTTTTAATCAGATCACATATTTATATGCAATCTACCAATACTAATATGTACTCTTTAATTTTTGTTCACTGCTAAATATAGTCAACTCTATGTTATGGTTTCTACTTGATGAATAATTAATTAGAAATATTATCCTAAAATTTCAAATTTACTAAAACAAATGTGCTAAAATCTTTAACTTGCAGGCAAATGTAAATAATATTAAAATATAGTTTCTTGATTTACTTTACATAATTTAAAACTTTATTTTTTCACCAAATACATGTAGAATTGCCATATATTCTTAGTTTTTTCTATGCCAAAATACCTCTCTTTAGATTTAAGATGCTCTCGTCTAATGCAGCTACACAAAAATATGTTTATCAATGCATGCTACTATCTTTTATGCTTATTTTTTCAATACTTAAATTAAAAAATATTTATCGTACAAACAACATATTTTTTCCTCAGAAAAATTCATGGTTAGTTTGACCATCTTTGTCTTTTTTTTTTAATCACATTTAGTTGGGTAATATTTAAATTTGTTTATACAGATGTTTAATCTACTGTGCTATTTTCATACTTATTTATCTCTCTGGGGTTTTTTTGTTTTCCTTTGCCTTATTTTTATTTTCTTTTGGATTTATTATTTTATTTTTATCATTTCATTTATTTTTTAATTAACTACTACAACATATTTGTATTCTTCCTTTAAGAGGTTATTATATGCATTGTTGATATTAGCTTCTACAACAAACCAATCAACCTCATGGGCAATGCGAGAATCCTACATACTTTAAGGTCATTTAACTCTTTCTGTCTTTTTGTCTCCAACTTATTGTACTTTAATTCTATGTATATTTAACCCTTCTGTGACATTGGACTGTGAAAGACTGGATTATCTATGCCTGTAAACAGTAACAGTCTCCGACACCTTCAGGGGGTCACCATGAGTCAGTATTGATATCACAGTTAATATATATTGATTTATTTTCATTATTCTTTCCATTGCTGCTTTTTTATCTTCTGAAGTTCTTTAATATAGGAATTTTGTTCATCTTTATACTGTATAATATATGCACCTCTCTTTCTGGAAATTTACTACACTCTATGGAACACATGTTTTTAATACATGCTTATTGCATTAATTAAAATGGTTGGATTAAAGCACATACAGAGTCAGGTGATTGCATCTGAGTACTTTGCTCAGTATCACCTGGAAACATGAGGGAAGATATAATCAAGGGCATCTAATGGCAATTCAGACACAAGTAATTATTAAAGATTATATAGTCTTTTAATGCCAACTTACCTTCTAGAAGTCACCTTGGGCCAAATTCTGTTCTACGTAGGTCACAGTTTGAAATTTTCTGTGACACATTGTACAGTTTTTGCTATTGTAAAATGAATGCCTTTAACCCTCAGTAAAATCTGCTTAATACTATTAAGGTTTTGTCAAAAATTCCCAGCCAAAGGGAACTTTGTTTAAGTGAAGTGGTTATTTGTCACATTGCAATCTGGGAGGGGAAAAAAAGGATTTAAGATGATTTGTTTTAATATTGTTATTATTTTTTTAATAGTACCAGTTTGGACTTTAAAGAAAGAGCGTGCATAAAAACAAAACAAAATTAATACCTTCATCTATTGAAGATCAATTAAAAAATCTGGCACATTAAAGAAGATTAAATAAAAGTAGATATTTGGAGAGATTTAGGTTGAACTGAGGTACATAGAAATAAGAAAAAATTACAGATTTCAAGCCTACTTTCTCTGTTAATTTTTCCATGTGAAACATTTTAAAATTAATAGTTTTGGAACACAAAATCTAAACAAAATAGATTAATTCCTTTGTCCAGCCTTACAGGGATAGTGATAAATAAAGAAACAGGAGTTCATACCTATCAGGGAACCCAGGAATTCCTGAAGAATAAGGGTACTACTTTTTTTTTTTTAATCCCCCGAGGGGGTGCACCGTTCCCAGAAGTAATGCAATACCAGGCCGATGCGTGGAGTGGACGGAGCAAGCTCCTATTCCAACTCCCTGCTCCAAAAATCCATTTAATATATTGTCCTCGGATAGAGGACGTATCAGATATTAAACTGATATAAGGGTACTACATTAGAGTACATTTGTCTATCTATCTATTTATCAATCATCTATTTATTTATCTATTTAGGCTGGTTTTGCCCTCAGAGCATCAATGTATATGGTATTAAAAGATGAGTTTTAATAAAAGACAAAAAAAGATGAGTAAAATAACGTTATTTAAAGAACTTCAATTTGTTTAATGTGATTAAATTGAGCTATCCATGCCCCAGATACGTGGGCTCAGAAGAAAGGGAAGAGGGAGGAGGCCCACACATGAAGTGTCCATGTTCTCTCCTGGTTGCCACGTGCTCCCCCCGTCACCTCCCTTCCCCTGTACTCTAGCAAATTTGAAAACCTAGAAGAAATGGACCAATTTCTAGAAACATACAACTGACCTAAACTAACAGATAGATGTACAAAACTTCCAGAAAATGGTAACCAGAGAAGAACTCTGTCAGGTCATTAAAAACATCCAGCCAAAAAAAGTATCTAGATGAGATAGATTCACCAGAGAATTCTAACAACCATTCAGAAAGATTGACAGCACTTCTCAAACTATTCCAGAATATAGAAAAATATTGAAAACTCTCAAATTCATTCTATGAAATGAGAATAATTCTGAACCCAAATCAGTCAAAGACATTGCCAGAGTAGAGAATTACAAACCATAATCTCTTAAGAATTAAGATATGAAAATGCTCAACAAAATACTGGCTAATATGTTACAACAAAATATTAACAAAATGGTGCATCATGATCAAGCAGGATTATTACAAGAAGCACATGACTGGTTCAACCTTTGAAAAGCAATCACTGTGATCCACCATATAAATAAAAAAAGGTAAGTAACTACATCGTATCAATTGATGTAGAAAAGGCATTTGACAAGATCCAATGTTCTTTTTTCATAAAAAACTCAACAACATGGGGATAGAAGGAAAATTCTTTCGCACAATAAAAGTCATGTCTGCAAACTCAAAGGCCAGCATCTCACTCAAAAGGGAAGCACTAAGAGAATTCCCCGTGGGAATGGGAGCAAGACCAGGGTGCTTTGTTCAATGTCATGCCCGAAGTCTTAGCCAGAGCTAGTAGACAACAAAGAGAAATCCAAGCTATCTAAATAACCGAAGTGACAAATAGTAATAGATAACAGAAGTAAAATGTTTCTATTTGTAGATGATATGATTCTATATGTAAAATCAACAAGCTCTGATTCTAAACCCAAAGACTCAACAAAATATATTTAAATGATTGGATGACATCGCAGGGTACAAGATCAACATACAAAAACCAACCAGATTCTTGTATACAAATAAAGGGAGCTCTGACAAGAAAGTCAAGAAAACAATAACATTTAAAATGGCCACCCCCAAAGAAAAATACTCAGCAATAAACCTAGCCATAGAAAAAAGGATTTGGACAAAGAAAATGGAGAAACACGTCTAAAAGAAACCAAGAGATATACATAAATGGAAGAATGTTCCATCTTCATGAATATAATAGCTTAATATTGTGAAAATGTCAATGCCATCTAAAGTAATCTTTAATATAATGAATTCCCAACCCAGTTCCCAACTTCATTCTTTAAATAAATAGAAAACGAATTACTAGCTTTATATGGAGAAGAAGACCCAGATTAAGAGCTTCTTAAAAAAATAACAATTAGGAAGCCTGTCAGTTCTTGACCTCAAAACATAGTAGTTAAAACAGCCTAGTACGGATAAATCAATCAATATATAAACTAGTGGAACAGATTAGAGAACCTAGAAATAGATCCAGACACCTACCAACCATGATTTCCGAAAGTGTAAAATAGCAAAACAAAAAACTAAAACAAACATAAAACAGGGAAGAGAGAAACTCTCTTCAGTAAAATATGACGCATGTATGCTGCCAAAATTGGATCTTTTCTGCAGAAGAATGACACAGGATCCATGGTTTACCCATATTAAAAAATTAACTCAAGATGGATCAAAGATGTAAATGTAAATACCAGAGCTATAAAGAACATAATTAAGAAAGTAGAGCCAGATTTAAGGACTTTTTTTGTAGAGATACATACACTACCAGATATGACTGAGTGCACACACTGAGTAGAAGGCGACATAGATGACTGCACCTTCTAAATAGTAGACACTTAGGCTCAGCAAAACACTTCATCTGGAGAGTAAAATGCGAACCCACCAATCAGAAAATAAATATTCGGCAAGGACAATGGACAAGGGACTTATCTCTAAAATCTGTAGAGAACTGCATAGCTCCCAAAGAAAAAGAGTAACAATTCACGAGTGAAAGACATGAGCAGGCAGTTCACCAAAAAAGTCATCTACAAGGCCAATAAACATGGAGCAATGTTTGTGGTACCTAGTGACCTGAGGGATGCAAATCACAACAATAATGGAATTGCACTGTACACTGACAATGAAAGCCATGTCTAAGAAAGCAGAAATTAATAATACTGGAGAAAGTGGAAGAAATTCAAAGCCTTGTACTCTGCTGGTGGCACTGTAAAAATGTGCAACCATTGTGGAAAGCAATATGGCATTACCTCAAACAAATTGGAATGGAAATTCCATGTGACCCAGCTATCCCAACACTGGGCATATATCCTAAGGAACTAAGAATCATAATATACACCCCCATGTTCACAATAGTAAGAAGACGGAAACAATCTAAATGCCGGTGCTAGTCAGGGTTCTCTAGAGAGACAAAACCAGATTGTTGATAATTTTATATATATCAATATATACATTTATAAAGATAGATCAATATATAACACAAGAAATGAACTGTTAAATTATATACAGATAGACATATGATACAATAAATGAACAGTTAAATTATAAAGTGGTACAAATGGCTCAGTGCAACTCACTCCCATGAGACAGTTGTGCGACACTGGTAGTACTTCAAGTCTTGAGGGCCACCAGGTAGTCCTCTGTAGAGAGATTCAGGCTATCCCAGCACAGGCAGCAAACAGTAAGGCAGGTCACCAACCATCGGCCCGGTCACACCAGTCAGTCCCCAACTCCAGAGACGTACATTCCAATTCTCTGGCGAGGCAGATCTTAAAGGGGCCTCAAATTACAGCGACACAGTCCATAGGTTAGGTGTCCCACAGGTAGTGTAGATTGCAAATTGAGCCACAGAACAAGCAAGGCAGCTGCACACTTGTCCAGTGATTAAAGAGCGAGAGACAAGAAAGGTGAAGTTCACCAAGCCATTTCTCTCTCCGTCCTTCAATTAATCTCACATGCATTTATTGGCCAGGCTGGCACAATAAACTATCTCAATGCCCATCAGTAGAAAACTTGATAGAGAAACTTCTGCATATGAGTATACACACAATGAAATAACTCACTGCCACTGAGTCAGTGCCGACTTATAGCACCCCTGACGGGTTTCTGAGACTGTTACTGACGTAAAAAGTCCACTCTTGCTCCCAAGGAGCTTCTGGTTGAACTTATGATCATGCGAATCTCAACTCTGATTCACCACTACAACACCAGGGCTGCACAAAGAAATACTATGCACCCCTAGTAGAACAATGATGAAACTGTGCAGAACTTCATGGCATGGATTGACCTGCAGAACATTAGGCTGAGTGAAAGCAAGCCATCACAAAAGGACAAATATTATATTTGCTATAAAGTAAAAGACGAGAAGAAGACAAAAGCTCTTATACAAAGAAAACAGACTTTAAAGGTTACCAAGGGAAAGCAAAGGAAGGAAAGTAAAGCAACAGACTAGAGTATAATTTCCAAATTTAAATAAGACATCCCATCCCCCTTTCAGAAAAAAACAGTGCTCCGCTCCTGTCGTCAATTAAATGCTTTTACAATATAATCAGTAATCCAGGATAAAGTGTAGGTATCTGCTTCTGAAACCACCTTGAATCATTCCTGCAGGCCACACAGAGAAACCCTGGATTAGTGGGTTGGTATGTGTTTCTTTGGGTGAAGGGGAAGAGAGAAATTGACAACAGACAGAAGAGAAATCAAAATTGGGTGGTGGGTAAGGCAAGCTATTGCGATGCTTAATAACTATCTTAAACTGTTAAGTACAAATTGACTATCTGAAATGTAAACCTTTATCTATTTTACAACAACAAAAATATTTTAAAAATAAAAGATGGAAAAAACACAGTCTATGTACCAGAAAGAACTGGCCAACATTCTGCCATTACAAGATGTGATGTATGATATAGAATCAATGGTATTGAAGGAAGAAGCCCACGCTATACTTAAGGCATGTGTGGAAAAAAAACAAAACAGGAATGGACAGAATGCCAAACGACATATTTCAACAAGCTGATGAAACACTAGAAGTTTTCAGTGATCTATGCCAAGAAATCCAGAAGAGGGCTACCTGGTCAACTGACTGGAAGAATTCCATGTTGGTACCCATTCCAAATAAAGGAAGTCCAACAGAATGTGGAATTGTAGAACAGTATCGTTAATGTCACAGGCAAGTAAAGTTTCACTGACGATCATTAACAATGGTTGTAAAGCACATCTACAGGGAACTGCCAGCAATTCCAGTCAGATTCAGAAGAAAATGCGGCAGGAGTGACAGCATTGCTGAGGTTAGGTGTACCTTGTCTGAAAGAAGAGAATCCCAGGAAGATGTCTAATTGTGTGTGATTGACTATGCACAGGCGTCACGATGTGTGGATAATAACAATTTATGGATATCGTTGAGAAGAAAGGGAATTCTAGAATGCTGCACTATGCTCATGTGGAATCTGTCCATGGACCAAGAGGGTTTCAAAGAGTTTCAATTAAACTTTATTTATGGACACTGAAGCATGGGCACTGTGATGTTCATGTCATAAACTAATGCTCTTGTTATATTAAAAAACTATTTAGAAAGGAATAAAACTATCTTTAGCTAACAGGTTGCCTAAAATCAGGTGGTAAAATAGGTTGATTTCCCAAACCATAATTTCTTGACACCTGCCTTAGGACCCCAAGTCCTTCCATATATTCAGGATCCTTAGTAGATTCGGTAGTCTCTCCCACAAAACAAAACAAAACATGGTCTTGTGGGAGTTTGGGGAAGTATTCTAAAGAAAGTTTGTGTCTGAAATCAGTTGCAGCTGCTTAATAGCTACATCACCAAGGAAGAAAAGATGCTACGGCATTTTGTGTTTGCTTCTAAAAGAACTTGCTTGATTTTTCTCTTTTCAGTGCAGCAAACCCTAAACATGAATGAAAAATGATTTAATAGGACTCACTGCTCGATTCGGAAGGGAATGTAGAATGAGAGAGGACTTCACCTTTTTTATTTCACATTTGTCAATGAATGATTTCTATTTATGAACAAGCATGAGACTTGAATAGATTCCTGCACCATCCGTGGAGGATCACCAGTGACCAAGTCAGGGAATGGCTATCTGAATTTAACAGCATCTCCAGTCCTCTAACTTTCATTGTCTCCTGATGAGTCCAGCCAGTGTGTATTCCTTAAAATGAGGAAAGGAAATGTTAAAGAAATGGCAGTAAGATCATAAGAACACATGATGATACACATCCAAGTGAGAGAGTATGATTACTATAATCCAGAAATTTACTTTAAAGTTAAAAAACAAACCAACCTAGCAATCTATTCTCAAAATTACAAGCAATCTATGCAAATCCTTTTAAATCAAGTGGGAAAATGTCACATCACTTTTGTTAGGTGGATACTCCATTGCAAGGCAAGTTTCTAGCGTTATACACGGAAAATTAGAGCTGATTGTTACAGCAAATTTAGAAAATTGTTTCCTTGCTTCAGTCAGAAACAGCATTCTCTTTTTGTTCCCTGGAAGATTGCTTTTAACAAAGTGATTGCTTCTGTAAAATTTGCCAGAAAAATTAAACCCCAAACGCTTTAAGTTGGAACATACCTGTATGAGGGTAAGAGGTTGCTTCAGAGATGTCTTGCTTCAGAAATGTCTTGCTTCAGAGATGTCTTGCTTCAGAGATGTCTTGCTTCAGAGATGTCTTGCTTCAGAGATGTCTTGCTTCAGAGATGTCTAGCTTCAGAGATGTCTTGCTTCAGAGATGTCTTGCTTCAGAGATGCCTTGCTTCAGAGATGTCTTGCTTCAGAGATGTCTTGCTTCAGAGATGTCTGTCACAACGAATTGGACATTTTAGTGGGAAAAAATTCTCAGTATTGGATATAACTGTTAAGTCACCCAAGTGTAAACATCAAAAGTGAGTGTTTAGAAAGATAAGTAATTGAAAAGACCAGTAGAGGGCAGAAATAAATCAGGTAACACTGTGAGGTTCAATGATTTCTTTTCTATTTCATTTTTCCATTTTTTATAAAGAGTTTTATTGGGACATAATCTAAATATCATACATTTCAATAGTTCAATTATACCAAAAAGTATTGTGTACTCACTACCACAATCAATTTAGAATATTTTCTCTTTCTTGTACTCTTTCTTATCAGCTAGCTCTCCAGTTCTCCCCAACTTCCTCTGCCGTACCTCCAAGGAACCGTCCATCCAATTACTGTCTCTATACATTCACCCTTCCTGGAATTCAATGAATTTTTTTTAATAAGGACAGTTTGGCAGCTCCTTACTATTTAGGTAAACTTCTGTGGAATCTCAGACTACATTGCTTCCCTGACCCTAGTACCGTGGCTTACTTCTGTGCCTGGCTCCACACATTTCATCGTCTAAAAACATGATCTCTTGCTCACTTCTCCTGGTGCCGCGTTGTCCCGTGCCATTAAGGAGTCCATTCCAGTTTGCAGCGACCCTGCTCCTGTGCCTTGCTCGCACTGTCTCCTGTCTGTGTCAGGGGCCATGGCTGCAGCCATTGTGGCAGTCCACCCCACCGGAGGCCTTCCTAGTTTTCACTGGCTTCCATTTGACCAAGCATAACGTCTTTCTCCAGAGGCTGCTCCCACCGGAGAGTATGTCCAAAATATGCCCGAGAAAGTCTCAGCATCTTTGCATCGAAAGGAGATCGGACTGTACTTCTTCCAAGACAGATTTCGTTGTCCATTTAACAGTTCACGGTGCTTTCAATATTCTTTGCCAGCACCACGATGCAAATGTGTTTATCTTTTTGGTCTTCCTTATTCAGTGTCCAACTTTCACATACATATGAGGCAATTGAAAATATCCTGGCTTGTGTCAGGTGCACCTAAGTCCTCAAAGTAACTTTCTTGGTTTTAAAACTCCACAGAGGTCTTTTGCAGCACATCAGCAGATTTGCCCAAAGCAGATTATTTTTGTTATCTCTTGACTGCTGCTTTCCTGATCATTTCTTCTCTTGGAGTCGCATTTGATCTTGCATTTTTTCTTTCTTACGTAGATCTATGTTAATGACGGCTGCTGAAGTCCAATCCTGACTACCGTTTTAGACAGCAACTTCTTGTTGTTAGGTGACTATGAAGTTGGTTCTGACATATAATGACACAATGACGCCATGTGTAATAGGTGTTATACATCCTTACACACATTTCTCTATTTGAGACCATTGTCAGCACATGAGCCACCTTGCCAGTCCAGTTTCTCAAAGTCTTCCTCTTTTTTGCTGCCCTTCTACTTTACCAGGAGCCCTAGTGGGGTATTTTTCATGACCTTGAGGTCAGCAGTTCGAAACCACCAGCTGCTCAGCTAGAGAAAGAGAAGGCTTTCTACATCTGTTCGAAGTTACTGTCTGGGAAACCAACAGGGACAGTTCTAGCCTGCCTTCTGGGTCCACTATGAGTTGGAATCAACTGGATGGCAGTGAGTTCGGTTTTTTCTGGAGCCTCTCTAGATACCATTAACCAAAGTTGTTGAGGTGAAATCTCCCCATCTTCATTTCAAAGAGCCCTCTGGTTGGGCATCTTCCTAGATTAGTCAGCTCTTCTGATAATATATTCTTCAGCAGCATCGTAATTCAAATGCATCAATTCTGTTTCAGTCTTCCTTACTCAATATCCAACTTTCACATGCAGATGGGGTGATTGAATATACAATGTCTGGCTCAGGCTCACATTGGTTCTCAAAGTGACATAGTCTTTTCCTAACATTTTAAAGAATACGTTACCTGTAGATTTAGAGCTAGGATAGAGGCTATTTCACTGCAGGATTCAGCTGCAATTATCTTTTCACCAAAAGCCATTTGTGATGGGGGTTAATTATTATGACTATAACAAACATTGTTTTGACTTGAGGGGGAGGGGCTACAGACATGCTGTTTTCATTGATTTTACCGAACGTTTTAGGATGGCAAATGATCATACAAACCATATCATAAAATTTTCATAGCAAAAATTAACCTTTTTTCCCCAGTCACAGTATTTATGAAAAGTAAGGTGTCATAGTACCCAGTCACGTAAGTGAATATTAATATCATGGAAAGGAAACACATGGAACAATGAATTTCAATTTATGGCCTCAGAGCATTAAGATGCTCTTGTGTTGGATTATAGCACCTATTTTCAAAAATGCTTGCATCTCTTATTTATTTTAAGTTTTTAAATGTAAAATTATCTTATATTTCCTTACTTCTTTTAAAAACATTACATATATCTATATCATAATCATAATTTTCAGGACAATAACAATGTAGATTCCTAAGAAGTATTTTATTCTTGGCATACAAAATATTCCTTTAGCTTTCTCTCTTGAAAAAAATCCAATTTCTTCAGCCTTAATAAATTGCACTACCCTTCTTATGGTTGCTGAAATAAATAAGCCAAAATGTATTTTTCCTGTCTCTTCCTTGTCTTCGTCAGGTAGATAGACAAGATGGTGGGATTAAAAATCTGTACCTTTTTTTGTTTTGACAAAGAGGGCAAACATTTTCTAACAAGGGCCAGAGAGTAAATATTTTAGTTTTGCATGCCAGGAGCAGCAATGTGAAGGCTGATTCTGGAAAGCCTTCCAAAGGTGACAGTTGGCTGAGAAATAAATTATGAGCAAGAACCTATTATACAAAACTCAAGGTGCTCCTGGCAGAGTGAACAGCCCGTGGAAAGACCTCCAATTGGAGGTGACATGGAGCTGGAACGTGGAGTGTTCAGGACTGCAGCAAATGCAAGGTCTGTACAGCCTGTGAGAGTCACACGACACGTGGAAGCAAACGGAGAGAATAAGGTTGCAGTGAGAGCGAAGTCATGAGTTTGGATTTTATTCTAAGTATTTTGAGAAGAGTTTGGAATGTTATATTTTTTCAAGTATTTATTTAGGTGGGGCATTTTAACATGTATAGGATACTTGTTCTGATTTAATTATTTTTTAAAAAGGCTTTGCTCACTAACTGGAATAAAAACCAGGAACACAGTTAAGAGGCTATTACAGTTCTATTTCACTGATATTAGAAAGAGTGGATAGATGTTAGTTATCACTTAAATGTAGAGTCATAAAATTTGCTCATAGATTGCTCATATTACATCAAAATTGTACAGGTAAAAATGAGTTCGATTAAGAATAATTATATTGGTGATAAAACACTACATAGTTATTTTCATTTTATAAATTTATCACTTTTGCTCTCTTTTAAAATTATTTTTTTAGCATAAGAGGAAATAAATTTGAGTAGAATAAATATTTCCTTTGTTTTCATATTTATGCTAAGTTAAAAAATAAAAAATTAGTAGAAGTGAATAAAGGCTTTCTAAAAACTTTAAAGAAAGAACATCACCCCAGGTAGATCTGAGGTAGAGAATTAAGAATGCTTTTCAAAATATTTACAACTTGCTTTCTCAGTGTTTTTCACTTGTTATCAAACTTTTAAAAGTCCTTTAACTTTTTTACTCTTGAACATTGACCATGATTCAATAAAGAAAAAAATACAAATAAAATATTGCCCCTAAATTAAACCAAGGCAAAATCTGATCACTAAAGAAAGAGATGAATAAATGCAGTAAATGGATATTATTAGTGTTATATTATTAGAGTAACATTAACCTGTATATTTTTTGAAATCTATTGTTGAGTGAAAATTCCAAAAAAAGTACAATAAAAACCAACAGAGGAATAGGAAAAACTATAAGCTTTTATATATGTATATATATAAAACATTACATAGTTCTCCAAACCATTATATTAAGACATAATGCAGACATCATACTATTCAAAAGTTCAGTCTTATCAAGTAGTGTTGTACAATCACTACCACAAATATTTTCAAATAATTTCTTCCCTCTTGTATTTTGAGAGGGTAATTACTGTGAAAGATTGCTGGATAATACACAAGCATAGCTGTAGATAAGGAAGATTGATATGGAAGTTCAGAAAAAGGGAAAAATAAATAAATTTTAAAATTGGGGTCAGTTTAAAAAGTGTGTTAGTTTTAAATGGCTTTAATGTATTTGCCTGGGTTCACTAAAGAAACAAATTCATAGGCACTCATATGTGTATAAGAAAGAGCTTTATGTATAAGAGCAATTGAATATTGAGAAAACATCCTAGTCTAGCCCAGATCAAGTCCATAAGTCCAATATTAGCCCACATGTATGATACCAATCTATAAATTCCTCTTCAGACTCTCACAACACATGCAATGATGCCTAATGCGGGAAGATCACAGGCCATGGGTGGAAAGTCTTGTGGATCCAGTGGTGTTGGAAGCACCTCAGTGCTGGCAGGGGTCTCCAGGTAACTCCTCCAGCTCCAGGGCGTTGGCTGCCATCAGCCTACCTCCATGTGGCTTGTCAACAGGAGTGTCTCACAGGGTGAGTGTATCTGGTCTCCAGTGAGCTATTTATCTCCAGCGGGCCTCTAAATGAGGTCATCAAGCTGTGACTTGATTGACAAGCTAAATTCCACCCATTTATTTACTCTTAATAGTCTCAAGTTGACACCAGATAATGTAACCACCATACAGCAATAATAATAATGAGCCTGGAGTATACGTGGCTGGGATATTGTACCGAGGTTCAAAGGAAGCTAGGAGAAGAGATGAAGGGATGGAAGAAGATAGGGAGTAAAGGAAGAAGATGAAATAGCCAAAGACAGGAAGGAAGAGAAGGAAGGAAGAAAGGAGCAAAGTAGGAAAAGGGGGAGTATAGAAGGAAAACGGGCATGAGGATGGAAGTAGGAAAATAAAGATGGGAGTCATCTCTTCTAGCTCATCATTTCCTTGCCTGTTGATCCTTCAGTCTTGCAGTATGAAAGGACTGATCAAAGGCACCAAGACAGTGTTGAAAAGAGGGTAGAATACTTAACTCCAGTGAGAAAGCCATTATGAAAATAAAGAACAGTGAATATTTCGAGGAGAAAGGCCAGTTATATTTAGATGCTGAGGAAAGATTTTTAAAAATAAAGAAAGGGCAGTGACTACTGGATTCAACTAAGGAGGTTGGTGGTGAACTTAACTACTTCAGTTGCTCTAAAAAGAGTTGATATAAAACCGATTGGAAGAGGTTGGGTAGAGAATGAGGGTATGAAGGATTTGGAGGCAAATAAAGGTAATAGGTGAACCCTGACATTGGATCACAAAACCTGGGATTAAGTTTCTTCTCTGCACTTACTCATTGAAACATCTGTGGAAACAGCATTTAATTTTGTTGACTCTCATTTGGCTGCTCTGTAAATTGAGGATAAAAATACCAAGCACAAGTCTTGTCATGAGGATTAAATTGGATCGTAGAGGTAAAATGTGTAACTACATACACCAGGCACTCTGAAAATGCCTTTCCTCTTCCATTTGTCTTATTCAGTCCAGCCTCGTGCCTAGGCCAAAGGAATGGATTGATCTCCTATGAAGACCACAGGTGATTTTACAAGTCTGTACAGAAACTGCTGAGGGAAAAAGGAAAGACTTGGCTCCTTTTCATGCTCTTGTTTCCTCACCCTTGCTTAAGTGCAATAAGCTTAAAGACCTTCACTTTGGTCTCAGTGGGCCATTCATATGAGAACAGAAGAAAAGTTGCAGCATCCTTATCTATTTGCTTTCTATTCACCCTGGTGAGGAAAGCAGTCCTCAGAAGATTAAAGGAATAGCCGGGCATACAACACCTGACAACGGGCGCATGAGCTCAACAGAAATTTAGGAGCCACCTATATGAGCTGTACCTGCGGAAGGACACCCATGCCACCCAGGTTCACACAGAGATTGCATTTGGGAGCAGAGTAAGCATCAAAGCGGGCTTTGTATTATCCAGAAGGTGGACTGCCGCTGGTTTTCCACGGTCAGATGTAACTGGCTTGCTGCAATAATTTGGTGAACAGCAGGGAACTGAACCCCACTGTTGAAAGATGGACAGGATCTATGCTTAGTCCTTTGACACAAAGTGTTATCTGAGTAAGAGTTCTTCCCTAAGGAAGTAGTGTGGAGCGGGGAAGTACGCACCAGATGTTAAGACAGCACATAATATCAAATCTTATTTAAGTTTTACCTTACAATAGTCCAGAATACATTCCCTTTGCCCTATCAAAAATTTCTCATCTAAGATTAAATATATGCAAATTGTATATCCTTACATACTCTTGGGTGACAGTAGAACATTTATAAGCCAATTCACTTCCTTCCACAATATTAAAACTGATGTTGTCAAGTGGGTGCTAAAAAGTTCTTGGAATTCTTTGGTATGCTGTCATTTAATCACATTGCACATGCACTTATTTCTGTAATGGAACAGTGGATCGAGCGAAGGAAATGTGCATAATCATCCCTGTGTTTTCTACATTTTTACTTCCCCAGGAAATTCTGTTACAAAGCAAGCCACTCTGATGCCCACAATCAAATGAAAATTAGTTATTCCAATTGAGAGACCTGTCACATCAATTTACCATCTTTTAAGCATGTCCCCATAGTTTTTCGCCCTCCCCACTCCTGCACCTGTCACTAGGAAAATAATATTCACTTTAAGCTCCATAATTAAAAAATGCTTACTGATTAAAATATTTGTTTATGTAATAAAATAATAATAACTAATTACATCCAGCCTGATGAGTTTATATTATGTTTCAGTCAATAAGGACTAAAATCAACTGAGCTATTAAATCCAGATAAATGATAATGGAAAAGATTGCTCAGCCTTAAGTATAGTGATGCTCCTAAAGTGCTATAATTCTAGTTTCTTCTTTTACTAAGGATCATAATTTGCCATTGATTTTTATGTAAAACCTCATTGACTTTAATGGGAATTCCTTATGTACGTTGTTGTTATTAGGTGCCATTAAGATGGTTCTGACTCATAGCAACCCTCTGAGCAACAGAACAAAGCCTTACCAGCCTGGCACCATCCTGCCAATTGTTATATTTTAG
This sequence comes from Tenrec ecaudatus, assembly GCF_050624435.1. NCBI lineage: Eukaryota > Metazoa > Chordata > Mammalia > Afrosoricida > Tenrecidae > Tenrec > Tenrec ecaudatus. The sequence goes on from NC_134530.1 coordinate 108,365,035, forward strand.
CCAACTATTGCAGCCACTCTGTCAATCCGCTCAGTGAGGGCCTTTGTTTCTTTGTTTCTTCCTTTCTCGCTTTCTCTCTTTCTTCCTTTTTGTGCTGCCCTTTCACTGTCATCTGATAGCAACCCTGTAGGACAGAGTAGAACCGTCCCATGTGGATTTCGGGGACTGTAACTTTGCGGGAGTAGAAAGCCCTGTCTTTTCCCAGAGGAGCAGCTGGTGGCTTCCAACTTGCAGTTAGCAACCCCATGCATACCTATTACACAAACAGAGTGACTTTAATCTAGATGTACAGCAAAGGAAAAATATGGCACAGTTACTAAAATGTTTCTAAAACATTCAACTTTTATTCCTTGCCACCACACAAAGTATGATTGGACACCACATCACACATATTTTCATTGTGTTCTTCATATTTATTCTGTTAGAAAAAATGTAGATCTATATATAACATCACTACATCTCTTTAGAACATGTATTATTTGTGGGGGAAGTTGGTACAGAATCATTCCCAGAAAATCGTAACACATGCCTTGTCTATTGGAAGATAGATTGAAGTCCAAGAGAACAATCCCCATGGAAGCCACAAAATGCTTTTTCCCACATTTCAGGCAATTTTTTGCTCTGTTTGTTGTTTTATTATTATTATTTGTGTGTTTGTTTTGATAACCACTGAATTCGGTGAGCTTTCTGGTACTCTAAAAAAATTCATGGGATGTTAAGTCAGGTACCATGCAGGAAAGAGTAGTCAGGGAGGCTATGAAACGTCACGAGGTTTATAGTGCTAAGAGGCCTCTGGGAGAGGAGTCACATCAGGGCATGAAACAGCATCACCCAGGGACACCTGGGAATGAGGAAACAAGGCGGAATTCTGGGAGAGAGTTGGTGTATGGCAGGCAGAAGGGGATTAGTTTAGTTGTGTGGTTTTATTGGAATTGGCATTTTGACTATGTCTGCAGGCTCAGAGGATAGACACTCCGAGTGATTAAACTGGGTATAGTGGCCAGTGTTGGAGCCTGCTAAGGGAAGTGATTGGAAATAGACTTAAACAGCCATTCAGGATTGGGGGTAGACTGTCTTCCAGAGAGGGCCTTAAAACTATGTCAAGACGTAATTTAAAGAAAATGATATTTAATTTTGGATTTGCTGAGTTATGCTAGAAAAAAGTGTCACTCAAAGTGTTCACTCACTACCCCAGCTACCTGTCCCACTAGACTCTCTTTGCCCACATACACATAGTCACACCCAGATCCTCTGCTCCATGGAAACCAGCTTGTGGTAGGCAAAGATAGTGCCAAAAATCTCATAAGGACAGTCATGATTTCAATCAATGTTCCATAAAAATAATAGTGTTAGAGAAGAGCAAATTATTAGATTGCTTGTCAATATCCCTAATGATTTCCTTCTCCCTTTTTTGATGTTAATAAGAACTTGATGTTCCCTGTTGAGGAGTACTGAAACCCATCTTACTACTTCGCAACCAAAAAACCTCCTGCATCTCAACTGAAGTCTCTATCTCCGAAGCTTACTGAGCACAGAGTCAGAAGGTTCTGAGGATTATGTTAGGCTGTGGACTCCACTTTTAAGAGTGGAGCTGGCTCGAGACCCAAGTACAATGTTAGTGATTTGAAAAATGGTTTGAGCTTCTAATTCAAAGCATAATCAAATAATTAGTAGTAAGTCATTTCATGAACATACATTGGTTTGAGTGTGAATCAGAAATTCATGTTTTGCTATTATTTCACAGGTAAATGTGGTCAACTTAACCTTCACTCTAGAAAAAGTTACTGCCCATCTGCAAGCTCTGGATTGAGATTCAAATGAGGCTAAAGTCCTATATTATGAATTATTGCTGGAAACCAATATTCCAGTGCCGAACAATTATTTATTCCTTTTAATGTACCTGATAGATAAAGTTAGAGTGTATCTGGACTGCTCTTTTTCAAACTACAGATAGCTCCTCTATGATGATTGGACTCAAAGATATTCCATATAGTTTATTCTTGAACCCAGGCTGGATATGTAGCAGCTACTAAGGGGCCGCTCTTTTTATGGTGATGTCAGAGGCACAAGAAAGCAAGGGCAATTCCCCGAGCAAATGTCAACCTTCTCTGCTCTGTGTCCATCCTCATGCTTTTGGCTCCGTGGCTGACCCTAAAGTCACAGATGGAGTGGGGAAGTGTGTTTCTTCAATGGAAATAGGAAAGCGGATAAGACAATGGCAATGAAATCAGTCTACTTTTTAGGGTAGACATTTGTTTCACATGGTTTTCTCCAGGAGGAGCACACATCTTTGAGGTGATTTATTTTTTTCTTGTGGAACTGTATTGGTGAAGGCATGTTTAAAAATGTAAAAAAAATACTCCTGAAGTTATAATTGAGTAAATATTCAATTTACATGGATGATTTCATTGATTGATTGTTTTTTCAATTTCATCAATTGGCTTTATAGTATTTATGGTCTAGGTAAAGCTTTAAAAGTAATAAAGATAGGGTCCAGAGAAAATGAATGCATGTAAGATATATGTTATAGGGACTCTTTAATGTCTATGTAAGATAGTCTTATTTGACAAACATCTAGGAAATATTAATTTTCAGAAGACACAAAAATATTACTTTCTTTTCCTACAGATAATCTTAATTTCTATCTCCAGTCATATTTCTGAATGTCAAAGTTGAATTTTGGTCTGTTGTAATGCAAAGGTAAACTCAGTGATTTCAAATAATGTATATTTGTATATACTTGTGTATGTATATATCTATATTTCTATATAATAATGTATATTTTGCATATATGTATATATATGTACTTGAGTTATAGTGCTGATTAAGAACATGTAGATTACCACAAACTGCCAAGATATCAATGAAATATTTCTTGGAAGTTCAGCCAGAATGTTCTTTATAAGTAAGGATGCCAAGACATTGTCTCCCATCCTTCAGACATATCATCAAGACAGAGCACTGGCGGGAAGAGCACATCATGCTTGGTTGAGTCAAGGGGATGGGTGGAAACAGATGAAGTCCCTCAACAAGAGCAATTGACCCGTGGCTGCAATGATGGATTCAAACACAGCAACAACTGCGAGGTTGGTGCAGGACAGGGAGTGTTTTGTTGTATATACCTCGGTGTACACACACACACACACACATTTTGGCAACCACTTTCTGTTAGTTTGTGGTACTGTAGTGACTTGTGTGTTGTGTGATATGGCTCTGGACTGGACTGGTGGTTCAATTGCCACACAGAGTGAACAAGCTTCCGAAGAACATTCAGACTAAAAAGAGACTACCAAGAAGACAGAGGCGGTCATCCACTACTGAGGAATGAGCCAGGGAAAAGTTTATGAACAGAATCAAGACATTGTTGGAAACAAGTAGAACGCTGTCGGTGATGGGGTCAGAAGATGAGCCTCTCCGGTCAGAAAGCACTCAGAATATGATTGGCAGAGCATCCTTCTCCAGTAGAGTCTGCTTTCATGACTGGGATGGAGTCAAACCTGAGGGACTAAAGCCTTCAGGACGTTTGCTTGCAGATGAGGCAGTATTCAAAACGAGAATGAACAGCTGCCACAATCAATTAATCAGATCTTGGAATAAAAGAAGAATAAACCTAGGAAAATTTGAAGTTTTTTAAAAAAAATTAAATGGAACTAACCAAACTCAACATTCTAGACATTAATGAGCTGGAATGGACTGGTACTGATCATTTTGAAATAGGAAGTCATATGAGTTACTCTGCTGGGAATGATAAAATCAGGAGGAATGGCATTTCAGTCATCATCCAAAAGGACATTTCAAAATCTAACTTGAAGTAAAATATTGTCTATGATAAGATTATACCTATCCTCCTTCATGGAAATCCAATCAATGCAACTAATATTCAAATGTATGCACCAAAGTGAGTGAGGAAGAAGTTGATGAACTCTACCCACATCTTCAGTCTGAAATTGATCAAACATGCCATCAAAATGCATTGATAGGTATGGGTTTTTGGAATGCACAAGTGGGAAGAAAGAGAGAGGAAAAGTAGTTGGAAGATAGGGCCTTGGGTTTAGAAACGGAGCTAAAAATTGCATGACAGACTTTTGCAGGACCAAAGACTTCTTAATCACAAATGTCCTTTATTCAACAACACAAACTGTGACTATACATGTGGACTCCTCCAGATGGAACACACAGAAAAAATTAACCACATCTGATAAAAGAGACTAGCTCAATAGTAGGAGCTAAAACCAGGCCAGGGCGGACTGGAAGAGACCATCAATTGCTCAGAAATAAGTTCAGGTTGAAGCTGAATGAAAAGAAAATAAACACAGAAGAGTCAAAATATTATTTTTAGTGCATCCCATCCGAATCTAGAAGACATAAAAAGAACAAATTTGAAGCATTGAATCCTAATGACAGAAGATCTGATGAGCTACAGGAGGATATGAAGAGCATCATCCATGAAGAAAGTGAAATGTCATACAAAAGACACAAAAGAAAGAAAGATCCATGTAGTTACCCGAAGAGACTCTGAACTATGCTCTTCCTTGTGGCTAAGACAAAGGGAAGAAATGATGAAGTCAAAGAGCTGCACAGAAATTTTCAAAGCACAGCTAGAAAAGATGACATAGAATATTACAGATAAATGAGAAAAACATAAGAGTAAAAAAACAAAAAGGAAGAATATGCTTAGCATACCTTAAACTGAAAGAACTAAAGAAAAATGTCAAGGACTAGCTTCTAATATTGAAAGATTCTGTTGGCAAAATATAGACCAATGCAGGAAGCAACAAAAGCAGATGCAGAGTCACAGCACCAAACAGAACTAATCAGCTTTCAACTACTTCAAGAGTAGCATGTGAGAAAGGACCAATGGCACTGCAGAAAGAATTTCAAGCGGCACTGAAAGCATCTGCCAAAAATAAGGCTCAAGGCATTCAAGGACTAGCAGTAGAAATGTTTCAACAAGTTGCTGAAGCACTGGAAGCATTCACTAATTTATGCCAGAAATTTGGAAGAAAACTACTTAGCCAATTGACTGGGAGAGATCAATATTTATAGCAATTTCAATGAACGTCAACCCAACAGAATGCTCAAATTATAGAACAATCTCATTAGCATCATATGCAAATATATTTTTGCTGAAGATCATCTCCTAATAGTTGCCGCAGCACATTGACAGAGGTTTAGGCCAGACTCAGAAGAGGACGTTGAGTAAAGATATCATTGATGGTGTCAGATGGATCTTGGCGGAATGTAGAGAATACCAGAAAGATGTGTACTTGTGTATCATTGGCTGTGCAAAAGAATTTGACTGTGTGAACCATAGCGAACTATGATTATTCTTGAGAAGATTGGAATCCCAGAACACTACATTGTGCTCATGTGGAACCTGTACAGGGACCAAGAAACAGTAGAACAAACGTAACAAGAGCAAACTGCATGCTTTAAAATCAGCAAATGTAGGTGCCAAGGTTGCATCTTCTCACCATATTTATCTATCTGTACGTGAGCAAGTCATCAGCGAAGCTGGATTTTATGAAGAAAAAGGTGGCATCAGGATTGGAAGAAGGCTTATGAATAACTTGCAGTATGCAGATGACACAAGGTTGCTGGCTGCAATTGCAGAGAGCTGGAAGCACCTTTTGAAGAAGATCAAGGACTGCAGAATCTATGGAACACAACTCAATGTAAAGAAGATAAAAATCCCAATATATGGACCACGATAAACAGAGGAAAGGTTGACATTGTCAAGGATTCTGTCTTGCTTGGATCCACAAGCAATGCTCCTGGCAGCAGAAGTCAAGAAATCAAAAGACACACTGCACTGGGTAAATATGCTACACAAGACCTCCTTAAAGTATTGAAAAGCAAGGGTGTTGTGTTGAGGCAAAAGTTGTCCTTGACCCAAGCCATTGTATTTTCAATCACCTCCTCTGCATGTGAAAGTTGGACATTGAATGAGGAAGACTGAAGAAGAATCAATGAGTTTGAATTGGTGTGCTGGTTAGTAATATTGAAAGTGCTTTGTGTGGATTGCCGAAAGGACAAATATTGATTTTGAAAAAGTACACCTATACTACCTATCACTTAAAGGCAAGGATAGCAAGACTTTTTCTCACATACTTTGGACATGTCGGGAGAGATCATTTGCTAGAGAAGGACATCATGCTTGGTAAAGTAGCGGGCATTGCCAAAGAGGAAGGAAGACCTTTTATGAAATGGCTGCATCTGTGGTCTAAAATATAAGACAATTGTGAGGGGGACACAGAGCCAGGCAGTGTTTGGCTTTGAATTACACAGGGCTGCTATGAGTCAGAACTAACTGGGGGGCACCTAACAACCACATATATTTGGGGGGTGTAGAGATATGTACAGGTACACTAATAAAACATTTTTAAAGTGTGGCAATTTAAACAAGTTTGTTCATATATATGTAAAATATAGGGAGTGGTTTAAAATATTTTTAGACTTAACCATAAAGAATGATATTCATTCTGATCTTGAGGCTAATGAAAAAATTTCTGCTATAGAGTAAGTATCTAGGATTGCCTTCAATTGCTCAAAAAGTGGATTGCCTCTACATTTCTAATTTTGCACGTCAGTCTTGTTGTTAGGTGCCATCAAACGGGCTCCGAATGATTATGACCCCATGCACAACCCAGCAAAAGCCACCCAGTCGGATGACATCCTCACAGTTGCTGTTATGTTTGAGCCCTTTATTGAAACCACCATGTCAATCCTCCCCATTGAGATTCTTCATCTTCTACACCGATTGATCCTCTGCTTTACCATGTGACATGGCCTCCTCCTGATATTGGTCCGTCCTGATATGGCCAGAGTTCCAGAGCTGCAGCCACTGTGTGCTTGCTTCTAAGAAGTGTCTGGTTAGACTTCTCCAGTTCATGGCATATTAATTATCTGGTAGTTCATGGTATCTTAGATATTCTTCACCAGCACTATAATTCAAGGGCATTGATTATTACCCTATCTTCCCTGCCCATTGTCCAATTTACTTATACATATGATGAGATTGAAAATATCATATCTTACACCATCTGACATCTCCCTTCACCCACTTCTCTGCTGTCCATCCCCCAGGGAGGAGGTTACATGGGCGAGAAAGGGGACAAAATGAGGAGCTGATACCAAGGGCTCAAGTAGAAAGCAAATGTTTTGAGAATGATGATGGAAAAAAATGTACAAAAGTGCTTGACACAATGGATGGATGTATGGATTGTGATACAAGTTGTACGATCCCTCAATAAAATGATTTAAAGAAAAAAAGAAAATGATGATGGCAACATATGTACAGATACACTTGAGACAATGGATGTATGTATGTATTGTGATAAGAGTTGTATAGCCCCCAATAAAATGATTTAAAAAAAACATCATGTCTTGGATCAGATGCACCTAAGTCCTCAAAGTGGTATCTTTCAAAGATCTTTTGGAACAGATTTGTCCAACTTTATTCATCACTTGATTTCTTGATTGATGTTTTTATAGGCATTGAATGTGGATCCAAATAAAATAAAGCCTTATCAACTTCATTACTCTCTCAACTTACTATGATTCTGCTTCTTGGTTTAGATGTGAGGACTTTTGCCTTCTTCGTGTGCAATTCATGTTGAACCTTCGGTCTTCATCGGTGAGGGTTTCCAGTTCTCTTTGGTTTCAGAAAGCAAAGCTGTGCTGCCTGGATATACTAACAAGGTCACTGCCATTGAGTGGAGGCCGGCTCATAGTGGAAGGCCTGAGAGGACAGGGTAGGGCAGCCCCTGTGAGTGTCCAAGCCTGGGAGTAGAAAGCTTGTGCTCTCTCACAAAGGGGCTGGTGGTTTAAAACTGCAGCCCCATAGGAAACCACTGTACCGCCGGGGTTCTTTGACATCTCTACATAGCAGGTTCTTAATGAGCCCACTACCCATCCTGTTGCTATGTTCTTTTTCATGTGGGCCAGCTTCCTGGACTTTTGTTCAGCATACAGATTGCATAAGTATGTTAAAAATACCACTAGGTGCACACCTTCTAAAATGTTAAACAGTTTAGTATCTCCTTGTTCCACAGTAGAGGAATCAGCTATTTATGTGCATTCCACATTCCTATAGCATTCAGCGAAGTGTGAGATCACGGGGTGCTGGGCACACGCGTTTTGCATACAGAGACATTATTTTGTTGCGGTGCCTCCTCTTACACACTGAGCACCACCAGGATCTGATTTTGAGCATTACTTATTTCATTGAGTTGTTATTTATATAATAAATTAATAAAAATAGAACACAGGTACAGTATATCTGGAATTAATTGTACCTTTGAGACCATCTAGCACTTAATTTTTGTGTGAACAAACTTAGCAATGGAAGTTAAGTAGCTTTATAAGGGTCAATTACATTTAAATACCAAAAATGAAATTATAACACAATTGAGAATTATTATATGTTGTTTTTAATATGTATACAGCTATTAGAATTAACTTTAGGAATAGGCCCTATCAAAATTAAAATAAATTAAGATAAAATCTAATCATTTAAATAATCTTACATTACTAATAACATTTGTGTCAGTGGTAAAGTGAAATTTCTTAATTTGATTCTTCTATCCATGTCTCTATGATTTCCACCAAATGATAGCGTGGGCCTATACAAAGAAGGGACATGTAAGACTAACAAAGGAGATTGATTCTTTTTCGTTGCCACTCCCCTGGCTGTAAGGATGAGCCATCTCTAAGGCAGGGACAGAGAGAAATCCTAGGGACATCAAAGAAGAAAAGCCGCCGGTGCAACAAGTTCATGATCTCTGTGTGAAATGGGAGAGGCTGAGACCAGGGGCAACATAATTTGTAGGACAAAGACCCTGGGGCACAGCATCAGGGCCAGGCTGAGATCAGAGGCTGAGGTAAGGCCACCATGTACCGGAGCAGAGGAACAGCACTGAGACATTGAGATTATAAGGCAGAGAAGAGGCCTGGCCCCTGGCCATGGAGGCTGAGGCCCAGGGCCCACATGGCTGAGAGGCTAAGGGCTAGAGCGTGACTTGGCTGCTGGCTGAAGAGATGTGTTGCTGTGGATAAACGACTGCATCTTTAATGTTTTCTTACCTTGCAAGGAAATAGGAAGGAAGGAAGGAAGGAAGGAAGGAAGGAAGGAAGGAAGGAAGGAAGGAAGGAAGGAAGGAAGGAAGGAAGGAAGAAAGGTAGGAAGGAAAGAATGGAGGGCAGGAGGGGAGAAAAGACAGATGAAATTCCTCAAACTCATATCAAAATGGGGCCATATTTTCCCCTTACCCTCTTAGTTGCCTAGGAAACTGCTGCACCATGAATATGTCTAAATAATGGAAATTGAATTGTATTACAGCTTAGGAGGCTAAAACGTCAAAACAGGATCTCCCCCAGGTTGATTTCCCTCTGTCCTGATCTCCGGTGGCTGCCATAAACCTTAGATATTCTTTTCCTGTTGGTGAATGCACCTTTCTCTGTGACTACATGATTTCTTTTCTCCTGCATGTCACTTATTTGAGAAGATACCATTCGGAAAGGGTTAGCTCTCAGTCAGTCCTGCTTTGATACGATCAGGGTTGATTCAAAGGGATTCTAACATGCCTCCTAAGACACAGGCTCTGCAGCAAGAGAAAACACTCGCTTCTCTTTGTCTGAACTTCACATTGGTTTATGCCCATTCCTCGTTTCTTATTGCTTTTATGACCAAAATGTCATACATGGGTGGCTTTAAAGAAAATAAGTTAATTTTTCCCACAATTCTGGAGATTACACATCCCAGCTAAACAGGTCAGTTTTAAGAAAAGCTTATTCTTTGCCTCTTCCAGGCTCCAGTGGCTGCCGAGGGTCTTTGAACTTCTGGCTTGCACACGACATCTTTCCCACTGTGTGTGCCTTTCCATGGCTTCATTATTGATGTTTGAGTATGATTTTCTAGACTCCTGAAAGTGCTGAGATGGCCTGGCATGTGTTTATCACCTTCCCTTCTTTGGGCCCTTTGTTTCTCTGTCCTTTGAGTAGCTCCTCGCCTCCACACCACATAGCATTAGAGAAGGATGGAAAATTCTTAGCTTTAAAAATCAACAAGCATAGTCATGTTGGTAACTCCATGAGAGGGGATTCAGAAATATTAAAAAGGAAAAGAAAAACCATGTCCTTTGCCCTCCGTTTCCCTCTTAAAGATCATTTCAGCTTAGAAGAAGGGAGAATTCGGGAAGGACTCTCCCAGTGATTTTTTGCCCCTCTTCTAGACTCAAGCCCCCCGTGGAGGAAGAGGAAGCCCAAGAAAAACGCCACAGTCTGAAGACGTAGAAGTGTTGAGCCTTATACCCTTCTGGTGATATGTGGTTAGTGAGAAGTGTGGATAAAACATCTGCATCGAAGTGCCCAGGACAACTCCCCAGAGCAGCTTCTTGGGGACCCATAATGTATGCTAGGAGTTTTCAGAAATTAACTCAAAAGTGAAGCTGTGTCAATCTAAGTACCCTCTGTTTTGGTAAAAAATAATCCATTGGTAGACAACAATGTTATACATCTGAGGACTAAACTCAGATACCATGAAGGGATGAAACCATGTAGTTTAATCATATCAGTGGATTTCGACAGAGGGCAGCCCCTCTATCCACTGACAAAACAGCACTAGGTCATTGCCCTAGATATGCGAATTATAGTTAAGGAGAAGAAAGAGGAAAGGAGAAATTCTCATTTCCTTATGGTTAAAGCTTGTGAATCTTTTATAATTTCTATGCAGCGGATTGACATAGTGTTTGCAAAATGGGCTCAGGTATAGACACAATTTTGATGATGTCACAGGACTGGGAAGGGTTTCCTTCTGCTGCCCATAAAGCCAGTATGGATGACTCAATGGCATTTAACAACAACGTGTGTGTGTCTGTGTCTGAATATATATATATATATATATATATATATATATATATATATATACACATTTAATTTATAAATTACATATAATGCAATTGTATAGTGCAATAATATTAAAAAGAGTTGCAAAATTATCACCAAAAGGAATTTTAGAACATTTTCTTCTTTTTTGTACTCTTGGTTAGTAGCTCCCAGTTTCTCCCCAATCTATGCTGCCCTACCCCCTAGAAAACAGTAGTCCGGTTACTCCCTGTACATTCCCCTATCCTGGACTTCATACACAGAAATAAAAACCACCAACAACAATAAAGTATGTTGCTAAGTTATAGCCATCATTCATGTCTTTGATTTTGAAAAAGTGATAACTCTCTTACACACATGAGTGTCTCTAGAGTTGTTTCTCTACGTAACCCGGACTAACACACTATCCATCGTAATTACTTACATAATGATATCTCTATGGTCAGCCGATCAATGGAAAGCAAGATTTCTCAGGGATGTGGTCGCCTTCCAACATATGTAGAAAAGCATCCTTATCTTTTGCTGGATTTGGTTCTGATTCATTTGGCTTCTCCTCTAAGTCTTTGGGCTTGAGTCTGTTTTATTGCCTGCTGGTGCTGAGAGTCATTAGCAGCCTGCCTCCTTACTTTATAATCTTGAGGTAATTCATCAGCTTCTGCAGCTAGGTGAGTCACGAGTAGCCTTCAGCCCAACATATGACCCACTGAGATGCGACTTGTCTATATCTACAGCTATCGGAGCCGCGTCCTTGCTATCAGCCTTTTTGTATATATGATTATAGATGCTTCACTCTGTTTGCTTCTCTAAAGGACCAAGCCTAAGACAGGATCTTCCTGTTTTTCACAGAAAAATCTCTTCTGCCAAGCAGGATGTCTTTCTCCAGTGACTCGTACCTCTTGATGAGATGTCCAAAGTATGTGCGAGAAAACACTGGCTGTCCTTGCTTCTAAATAGCATTCTGGTTAAAGTTCTTCCAAGATGTATTTGTTGTTCATTCTTATGGTAGTCCGGTCAGCATTATAATTTAAATGCACCAATTCTTCTCTGATCTTCTTTATTCATTGTCTAGCTCTCCCATGCTCATAGGTAATTAAAAATACAGGCAGTTGCATCTTAGTCTTCAAAATAGCACCTTTCCCTCCTAACAGTTTAGTCTTTTGAAGCAGATTTTCCCAATGCAATACATCATTTGATTTCTGACTGCTGTTTCTGGAGGTGAAATTGTGGATTCAAGTAAAATGAAATCCTTGATAATTCCAAACTTTTCTCTGTTTATAGTGATGTTGCTTATTGGTTCAGTTGTAAAAATCTTTGTCTGTTTTACTTTGAGGTTTAATCCATACTGGAGGGCGGTAGTCTTTGTTAGCCATTGGTTAATGCCTGAAGTCCTCTTCACTTTCAGCAAACGATGTATCATCTTCATATTTCAGGTTATTACTAAGCCTTACTACAAACTTGGTAACTCAAACTTGTTAATATAAAGGGGCTTCTAAAGTTGTGAAAATGTATTTTTAATTCTGTCTTTCAGCAATCTTTTTGAAAGTTCTTTATATAATCCAGTTATTTCAGTATATATACTGAATGGTATGGTGAAAGAATGCAAGCAACAAATCCTTCCATTATTTTAAATCACAAATTGTCATTTTTTTACTATGCTAAGAATGACAATATCAAGAAGAAGGAAGTATCATGCTCTGAGATATGATAATATCTAGATGCCTGCAAAGGAATTTAGTTAATACAACTATTATTGAAATATATTCACTAACCACTGAAGCTAGTGATAAAGAAATTGCAGGATTCCACTGACGCCTACTGTTTGAAATTGATCAAAAGTACAATCAAGATGCATTGACAATTATTGGTGATAGGAATGTAAAAGTTGGAAACAAAGAGGAAGAAAGAGTAGTTGAGAAATATGTCCATGATATTATAAAAAAGCTAGAGATTGAATGACAAATTTTTGCATAACCAACAACTTCTTCATTGTAATGTCTTCTTTATATCTTTTCCCAACAGCATAAATAGAAGCTGTACATATGGACCTTGGAAGATGGAATATACTTGTATAGAAATGAAGTTGACTACATTTGCTGGAAGATATGATGAAACCGATATTAGTAGCCAAAATGAATTCAGGGGCAAACTGAGGGACATTCATTAGTTACTCACTTATAAGTTCAGGTTGAAGTTGAAAAAAATTAACTCAAGTCCATGAGTACCAAAATGGAATTTTCAGTGTTTCCCACCTGAATTCTGAGAACATTTCAAGAATACATTTGACTCATTGAACACTAACAACAAAAGACTTGCTTTGCTAGTGAGGATCAAGGAATTCAGATTTCAGTATGAATTACAACTCGATGCAATGAAAACCCAAATCCTCACAACTGGACAGACAGGCAACCTCGAGGTAAATGGAAATAAGAAAAAGTTGTCAAGGATTCATTTTCTTGAATCTACAATCAGTGCTCCCAGAAGCAGCAATCAATGCATTGGGTCAATCTGTGGCACAAGGCCCCTCTCAAGTGTTGAAAAACACGGGTGTCATTTGATGACTGTTCCTGACTCAAGTCATGGGACTTTCAATTGACTCATGTGCAGGTGAAGGATGGACAATGCATATAAAGACTGCAAAACTTGATGCATTTTCATTATAATGTTGCCCATGAATATTGAAAGTACCATCAATACCAGAACCAAATAATCTGTCTTGGGAAAAGTATACTAGGACTACTCCTTAGAAGTGAGAATGGAGAGATTTCATTCAGTGTACTTTATCAGAAGAGACTGATGCTGGAAAAGGACATCATGCTTGATAAAATAGAAATACAATAAAAATAGCAAGACCCTCAGTGGCTTACAACAATGGGTTCAGCATTACAATTGTGGGACTGCTGCAAGGCAGAACATTGTTTCAGTCTGTCTTATAGAGGGTTCTATAAGAGGATTTCTTACTCAATGCTCCTAACAAGATCTACAAGCATCTCCTGGTTTTGTTCTCAATCACTGACCTTGGTTTATTCTGAATGAGTACCATTGAACATCATTGGTGATTGGAATGGAAGTCTGAAAGAAAGATGAAAGATGGTCATTGGAAAATATAATCTTGGTGATTGAAATGATGATGGAGATAACATGGTATAAATTTGCAAGTCCAATGGAAATATTTTTTCCAGTAACATAAATGGAAAGTTTATACGTGGAACTTGCTGGATGGAAAACAGAAATCAGTTAAACTACATCTGTGTAAAAAGATGATGAAGATGGCAGCCTCCACACTGGGCTATGACTGGGGCCCATTAAGACTCCATGTCCCAAGTGCGCAGGCTCCCAGAGTGTCTGAGATGGAGCAGAGCCGCGCTAAGCTGACCTGCAAGCTTTGGGCAGTGGCCCCCTTCTGCTTGCAGTTGCTGCAGAGAGAGGTTATGAAAGCACCTTATACTTCACGCTGCTCCCTGCAGACTCCTGATTTGTGGTCTTTGCATTGAAAGTCTTCAATGTGGAACTGGCATCGTCTGGACTGATGTGAATGCATCAGTTGGCAGCCCACTGAGCAAGATTGACACCAGGACACTCCACTACATGAACCAGTGGTCCTTGACCTATGGAAGGCTATCAAAAGGCATAATCTGACTAAAAGATGGCTTTTGAGACTCATTGATGAAAGAGAAAGAAAATTGGCTGACCAGGCTTATCGTAATATCCAGGAACTGAAAACTCTGCTGAGAACACGCGGAGTTCTCGTCTCTATTTGACACTCAAAATCCTGGGCATAGAGGATCTTCACCGGATCATGCCGTAAGTCACACTGGAAAAGCACAAGGCATTGTCCCTTGCTTGAGAGGAACCTCTTTCATGGGAACAGAAGGAAGTGCTTCCTTCCCATGGATCTTTGTGCACGGCACAGTGTGTCACAGGGTTTTCTACGCAGGAGCCAAGGCTAGATCCGTCCACAAAAATGTTCCTTTGAAAGCATTTCTACATTTCTCCAGACAGTTGATCTAGAGGACTATTTAAAGAAAATTCTAGTGGATTTTGATATATTCCACCCAACTTAACAGCACAGTACATTACTTCCATTATCTTTGTATATTTAACCATGGAGAAAAAAGATATTAAAATAGTTTGGGGGGAAAAAGATGATGGAGAAATTCAATATTTTTGGTAATAAAAAGGTCAGGGGCTGACAGAAAAATTGCTCACATTCAAATTGAAGCTAAAAAATTAAATTAAATTTTAAAAAGTAAAACAAGTCCATGCTTGAGAGCTCTGCGAGTTTAGTTTGTGTCCATTTGACTGTGCCAGGATTCTCATTGGTTTGGCAGATAGTGTCTGGTAATCTTCCATGATGTAACCTGACACAATGTAATGGATACATAATAGGATCTACTGTGAGTAGCCAGTTAGTTCTAAGATTAGGGTGGAATAGTACCCCCTTCGTCAGCTCAAAGCCCTGATGTCACTGAGAGCACAGAAAGGCCTGGAGTGCTGCAGGATATAAATCTACCAAATCTCAACTACTGGCTGGTATATTTGCAGCATAGCTTATGGATTGAATTAAAACAAAACAACCTAGACAGACCAAAAGTCCTGTCTTGACCGCTCCCCATAATCAATGCTGAAAAATATGTAAGACAAATAAATAAGCGAAAAACCAAACTGCAGTGCTGGTTTAGTAGGTTCTATATGAAATATTTTATATAATGAAATATTACAGGTAACCATTTCTTGTTTCTTTTCATCTGAGTGTGATTTAAAAAGAGGATAATATGATTATATTTTTGTATAGGAGGTAGCAGAATTCCCAGATAATTTATGCTCAGCTTGATTACTTTATTGATAAGAAAAGAGAACTTGGTAATGCATATTTTATGAGAAATGCATTTATTAAGCATAGACTGTACATAATGCATTAGGCTTTATGTGAATTGCATTGGATTTATATTTCTTTTAAAGCATATTTTAAAAATGTTTTACTGTGTATATTATAACCTCTTTATTGCTGGGTTGTTACTCCTGCAGTTGCAGTGGCTTACCATCTTAGAGCAACTTCTGAGGTGAAATTCCAGGGAAAAGGTCACTCCTGAAAGCACAGTAATAATCAATACCTGTAGTCTCTGCTTCTCTCTAAACATCATTTCCATTCCTCTCGTACATTTCCAGCCAGCCAAGCTCTGTGACAAAGCTGTGTCGAATGTACAATGATTACAGATATAAAAATAGTTGGAAGATGTAGGGTCAAATGCCTCTGTCAGACAAAAGTAGCAGCAGGCTTGAAAGTGTCTCAGATTGTCTGACAAATGAAGTGTATTCCTGGTGGCTCTATGTTGACTACCTCGGGGGCAGTGAATCATTTAATATGACTTTTTAGTCAAAATCTGTCCTGCATATGTCTGGTTAGAAGGTAGGGGGTAGGATTTGCCTGCTAGTAATTGTGAACAGGATTCCCGGCAATGCCATCCTGCATCTTATACAATGAGCCCTCTGAGCAAGCTCAGGGGAAAGGGTCTCATTACCAGCAAGATCCAGGAGTGGAGCCCACCTTCTGGACCCCGGATCTCTGCACAGCGAACCTCCTGGGTTCAGAAGACTGCTATCATATCAGAGGAGCAGCAGCAGAGCCAGGAGTCAGAACAGCGATGGACTTCCAAACCTACAGAGCAAGAAACGTTGGGTGCTTTTGTGCAGGAGGCTGGTGTGCAGAGTGGGGGACTTCTGGGCACTTAAGGCAGTTGAGCTGGTTGATCCACAGAAGCAGAGCTGAATGTGTGCAGGCTGAGGAGCGGAGTACCTCTGGGCACTCAATCCAGGGAGCTGGCTTGCTGACCCACCAAGTTTGAGCTGAATGTGTTGGGTTGAGGTGTGCAGTAAAGTGGTATGCTCCTTTGGGAACTTATTAGCAGACCTGAAAGAGCTTTGTGACATGTCCTGATAAACAACTCAGCCTAGAACATTTCTCACTAGCATTACAACTGGCATTAACTTCCAAATTAAGCCTTTTCATCGGTGTGGTCTTTTGTCTGTGTGGCCATTGGAATGAATATTAGAACCCAGACAAGTAAACTAGAGAAATTTAAAGCAAGTCAACTACAGACATACATAACCCAAGGTGTCCTGAAGATGACGGGAGTCGAGCTTCATGCTCAACTTTAAGCAGGAGGCTGGTGGGAAACGACATACCTTGCAGAATCCAGCTACCTGTTTTCCCTTCGTTACTACCTGAATATTAGTTAATACATTAGCTCTAAGTTCATTTTATGTTCATTCATAAAGATAAACTCTTTGGCTATTTTTCAAGATTTTATAAACCTCTAATTAAAATTTAACGTATATTTTCAAATGTGGCATAGCATTTGTCAGTTTTAGCATTAACCTGAGCACACTGCTTTATCATGTACTGCATGCATAAGCCATATCCTTTAATGCTGAAATAATCTAAAGGGAATAATATGATTCATTCTCCCAATAAAAATCCTCCGTTATTTCGAGGTTTATCGTGGTACAGAAAAGAGTATCAGAGCCTACATTTGGATTGAGTTTGCATAACAAGAATGTGCAAAGCTTCTCTAATCTCATCCTAGCTGTTTATGAAAAAAGTATATTGCATATGAAGAAAGTGTAAAAAGTCAAAATTGCACAATAAATTTGAATCGAGACTCCCAGAACTATCTATTCATTAAAATCAGGCAATTCAAAGGTCATATTAGAAGGATTCATTTTTTGACTACCTTGACCCAAGGTTTCAAGACACCAGAAATCTCACATACTCCAATACAGAGTATTATAAATGTTTTGTTTTAAATAAAGTTTTCCAGAAGTATTGGATACGATGGCAACATTCTAAGTCATCCCATGTACCTGTTCTTCTTCCATGTTGTCTTGTAATGTAAATTTGAAGATTGCAATTGTGGCTTTCTGTGCATAGGGACATGTGACTGACAAAGGACTACAACTCACCATAGACAAAGAAGAGTTGTTAAATATTTTCATCACTGGTTTCTATGACATCATAATTATTTTTAGATTCATTGAATAGTTCCCACCTTGATAGTAGATCAATGCTTTTATGGGTCTATTTTCAGCACATTTCTAATATTTTAAATTCCATGGTGGCAAAGAAAATCTATCTGCTGATCACTTTATAGCCACTTCTGGTATTATTGACAGACATGTATTAGGTATTTAATTAATAAGTTAGAAATCTAAAATAATTAATTCCTTTTAACAACTATTTTATACCATATTTACTTGGCTCAGGGCAATTGTATAGAATAGGTATCTTTAGGCCTCTTTTTTTCTGTTTCAAAATGGCTTTGACTGGACTAAAGGTTCACTAGAGCCAGGATGCATTCTTCTGGGCCACTACTTGTCTGCCAGCTTGTCTTACTGTTGTCGTGTGTGTTTCTGTGGTGCTGGAAGCTGTGCCACTGATAATTCAAATATAGGCAGGTCATCAAAAGTGAACACGTTTCAGCAGAGCTTCCAGACTTAGAACAGACCATCAAGAGGGAATGGGCTTCCGAGGAATTAGCCACTGATAGCGCTACAGATAGCCTCTAAACATGGTCATCTCATGAAAACCTAACCGTTGTCGAGACAGAGCCAGAAGATGAGCCTTTCAGGTCAGCAGGGTCTCAAAATAGGACTGAGGAAGAACTGCATTCTCAAAATAGAGTCGGCCACAATGAGATGGATGGAGTAAAGCCTGTAGGAGAAAATCCTTCAAGACCTTTATTGGCTGATGGGACACTGCTCAAAATGAGAACAAATGTCATTGAATAAATGGAGCTTAGAATGTATGAAATATGAGTTAGGGAAAATTAGAAGCTGTCAAAAATGAAACCGAATGCATAAAGATCGATATTCCAGGTGTTAGTGAGCTGACATGCACTAGTATTGCCCATTTTAAAATAGAACATTATATGGTTTGCTATGCTGGCTAGGACACAATCAAGAGTCATATCTTTGTGTTTATTCTTAAAAAGGACATTTCAAGATATATCTTGAAGCACAATGCTGTGTGTGATAGGATAATGCCTGTCATCACCCAAGGAAATCCAATCAATATCAATATTATTCAAATTTTGCACCAAACTTTAAAGCTAGTAATGAAAAAGTTGAATAAATCTACCAAAATTTTCCTTCTGAAAATAATCAAACACAAAATCCAGTTGCAATGACAATTATCGGCAATTTCAGTTCAAAAGTTGGAAGCATCAGTGGCTCATGTGTAAGTGCAGGTTGAAGGAGAAGAAAATGAAAGCGATGTGAGCCAAAATCAGCCCTTGAGCAAACCCTATGCGAATTTTGAGACAATCCCAAGAGCAAATTTGATGCAGAAATTTAAGGACAGAAAAGCTGATGAGCTGCAGGAAAACATCATGGACATCATTCATGAAGAAGCCAAAAGGTTATTAAAAATATAGGGAAAAATAAAAGATTAAAAATAGATGTCAGAAGAGACTTTGAAATTTGCTCTTAATCATATAGTAGGTAAAGCAAGTAGAAGAAAGGATGACGTCAAAGAGCCGAATAGAAATTTTCAAAGGAAAACCATAGAATACCATGTAAAACATTACAGTGAAATGTGCATTGACTTGGAGTTTGGAAACGAAAAAGAACAAGCACACAGAATATTTTAAACTGAAAGAACTAAAAATAATTCAAACCTCACATCAAAAATTGAAAAATTCTCTGGGCAAAATATTGAACAATTGAAGAAGCATCACAAGAAGATGGGAATAATGCCCAGTCACTGCATCTAAAAGAGCTGACCAGGGGACACATGAACAGGAAACAATGGCACTGAGCAAAGAAGTCCACGGCTCATTGAAGGATGAGCTAGAATAAGGCCCCAGGAATTGATAGATCAAGTCAAATGTTTAACAAGCTGACGAAGCACTGGAAGCCCTCACCTGTCAATGCCAAGAAACTTGGAAGACTGTTACCTATCCAACTGACTGGGAGACAGCTATACTTGTATCCATTTCAAAAAGGTAACCCAACAGGAATACACAAATTATAGAACAATATCATTAATATTACATGCAAATAAATTTTCGCTGAATATCATCCAGCAAAGTTGGAAGCAGCAGATTGACAGAGAGCATCTAGAGACTTAGGTCAGATGCAGAAAACGACACGGAACAAGGAATATCCTTGTTAGCATCGGATGGATTGGGGCGGAAACCCAAGAATACCAGAAAGATGTTTATTGTGTTTTATTAGCTGTGCCTAGGCGTTAGATTGTGTGGACCATTACAAACTCTCGCTGGCCTTGAGAATAATAGAAATCCCAAACACTTCACTGTGTTCATGAGGAACTTGTACATGGCTCAAGAGGCAGTGGTAGGAACAGAAAAATAGAATACTGCATGTTTTGAAATCAGGAAAGTTGTATTCAAGGGTTCTATCCTCTCACCATACTTATTAAGTCTATATGCTGAACAAATAATCCAAGATTCTGGAATATAGGAAGAATACTGCCAGCATCAAGACTGCAGGAAGGGCCAAGATACAACCTGCTTGCTGAAGGTGAGTGGGACTTGAAGCACTTGCTGATGACAATCTAGGGCTTCAGCTTTCAGTATAGGTTACAACATAAAGAAAGCAAAAATCCTGACAACTAGACAAATTGAAATATCACAATAAATAGAGGAACAATTGAAGGTAAGGATTTCATCTTGCTTCGATCCAAAAATCAATGCTCATGAAAGAGAAGAACAAACTCAGCATATCTGAAACTGAAAGAACTCAAGAAAAATTGAATCATCGAGTTGCAATCTTGAAAGATTCTGAAGGCAAAATATGGAATGTTGCAATACGTATAAAGACTACCCAGAGGCACTGTTCCCAAAAGAGTTGGTGGACAGCCCACCATTTCAGGAGGTAGCATATGAGCAAGAAACAATGGGGCTGAAGGGATCAGTTCAGGCTGCCCTGAAAGCTCGAGCCCAGCGGTCCTCAACCTGTGGGTTGCGTCCCCTTTGGGGGTCGAACGACCCTTTCACAAGTGTTGCCCGATTCATAACAGAAGCAGCATGACAGTTATGAAGCAGCAAGGAAAGTAATTTTATGGTTGGGGGGGTCATTACAACACGAGGAACCATATTAAAGGGTCACGGCATTAAGGAGGTTGAGATGCACTGCTCTAGCCAAAAACAAGGCTCCAGGAATTGATGGAATTCCAATGGAAATATTTCAACAAGGTGATGAAGCACTGGAAGCCCTCACTGGTCTATATCAGGAAATTTGGAAGACAGCTACTTGGCCAACTGACAGGAAGAGATCTATATTTGTACCCATTCCAAAGAAAGGTGACCCAACAGAATACTCAAATTATAGAACAATATTGTTGTGTTATATGCCAGTAAAATTATGAGGATCATCCAAAAATGGTTGCAACATTACATTGACAATAAGCTGCCAGAGTTTCAGGCTGGATTCAAAAGAAGACATGGAACCAGGGATATCATTGCTGATGTCGCTGAGTATAGGCTGAAAGCAGAGAATACCAGAAAGAGGTTTACTTGAATTCTATTGTCTACACTAAAGCATTACGCTGAGTGGATCATAACAAACTATGGATAAACTTGGGGAGAATGGAAATTCCAGAACATCTCATTGTGCTCATGAGGAATTTGCTATTGATCAAAAGGCAATTGTGAGAAGGAACAAGGGGACGTTGCATGGTTTAAAACCAAGAACTGTGTGTGCCAGAATGTATCTTCTCATCATACTTAATTTTTTTTGTATGCTGAGCAAATGATCAGAGATACTGGATTATATGAAGAAGAATGTGGCATCAGGATTGGAGGAAAGCTCATTAACAACGAGTGATATGCAGATGACACAGCCTTGCTCGCTGGAAATGGGGAGACTTGAAGAACTTGATGAAGATCAAGGATTTCACCCTCATTACAAGTGATAATTCAATGTCAATAATATCCAAATCTTCACAACTTGGTCAAAGGGTAACCTCATGATAAGTGGGAGAAAGATGTAAGTTGTCAAGGGTTTTGTCCTTAGATCCACAATCAATACTCATGGAAGCAGCAGTCAAGAGATGAAGACACTTTGAATTAGATAAACATGCTGCAGAATACTGAAAACAAGGATGTTGCTTTGAGGAATCAGGGGAACCTGCCTCCGCCCATGGTACCCTCCACTGCCTCATATGCATGCACAAGGCGCGCATTTAGTTAAGAAGACAAGAAGAATGGATGCAGTTGAATTGCGTTTCTGTGGGAGAATACTGAGCATGTCAAGGACTGCTAAAAGGACAAACTGTCTGTCTTGGAAGAAGTTGGCTCCTAAGAGGCAAGGATGGCAAGACTTCATCTCAACCTACTTTGGACATGTTGTCAGGAGAGCCCAGTCCCTGGAGAAGGACATGATGTTTGATAAAGTGGAAGTGCACTGAAAGAGAAGAATGCTCTCAGGAAGATGGAATGACGCCGTGGCTGCAAGAATGGGTTTCCGTACAGGGACAATCACGGGCATCGTCAGGCCTCAGTGGTGTTTGGCATGAGGCTGCAATCGTTGTAGTCCACTTGAGAACACCTAACAAGAACAACAACAGTACAGAGAAGCTTCTCAAAACCAAACTCAATATATGCTCTCTGGACCACTGAGGGCTTAGCATCTTGTTTCTGGTCTTTGTGGCAATACGTGCAGAAATTGAAACAGAGCCTTTAGGAACCTTATAGCATCTGACACAGTAACTTTATGTATGCTGGAGAGATACAAACACTTACAGCAATCAACTTCATCTGAAGCCCTGCTTTGATTGCATCCATCAGTTTTGTATGTTTTAATTAAAATATTTTCTACCCATAGCCATAGCACAATTAAAAAAACAAACAACCAAAACAACCAATGCTGCACCGGGTGTGAAGAGACAGGAACTCTTATATACTGTGAGTGGACTTGTAAATATACATGATCATTGTGCAAAGTGATATGGTTTTACCTAAAACAATTAGCTATAGAAAGACCATACGACCCACCAATACCTTTACTGGGCACATACCCCAAAGGACTAAGAGATGGAACAGGCAGAGATGCATGCCTTATCACCAACCCAGATTATTTATGTAAATAGTCTCCGGTCATTTAAGAATGTAATATGTACAAATCACTAATTCATGGATTGTGGTTCATAGACAGTTGATACTTTTTTAATCTTCTTTTCTCAACTGTATTTTAAATTCGATGCCATTGGCTAAATGAATGACACTATCCATAGACTCACTTTATGTCCCAGGAAAATGATTGATAATGTTCTCTAACATAAAATGGCAGTGATGTCTCTCACATATAAACCATAGATCATTGACTGAATTTTTGGCTTGCACATATATTCTAGCCCCAATCTAAGAAAAAGCAGTTCTTATGACATGGGCCTGCTAGATACTTAATCCCTTGAAGAGATCACTGAAGTTGTGAGTGCTATAGTGAAGTGTGGTGGATAAACTAGATGGTCCCCGACTAACAGAAAGAATATCATCTGGAGTCTTAAATGCATGCCTTCCAAGAAGCAGACATCTAAGTGAGGCTTCAAGTATGACCGCATAGAAGAAGCACGCCATCCTGTGAGATCCCAGGACTGGAAATGGTGTAACCTGACTCCTAAGCAGCAGACGGTATCTGAGCTTAAATTGTGAACACCAGATGTGTAGAAGGTTTAAGATAGCAGTGGCCTCAAATCCCCGAATCCATTTGCAGGCTCCACACACAGAGGAGGCCTCAGGTGAATCTCCTCTGACCATCGTAGAGGGATGTGAACAGCCTCGCTAGCAGGCAGAGGGCACTGCAGAGATAATTGTAGCAAATACAGTGAGGTCAAGATGTTAAATCTTATTTAATCTCCCTTTAAAATGTTTAGAGGAAAGCGGTCACTTTGAGGACTAAGGTGTACCTAACACAAGCTAAATTTCAATTATCTCATATTAATGCAGATGCTGGACAATGTCTATGGAAGTTTGAAGAAGAATTGGTGGTGAAGAATATTGAATACCATAGTTTGCCAGAATAATGAATAAAACTAGATTGGAGGAAGTACAGCCAGAATGTTCCTTAGAAGTGGGGATGACGAGATTTTGTCTCATGCCTGGACATGTTATCAAAAGGAACCAGGTTCTGGTGGAAAACATCATATTTGGTGAAAGAGAGTCTGTACAATGAGAGAAATTAGGGCGGTGAATCCAATAAGGGGCTCCACTGTTTCAACAATGGTGAGGGCGGTGCAGGATCAGGTGGTGTTTAGCTCTGTTGTACATGGGGATGCTAAGGTTTGGGACTAACTTGGCGACACAACATATCTTCCAGATATAGGCCAATTTGTCATCATGCTATAATCCTTGGTATATCTGAAATTTCTTGTCTTGAACTTGACATTTAATATTGATACAGCCACTCTAGCTTTCTTTTAATTGGGATCTGTAGGGTAGATTTTCTTTTCTTTTTGTAACCTTTAACCAGGTTTTTAAAATGTTAGTATTGTGAGAGTAAACACTTAGAATTTGCTTTTGTATTTATTTGGTAATTAAATTTATTTTAGTTGAACTATTTAAACTATATACATTTAATACAATGAAATTAAGTCTAGGTTTCTTTTCTATTATCCTTTGTTTAGTTTATTGACTATTTTTTAATGTTTCATCTTATTTACATTGTTGCCGCTTTGCATATAATGCAAGAATATTACAACACGTGTTTAATATCCTTATTTGTCACTTTTGTAAAATTCATGTTTTACTAAAGCTTGAGTTAAAAGGTCACAATATATTGTGATTATTTTAGATTTAGACAGTAAAATATCTTTTGAACATATTAACAAAAAGGAAAAAGTCTTTAAAATTTACCAAAACGTTTACTAATTCTGATACGTAAAAAAAAAATCTGCATTTCTATATAAAATTCTTTCCTTAGCTTGGAAATATTATATAAGTATAATTTATTTGTGTATTATATATGTATATATATAGATAAATGAGGCTATTTAGAAATTTAACTTTATTTACCATTATCAGTTCTGAAACTTCTAACATTTTTTGATATAAATCTTCCTGGTGTGTAGTTGTCTTAACTTTTGTTGTATTTAAAGTATTTTGTCTTCATTTTTATTTTTAATAATCTCAGTACCCTGTATTTTTTCTTTATAATGTAAGTATTCATTGTTTTTAGTATTTCACCCTTTAAAGAGAATTCTGTGCTAATCCTCATGTCTTTTCCCTTCACATGTAGATGGCGAGTGCCTTGTTGGCTGTAGCTTCTAGTTTTCTATTTAACACTAGCTCCAGAATTTCAATTATGATGTGCCTTGATATAGTTTTCTTAGTCTTTATCTTGCTTGTGGTTTATTAAGCCTTTCAATCTGAATTTTATAGTTTTTAATCAAATTAAGAAACGATAGGTATTATTTTTTCTTTTTGAAGACAGTTTTATTGGCACTTCATCCATATATACGAGGGAAGCCCTCCTCCCCCCAAAATGGACTTTTGTTCAAAGCTATGTATTTAAATTTTTTTACAAAGCAACCTTATTAATCTCCATTACACTTAATACACTTGTCGATCTGCAATTTCATTCTTGGAAATATTTTTCAAACTCATCTGTTTGAATGACTTACAGTACCTCCCTTGTTTTTCCTTCACCTCCTTGACGTCATCAAAATGCTGTCCATTGATGTCCCTCTTCATTCATGGAAACAAAAAGAAGTCACGAGGTGGGAGGCCAGGTGCTGAGATGACTGTGTGAGCAGATGCATTGTCCCCAATCCCCCATCTGCCACAAATCAGACCTTTTTAATCACACAGTTATCTTCTCAGAACCTCTAAACAGAAAGCTTGATTAAGCAGTTTGAGCTGGTGGAATGAACTCCAAATGCACTACAAGCTGACATTTTTGTTGTTTAGGGAAGTTGACTGATGCCCAGAACAAGGTTTGCATCACAACATTTCACCTTTTTGAGACAAGAAAACCACGTGTACATTTTAATTTTTCCCATCACACTGCCCTGGTAAGCTGTGTTCAACATCAAAACAGTTTCTGCAGCAGTTTCCCTGAGCAGGAAGCAAAACTTCAAAGCCACACACTGTTCTCTTAAATCAGCCATCACACACACACACACACACACACACACACACACACACACACACACACACACACACAAACCTGAAAAACAATAAAACAGGTTTCAAGCAAAACTGCTTTTACAATGACCTGATAGAACCTACCCAGGTGATGCCACTGGGTGAACTAACTCACAGTGAGTTGCTTGATGCTCACCAATGGGAAAAAGTGCATACCATAAAAGCTCCACTCGGGCCAGTGCAATTCTGATTTTGTTTGTATACCCCTTGTACAATTCAATCATTCAACCATATCAAAAGAGTTGTATAACCTCTATCACAATCATTGTTATTCGTGTATTTTCCCCCAATTTTGGCAAACATATACGCAACAGAACATTCACCCATTCACCAACTTCTTCCTGTATAATTCGGTGCCATTGATTATACTCTTCATGTTGTACAACCATTATTCTGCTTCTCCAAACTGTTCCACCGCCATTAAAATGAACTCAACGTCCCTAAGCAAATAGTCTTCCCTCCTCACTTATGGTAACCATAGGTCAAGTTTGATATCATGTTCAAATATAATGCACTTCCATAGTTAAACTGCTTCTATAAGAGTTTTATATCCCTCATCACAATCAGCTTTCACCTTCTCCCTCCTCCAGCAGCTATTGATTGTTCTCCAATTGCTACACCCACCCTATTTCCCCACCAATTATTTTTTTCCCCATTTTTAGATACTTTCCCACATCACATAGCCTGTTTGCTTTTCAATAATTTTTATTTTTATGATTTGATTTAAACAGTTTCACTTATATTTTCAAATTTACTATTTCCTCCTGGAATGCTTAAATTTCCGTTGAATCCAACCAAGTATTTTCCATTCCAGATTATGTTTTTTTAAATCTAGAAGTTCAGTTTTATTATTTAATATATCTTCAATTTCTACTCTTGTTTGGCTAATTATTTTTAAGTTTTAAATTGTTTAATAGTTGCTTTAAATTTCTTATATGTTCTCATTTCTGGATTGGATTCTATGCACCCAATATTCTTCTACACCTAAGTTACATGTTCCATCTTCTTGTTTGCATTGGGCACTGGTCATTTTAATAGTATATTCTTGAATATTTGAGTTCATTTTTTTTCTGTCTTCCTTTAAATTACATTAAATCTAGTTTCAGCAGGCACCTAATTTACTCTCATTGGAACCAATGATTTTTTTCTTTTCTAGTTCATGTGTGCACAGGTTTGTTCCCAACAAGATATATTCACACATAACCCTGCAATCAGTATTGCACATTGAACAAAATCTCACAAGGTGCCATGTTTTTAAGCCTTGTTCGGGTGGAACTGGAGACCCCTATACTTTTGAGTTAGTTTAGACTTTGAACTGCCAAAGCGTTTCCAATATGGTTTGGTAGAACTCAGGGTTGCATAGCTCTGTGTGAGGTTCTGGTTTGCTCAGCTCACGTGTCCTTACTAGTTTGCCCAGCCTCCGGGAGAGGCAGGTTAGGGATGCACGCAGTATTCAGAACAGACGCAAAGAGATTCCGTGAGGTCTTTCTATTCCTTCCTTGTATTACTTTGTCCAAGAAAGTCAGGCTGCTTCATTCTCACTGAATTCTGATCTCTGATACTTCAATATGCGAGGCGCTCCTGCTTCGCTTGGATCCCCTTTCGTGTTTCATGGTTCCAGGCAAAAGGTTTGGGCGATAATAATTTTCATCTGTACGTTTTCACTCTATTAAGGATCAAAACCCTGAGCTGCCTCCTGCCTTCTGAAAACAATCGTTTCATAGATGTTCTGGTGGGAAAGGAAGTCTGGTACCACTGGCCACACCGTCTGCCTACTGAAACAAATAATAAAACGTGGGCTTGTGCTTTGCATGGCTTTGCTCTATTCTTTTTCTGGCAATTTATTTTTATTATACTTTAAAAGTGTATCAGTCTGTGACAGAAGGGAAATAAAAAAGAATTGCTTGTAACCACAATGGTTTAAATTTTAATGTTCATACAAATCACCTGAGGGTCTTGTTAAAATTCAGATTCAGCTCCAGCAAGTTTGAGTCCTGAAATTCAAACAGTCATCCAGGTAAAGCCAATGCTGTGGAATATTGACATTTTTGTGTAACAATGCCACAGGATAATAAACATTTAGATTCAGCCATATGATAATAAACTGACCAGTTGAGGGTAGTTGAAGAAGCAAAAGCAATGGAGAAACGCCAAGGTAACACTCATCTCTTTTAAAATTCTCTTCTCTGTATACCGACCCTGGAGATGGTGGTTTACAAAGGGAGCTCAGAAAAGATGCATGATAATGAGATCATGTCTGACCCGTTACCTGCTCATGCCAAGCCCTTAGCCCTTAGGGGCCCTGCTTCAGGCTCCCTGGTGGCAAATCTGGCATGTTGTGCATGGAAGCTTAGTACAACTGGATCAGTAAAGATTTTAAATACTGGGAGTGATATAATTGATCTAAAATAATATCAAAGCAGAAGGTTCAAGAAAATATAACGAGAGCAGCCAGTAGATGAAAAACAATTACTTTATGTTTAAATTTCCTATTATTAAGACTACACCTCAAGATAATTGTATTTACATACATATATATACTCTGTAGTGTAAGAAAAATTTTCAACTACATTTCAAAGTTGGCATAAGAAAGAAATAATGTCAGCATAAAATTATTTTAAATATTATCATTAAGCTATTATTTATATAAAAACTTTGCTTTCTTTTCTTTTTTTTTTACATTTTATTGGGGCTGATACAATTCTTTTCACAGTTCATACATATACATACATCAATTGTATAAAGCACATCTGTACAGTCTTTGCCCTAATCATTTTGTACTACATATATCACATCACTCCATAGTGCACTCGTGTCGAGCATAATTTTACAATTACTACCACGGTCCGTTTTCAGACCTTAAGCTTCTCACGGGCTCCTTGACATCGTCTCCCTTTTATGCATCCCCCAACTACCACCACTCTACCCTATAGGTCCATCAATCCTGGGTTTCATATACCAAAAAAGGGACAAATGGAAAATCGTATAAGACAACTTCAAGAGGGTGACCTCCAATGACATAACCACTCTGGGATATATCCTATTATGAAAAAACAAAAACCAAACAAAACAATGCAAACCAAAAATACAGAAAATTTTGGAAGCAAATCAAGTCCAAATGCATCAAAGGGAGATGGTGATGGTGGTCTACTGACAAGGTTTTAACTGCTCAAGGTAGATTTATGCCTTTGATCTCCTATATTCACTTCTCCCAGGTACTCAGTTTAGGGACCACTTTCCTCCTAGCCCTCAGTTTTAGACAGGGGAGTTCTCCAGGGGCTTAACGTCTAGTAGTCCCACCAATGCATCTTGGGCTCCCACGGTCATCTATCGCTGACTTTAAGCCATCCTCTTGATTCAGAACACAGGAAACACACACACACTCAAATAATTTTCATAATTTGTATGATAGACTAAGTGACCGTGTTATATGACTGACATCTCCCACTATCCACTTAAAAATTGGTTACAGGTTCTAGTGTGTTTACTCTCTTAAATGAACCTTTTTCAACTTGGAAGTTATTGGAAAATGCCATGGAATCTAGGTAATAGAAAACACACAATGTAAGGCTGATTAACTCTAAATAGAAAAGTTATTTGTGATACTGCATAGGCAGTAGGATTGGATGGTTTTGTAGATGTATAAATTGAATTACAATTATTGCCAAAGGCAAGCTGCTCTATTAGAAAGCACATCAAAACAGTAACCAAACCAGACACACGGCCAGGGGTTTTAATGGGTGTAGCAATTGTCCGTGGAGATGTTGCAGAAATATAACTTGATGAGACTCCTTGTTTTTCTGCTGTGTCTCAGAAAAGGGCTCTATTAAGATGTACATTCCATCAGTTTAGTAAACAACTCATGCTTTTGGAGGCTAAACGATTCAACTCACAAAACCGTATGAAGATGTACAGCACACAGGCATACACTGGGAACCTTATGCTATAGCTATCATTTTTAGATCTTAGATAGAGTAACATTTATCCTTCAGCCATCACCAAGAAAGCAGTATTCCATAAAATAACCATGTATAGGGATTTTTAGTTCTCTTTTTTCATTCTGACATCCTGAGCTCATTTGCAACTTCCCTCTAAGAAAGAGATGATGATTATATTTTGTTAAGTTGGATCTGCTCTGACATCAAGCTCCATTTCACTTTCACTACTTTTTGAATATTTTTTTCTTGCCACCTCCCCATAAAGTGATCTAATTATCCACCATTTTAACTCTTTAAAAAAAATTTTTGTTGGGGGCTCACACAATTCTTATGACAATCCATACATCCATCCATTGTATCAAGCACATTTGTACATTTGTTGCCATCATCTTTTCCAAAACATTTGCTTTCTACTTGAGCCCTTGATATCAGCTCCTCATTCCCCCCTCCCTCCCCACTCCCTTCTCCTTCATGACCCTTGATAATTTATAAATTATTATTTGGTCGTATCTTACACTGTCTGACTTCCGCCTTCACCCACTTCTCTGTTGTCCGTCCCCCAGGGAGGAGGTTGTATGTAGATACTTGTAATCAGTTCCCCTTTCTACTCTGCCTTCCCTTGACCCTCCCAGTATTGTCACTCTCACCACTGGTCCTGTAAGGATCATCTGTCCTGAGTTCCCTGTGTTTCTAGTTCCTATCTGTACCAATGTACATCCTCTGGTCTAACCAGATTTGTAAAGTAGAATTGTAATCATGATAGTGGGGGGGAAGAAACATTTAAGAACTAGAGGAAAGGTGTATGCTTCATCGTTGCTACCCTGCACCTTGACTGGCTCATCTCCTCCCCATGGCTCTTCTGTAAGGGGGTGTCCAGTTGCCTACAGATGGGCTTTGGGTCTCCACTCTGCACTCACCCTCATTTACAGTAATATGATATTTTGTTGTTTGGTGCCTGATACTTGATCCCTTCGACACCGCGTGGTCGTGGTCACACAGACTGGTGTGCTTCTTCCATGTGGGCTTTTTTGCTTCTCTGCTAGATGGCCGCTTGTTTATCTTCAAGCCTTTAAGACTCCAGATGCTATATCTTTTGATAGCTGGGCACCATCAGCTTTCTTCACATTTGCTTATGCACACATTTGTCTTCAGTGATCATATCGGGAAGGTGGGCACCCACTGATATGATTTTTTGTGGTACATACATACAATGGAGCACTATGCCATTTTAACTCATTTGCATCACATTTACATACACTCATACAGTGGAGCACTATGCATCACATTTAAGTTTTTCAATAAATCATTTTATTGGAGGCTTGGACAACTCAGCACGATCCATACATCCATTCATGTGTCAATCACATAGGTTGTCAGCATCATTTTCAAAACATTTTCTTTCTACTTGAGACCTTGGTATCAGCTCATTTCCCCCCTCCCCCCTCCCTCTCCCATGAACAACTGATCATTTATGACTTTTTTCATGTCTTACACTGACTGATGTCTGCCTTCACACACTTTTCTGTTGTCTCTACCCCCAGGAGGGAGTTATATGTAGATCATTGTCATCAGTCCCCCCTTTCTTCCCCCACCTTCCACGTCCCCTCCTGGGATTGCTACTCTCATTGTCGGTCCTGAGGGGTTATCTTTCCTTGATTTCCTGTGTTCATTTTTAAATCTTGAGTCTCTTATCTAAATAACATATTTGCCACTGAATCACTGCTTAATATCAGTAGTTATTTGGTGGCATTGTGGTTACTTGTTCAACTGCTAACTGCGTGGTCAGCAGTTTGAAGCCACCAGCCACTCTGTGGGAGATAGCTGGGTTTTTCTATTCCCATAAAGACTTACACAGGTATATCGTCTCACTATATTCAATCTGTATGCTGAGATAATAATCAGAGAAGCTGCATTATATAAAGAAAAACGTGACATCAGGATGGGAGGAAGGCTTATTTACAAACTGTGATATGCAGATGCCATCACTTGCTTGCTGAAAGAGAGGACTTGAAACAATTGTTGATGAAGATCAAGGATTTCCATCTTCAGCGTGGATTACAATTCAATGTACACAGGACCCAATTCCTCACAATTGGGCCAATAGGTAGCATCATGATAATTGGAGAAAAGTTTGAAGTTGTTAAGAACTTTATCTTGCTCGGATCCACAGTCAATCCTCATGGAAGCAAAAATAAAGAGATCCAAAGATCCATTGCATTAGGTAAGTCTACTGCACAAGACCTCTTCAGAGTATTTGAAAGCAAAGATGCTACTGTAAAGTCTAAGGACGCCTGACTCAAGTGCACCTTGAGTCATGCATTTTCCACTGCCTCGTATCCAGGTGAAAGTTGGACACTGAATAAAGATGGCAGAAATCCGTGCATTTGAATGGTGGTGTTAGTGAAACATACTGAAAGTACTGTGAACTGCTTGAAGGACACATCTATTTGTCTTGGAAGAAGTATCGCCAACGTGCTCCTTAGAGATCAGATGGCAAGACTTCAGCTTAGGTACGTGTTTTCAGAAGAGACCAGCCCTTCCCTGGAGGAGCGTATCATGCCAGCTAAGGTCAAGTAGAAGGTAGCGAAGAAGAAGAGCTCAACGAGGTAACTTGACCCGGTAGCGACAACAATGGGCTCAATCAAAGCAACAGTTTTGAAGATGGCACAGGACTGGACAGCGTTTACTTATTTTGTGTAGAGGGTCTCTTTGAATGGGGACTAGTTTGTTGACACCAACAAGGGTGAAAGAGTGACAGCTAATAGAGGCATCTCTATCTGGTCCTAGAGAGTCACAAGGAGCTGGCATGGAATCAATGGCAGTTAGAATTTTTTTGTTTGTTTGTTTACATATCTTACCAAACAGATCAAGGGTAATAAATGTATCATCAGGGGGTGCCTCACAGCAACTTACTTGAAGCCCAATGAAGAGTAAGGCAATAATTATTAACATAAGATTTCCATGAAATCCAGTGAACATTAAGTAACAATAATAGTCACTAACAATTGTTTTGAGAACATACTAAATACTGCTCAAGCACCGAATACTCAAACATTTACCAAAACTCTGTCAGATACCAATTTCTCCACTTTCAGATGAGAAAACTAAGACTCAGAGAATTTAAGATGGTAAATTGGGTTAGAAAGGTCTGGCTCCAAAGGTTTTATCCCTGTGATAGGTTTCCGTCCTGGTACACAACACATGTATAATCTAATACACTGAGTGATCTCACTCCAGCCCCTCCCCTGCCTCTGGAGAGCTCATCTTCTCTACCCTCTTTAGAGCCCTTGCTGTAAAATAAAGCAAAATCCATAGAGCCTCCATAAGGGTCCACACAACCCCTGCCATTTCCACAGTATACATTATACACTAAAACTATTTACATATGCATGTCACAGCATCCTCACACTGCTCTTAAAGATCTGCTATTATTGTAACAGTTTTCTAAGTGATAAAAACAAAATCACAAAAGTTAAGTAAATCACCTCAAGATATCTGGCCTACAACAATAGGAGCCGGATTGAAATTTAGGTGACACTCACTTTATCATCATTGTCTTTCAGCTTCAACCTACCAACAAATGGAGGAGAGGGTTGATGTTGACACAATATTAACTTAGAAAATCAAGTTGCTATTTAGAGAATAAGGTTGAACACCATTAATCCCCTTATTTCCCTATGAAGGTTTAGATTAGTCTCCTCGACAATATATTCCCTTTCAGAAGTGGGTAGTTTAAAGCAAAAGTAACTCATGCCAAAGTGGCTTTAATTAAAAGGATATAAAGCTTTCACTATTCCTTGTTCTAAATACAGTTGGCATCTATGGGATTCAGACAATTTTCAAAAAATATTGGAAGTAAATATGTGAAAACTCTTTGAAGCTTTGAAAAATAGATATTTAACTTATAAAAAAATACTGTGTGCTCTGTGTTATGTGAGCAGTTGCTCATTGTGTCCTCCCGGAGGTGTGGCCGAGAGAGGGCAAGCTTTACTTCTAGCCATACCGTCTTCACTTTCTACTCAAATCTAGTTTTTTCTATGTACAGCGCAGTTTTTACTAGCCACTGATTTTTCAGGAACGGATTTGGGTATTGAATTGTTATTGTTTGTCTATTTTACTCACCACAATCTGGCATTTGAATTGCTTTCGCTCCCACCATTTCATTATAGGATATTACATCTGAATTCTGGGTAGTGAACTGCATTTAGGCTGTTGTTAAAATAGTGTAAATTCAGAAAAGCAATTTCCTGTTTAGGGAAAAAGAATGAACAAAAACCTAACTATTTCTCTCAGGATGTGTCCGCAAGCAATTTTCACCTTGAGTTAAACCTTTAAGTCCAAATCTGCAAACAGTGCCCAAAACTTTTTGGCTTAATGTTTTCCGCAGTTAGGATTGTTGTTACTTCCCTTTTCTAAAAGAAGTGTTACAGGTCTGCAAATTATCAGGACATTACTACTATTTGCCTTTGGGTGACTATGATTCATTTAACGCTAAGATGGTTTTCACAAAAGAGGCCTTTTAAAAATGTACATATGAGGCAAAGGATTTTCCTCACTTGCATGAGGACCATCCATGCTGCTGATCTGCTTTTATTGGAAAGACCCTTTGTGCAGTTGATGAGTAGGGAATGTGCTAGTTTCTCCCCAGGTCCTGACAGAAATCAAGGTGATATCAAACACACCACACAAAGTGAACGACTGAAACCAAACTGGCCTTAACAGTGACAATTCTAGACAGGAGCTTAATTTTATTTTGCCAATAACTACACAGTCTAAAAATCCTTTGGAACTAAAGGGCAACACAGTAGAAACAATCTGAGTATCACATACTTCTTCTTTCTCCCTGACCATTTTCTCTTTCTTATTGGCACTTAATTCACATGACATGCGATTCCATGGTTAAGAAGACTAGGGTAATCATCACTACCATCAATTTTAGAACATTCTCTCCTTTCTTGTAATTATTGTTTTAGCTCTTTATTTCCTCTCAACCGTCCCTAGTCTGTCTCTAGGTTATTATTTTTTTTCAACTTATTTTATTGGGAGCTCTTACAGCTCTTATCACAATCCATTCATCCATCCATTCATTGTATCAAGCACATTTGTGCATATTGTTGCCATCATCATTTTCAAAACATTTTATTTCTACTTGAGCCCTTGGTGTCAGCTCCTCATTGCCCCCTACCCCTGACCCTCTCTCTCTCAGGAACCCTTGATAATTGATAAATTCATGTTTTTTCTTATCTTATACTGACCACTGTCTTCCCTCACCCACCTTTCTGTTTTCCATCCCCTTGGTGGGGTATTATATCGATCACCGTGATTGGTTCCCCATTTCTCTCCCCACCTTCCCTGTGCCCTCCTGGTATCGCTACTCTCATTATTGGTCCTGAAGGGTTATCTGTCCTGGATTCCCTGTGTTGTGAGCTCTTATCTGTACCAATGTCACACACTTCTTCAGGACTGTTGTCAACCATTAAAGATTCAGATCCTGAGTCCTTTGTGGCCTACATTGAGAAAAGACTCACGGAGCCTGGAAACAAGACAGCCTGTCATACTAAGTAAGAGTTGAAAATACCCAGAGTGTGAATTTCTTGTAGACCAACCATCAATGTTTGATTGAGCCAAGCCTCACTATAAGCAAGATTATTGCCGTGATGTATCTATTGTGAAATCTCTCAACAGTGAATTTTTTTAAAAACTTGAGTGGAGCTCTATTCTAATCTGTTTCCAGATAGTTGTAATAGAATCCTACTCTACGCCAGCACTCATTGGTATTCCACCTATCTATACTCTTTTAGAGTGGGATTTGAGTATATGAACATTTAGATATCACTTAGAATTTATGACTTTGTAAAAACCTATTCACTATCTTTCACAAATCTTGAAATAATTCTTCAGTTTATGGATGTAAATCATTCATTTCTCATTCAGCCTTTAAAGTAAGAAACCCAATCTCCACCAAGGGTTAAGCTTAGTAAACAATGCTCCAAGTAAAGTTACCTGAGGGAAGAAAAGACATATCTTGAATTAATATAACTGAACTTGAAAAGAAGGCTCTTGACAATTGCATTGATTTTATTTTACTGAAAGTGATTTTTGAAGCATTAAAAAGTAATTGAAAATTTTACTTCCTTTTTGCACTCTGAGACATTTAAAAAGAATGAGTTTATTTAGGAGTTATATTATGTAGAATTATACATACTCTATAGTCTCAATTGGGTACTTTTCTGCATGTTCAGTTTGCTGTCTTTGAAAAAAATAAATCAACAATGAAAATGTTTATTTGTGTGCCTGTTTGTATGGTTATTTCCCCCCTCTTTAGTTTGATAGAAAGACTATGCACTAGTAAGTAAACACTGTGCATTGCATTCTAAGAGAATACATTTCTAACCGTAGTCAAATATTTCATGCTGTGTTCGGTTAATAGCTCTCCTTCCCATTGTTTACTCCAGAAAATGCATTTCTCCAAGGTCATTCCTGTTTCATTAAGTTATTAAAAAATTAAAAAGTAATAACCTCACGTGTCAAGAAGTTGCTGTTGCTATTGATGCTGCTGCCACAGCCCCCATTGCCGCTGCGGCAGCGATCACCACGGACGCTCCCTGGTGCTCGCTGTCTGCGGCTGCGTCCCACGGAGGAATGAGGAGCAGGACTGCAGCGAGAGAACCTTATGTGATAGGCGATGCACCGCATTTCTCTTATTTCAAACATCCATTTCAGCCGCTCTCATCAAGGCCATAAATTGAACAAACTTATTTGTCCATAGACGAGTGATGAGATTGACCTCCCAAGTTGTTATTGTCACGACAGTAACATAGAAAAAGTTACTAGCTTATTAAATTGATTAAATTTAACGCTTTGACTTGGAAGCAGTGGTAGGAAGGAGGGAACATCACAGCAGGTGCATGTTTACTTAAACAAACCCCTTATTAAATGTTAGTAAATATTCTCTACAATTTTGGTTTTATTTAAGACCTGAGATTATTCCCAGGATGTTAGTTAACAACCCTTGATTATTGGAGATGAGTGTGGGGTTTGAGAAAATGGGGACTGGGTCAAGGGTCATGGAAAAGCTAAGCTTTGTGACTTATTTGTAATGTTAATTTTTTCTTTAAACAGTGGTCTCTGATGTAGGTGAAAAATCCTATTTCTAGTTCCAAGATTGCAACGTGAACAAGTACCCATCACAATGCAGTACTTTTAGGGGTGCCTTCGACCGTAGCAGATGGAGATAATGCTCGCTTGCCTGGTTTTCAAAGAAGTGCTAGTCACTGCTTGCAAGTTTGGGTCCAGCTATCCAGGGCAATAGCTCCTTAGAGGCGAGACTATGCCAGTTAACACATATCAACACACCGTTTCCCAAAGTACAAAGATAATGCCAAAGATCATCGGCCAGAGCAGATGTGTCTTTGCCTTGGGAAGTGGCAAAGATCTTTAGGAAGAAAACTTGCTCACCACCCATTCAATCATTACTCTATGCATGCATTAAATAAATATGATTGAATATCTTCTCTGTGCTACTTCCTATCTGTATTTCAAGATAGGGTAGCGGAAAAACAATTATTTCAATCTCTGCGAAGAAGGGAAAATTAAAAATAATAACTTAAAGTAGAAGCATGTCTTTCTTGAGAGGTAGAGTAGTAGTGTTTGAAGACCAGAAAAGGCAAGCTTGACTGACGTGGTCACTGTCCAAACCACTGGAGGATGACTTACACAAGTGTGCGTGCAATGACTTACACAAAGCAGAGGCAAGGAAAATGTGAGGAGACTCGTGTAAGATGCCTGGAGAAATTTAGTGGTATGGATTATAGTGGCAGTTCTGGATGTCACCACAAATGATTAGAATTACATAATATGTAATGGTGGTCATCATAGATGTAATAAGATGTAGTTGAGAGTTAAGTAATGTTTTTTAAAAGGTCAATATTGGTAATGTTAATAGATTAAAAAACAAAGAATATTGGTGAGGTTCTTCCCCCTATCCACCTTGGGATGCAATGATGATGTTGTGACTGTGCCAAATTGTAAAGAGGTATCTGAGGTCCAAGTTGAGAGGCCATGTAGGCATTGATGATTTGAGGCTGGAGTTCTGGAAGAAGGTTGAGAGAAGTGGTATAAACTTGTGATTTATCTGTTTACTGATGGTAATCAGATCAGATGGGATTTTTCAAGGGATTCAGTGAGATAGAGGACAGAAAGTTCCAGGAATTTTGCTTGGTCCGGTGAGTAAGAGAGGTCTGTAGAAAGAGCAGGAGCTATCAGCCAAATCAAACAAATCTGCCATCGAATCAATTCTGAAGAATAGTGCGCTCATATAGGGTTTCTATAACTCTTTATAGGTACAGGTAGACCCATAATTTTCCTGTGGAGAATCTGGTGGCTTTGAACCATTGACTTTGTCAATTAACAGTCCAATGGCAAAACAACAGCACCATCAAGACTTCTTCCAAAGCATAATAATGAGTTTATATTGTGAGGATTGCTGAATAGCCATGCCAGTGAAATTCAGATGATGTAGTGCATTGGAAAACTATTACATCGACAGTCTGACATTTGCACTGTCATGGGCAGAGGGCAGTAATTCTTTAAAACTCCTCATTTAAGCAATGATACAAGAAAGCAAACTTTCCAAAGCAGATGGAATGAATCCCAGAAGATTATATGTACAAGCAAAATGAACCCATTTTAAAAAAAAGCTGAATTTTTACCACTTTCCATGACTTGAAAATGATTTTAGAACAATCTTATTTGAAGTTTCTTGGATGATTAAAAAACATTTATGTTAAACCTTAAGAGAACTTTATATACCTTTAATTCTTACTCTGAATTCCACCAACCTTAATGAATCCTTGTGCTCTACTTTTAATACCAACTAAATGAATTCCTTCAAGGTATTATAAAAGATTGCATGCTAAATCCTATTTCTGATGTTCACAGTGGGCAAAAACAGTCAATATGCTCCTTTTGGGGGATGATGTCTTAACTGCTTTTTCTTCCATAGCTTTAGTAAACCAAATAAATGCTCAAAGCAAATTATGTAAACACACATCCCTTTGTTAGCACCCTTTGAGAAGATTGGCTTCAGAACAGGAAAGAGAACATTTGAAAAATATAAAAGAAACCCTGTCACTACAGGATGATGAAGTCATCGTCTTATTACTGAATTTGCCTTTCATTTTTCAAAGAAGTTTGCAAAGGTTGAGAAAGCTGAGGTCTCTCTGTTCTTTAATTCTGTGTTTATGAACTGGCAGCATCAAACAAGGAGCTACACAGCATGCGGAGTGTTAAACAATCATTTCTTTGTGATCTCAGCTGTCAAATTTTTAGAATTTCTCAAGAGATCTGCATCATTGTTTGGTACAGAGCATTTCCCCATTAATTAAGAAACAGATTCACTTTCAGAGATTCAGTAAACACATTTTAATTAGTTTCTTAAAGTGTCTGAAATAAAATCAATAAGAAGGCAATATCCATTTATCCAATTTCTTATTAATTCTTTTTCGAGAGTTTAAGTCGTAATATAGTTTGGTCTACGTTGTGTATACTAGCCTTGTTTCGGGGGTCACTTTGGGGACCAATATATTGTTAGCAACTCCAGCTGATGCTACCTCGTGCAGTGTTGTATAAAGAGGCTAGATTTAAGCATATTTGCCTTTGGAGGTCAAAGGGAGAGATATATTTAAAATATGTTTTATATTCTTTCTGGAGTTGCCAATGTGTTTAAAATTCTGAGAACTGTCTCCTTCAGGGAACCAGGCAGGCCCACCTGGATGACACCCTACCCCCACAGGGAGTTAGGGGGCCTGTAGCCACAGACATTGCAGATGGCCTTCCTTTGATCAGAACAGTGTAGGAAGAATTAAGGGTGAGTTTCAAATGTTGCAGAGCATAGCATTAGTAAGTGAATGGCCTACATAGCCCACTTCTTTCAAAGAATAAAGAGATCCTGAGAATGAGCCCAGCCCCTGCTCCCAGCACCAACGCCCTCCCTGGGAACTTCCCTGTCCAGCAGCCACTGGGAGCTGTACTTCATCTCTATCCATAAGTCCCTTCAATGCAAAGAAAAGAATGTCTCTCAGGATGGTTCTCAGTCTGACTTTTGCTCTAGCAACACCTATGGGTAGTCTTCTATCTTCTTAGAGTTGAGCTCAAATAGCTGGAAAAGCAGGCAGCTGATTAAAAACACCCACAGCCTCAGAGAGGGGGTG
The DNA here is from genome assembly GCF_050624435.1 of Tenrec ecaudatus. Lineage (NCBI taxonomy): Eukaryota > Metazoa > Chordata > Mammalia > Afrosoricida > Tenrecidae > Tenrec > Tenrec ecaudatus. The sequence continues at coordinate 108,405,226 of NC_134530.1, forward strand.
GAGGAAGCGAACTCATTCATGGCTGGCCACCGACCACCAACCTCAGTCCCTCAGCAAGGCTGTTAGAAACCGAGGTTTAGAGTCCAGGTTCAAGGACCGCTCCAAACACCATGAGAATTGTAAGACTCCTGAAAGAAGTAGCAGGGGTTGTGAAGATGGCCTGACCTTTTTGTGTGTTATCTGTGACACCATAGAAATTGAGATGGCCACACAAAAGAAGGCACGGTGATTGGAGGAGATAGATTAGAATGTGGAGTACTAGTTACCTACTTTCAGATGCCAGCTGTTGTAGAAATGGTGCTGATCTACCTAGGGGAGGGGAGAGGGCGGCAGCTAGTGTGAGCAGTGCCCTTGAGAAGGAAGTGGAACTCCAAGAACTGGCACCTGCCCCCTCTGGGCCCGGTCCAAACTAGGCAGCCCCGTTTGGATTAAACTGAAGCCGGTCCGGGCCCTGCACAAAACCAGATGTTCTGGGTTCAAAGAAAGCCGCAAGGAGTCGACAAACAATTCTCGAAGTTTCCAGACCCCATATGCTCATTGCCACAATTGCCATACATTTAAATTTCCCACCCCTTTAAAAACCCTCACCCCCAGCTGCTGAGCACGACTTTCGTGACCTGTTGGCATAGGGCATGGGACCTCGTCTGGGAGCTGCCACACCCCCTAATAAAGCTTGTCCTGTCAGTTATGTCTGTCTTCCTCACTATGCCTCAGTTTCCCATTACACCCTCTACTCCCCCCACCCCACCCCCGTGCGTGTGCATGCACACACACACACACACACACACAGAGAGACACACACACACAGAGTGCTCTACAGACTCAGAATGTAAGAAGAGGAACTAGAGATTCTTTCCTCAAAGCTCAAGTCTGTTGTGATCAGCAGGGGTGGGGAACTAGCCCCTATGCCTGCGTGCAGCTCCCAAGGACCTGCCTAGGGGACTGGAATCTGTCTCCGCTGAGCTGCCACCAGCCTGCAGGTGTGCTGGTGTGGAGGAGCGCATAGCAGAAGTGAACCTGTCCTCCCACTCACCACCACCCAACTCCTAGTACACGATTGCTACCCACTTGTATCCTTAGCTCCTACTGGTGACTCTCTTGAGAGATGGATGTCCATCAAGTGTAAGGTTGTCCTCCTGCTGTGATTGATGTGGCCAAAGACGGCTCCACTCTCATTAAGACACAGGGACTGCGGATGTTCCTTTCTCCCCTCAACTGATCCAGTCAGTGCTCCTTCTAGGAAAGGGAATCCATGGGATTGGGGCCATGAAGAGCTGGCTCTCCAGGTTTTTCATGTGTCAGTGGAGCAAAAACAGGAAGTGGGGACTGGAGCCACAGGGAAGAGTGTGACTTGGGTGTTGACAGCTCTCCCAAGGGCTGAGAAGATAGGCTGTGACCATGGCAACAAGGATGGCATATTCCCCTGGTTTGGGGTGTCAGATGTGGAAGGGCACAGAGACCAAGTCCAACCCTGTGGGAAAGCAACTCTGTGCTGGCACAATCGTTTGCAACTGATGGCAACACCACTCGAGGAGCATCAGAGACTCAGAGAAGCAGCCTGTCAGCTATTTTAAGTACTGAGACATACCAGACCAGACTCCTGCACCCATAGTACATGTCACCAATGTAATAGACAATCCATAACGCACAGAGCTGCCCTGCTTGAAAGCCCATACATAAAGGCAAGGGGTCTATAGCTTATGGAGGCATGGTGTGCATATGACTAAACCCTAGGCTAGCCTCCCTGGTCAACTGGCGTGACAATCATATCAGTTACAGATGGCATGTGAATCACCGGTAGGAAAGGACACAACAGCCACTGGGCAGAGCTGAGAGCTGTCTCGATGGTCCTGATGCATGAATCAAGCCCTGTCATCCTATGCCGGGACAGCTAGATGATTTACAAAAGACTCACATTGTGGTTAAGACAATGAGAAAAACAGGACTGACTTGCAGGTTAGTGGGTCCTGTGGTGAGTGGATTTATGGGGACACATGTAGGCCTTGGTACAAGACATAGACATGATCATGTTTCAAAGCCCCACTCCAGCAGGAAATTCCCAGGCGAATGACCTCGCCTGGCCCTGAACACATGTCAGAGGTGGTCTGTTGGAAGACAGAGAATAAAGGACAGCAGATCCTTTAGAATATTGCTTAAGGGATGCAGACAGTCTGTCTCTCTTTATTAAACAAAACAGAGAATTTTAGGGCTTGCCCCAGCTGCTCACTGGAAAGCTACAGGCCTGTCCCCTGGAAACTAGATCAAATGCCTCATGCAGATACCCCCACCAAACAGTGGTAAGTGGGATGCACAGGGCCCTCCTATGTCTGACAGTTGCTGATATACCCTAGTAGCTTGGGTACTACCACCATTCTATTGCAGACTCATCCATCCATGTAAGGAAATGGCTCCTATCTCCATCATTCATGGCCTCTCCTGACTGTGCACTGCCTGTGGCACCTCAACAGATTTTGACAATAACCAGGGAGCCCACGTCCCTGGACACAAGGAACAGGAGTGAGATGGCAGCATGGGTTTAGCCTGGCACTTTTGCTCCCTTGAAATCCTATAACAGATTAAGGAGGTGTGTTAGTCTGGGTAGACTAGAAAAACAAATCCATGTACACATGTATGTACATAAGGAAGAGGTTTATATACAAGAGAAATTGTAAATTAAGAAAACATCTCAATCCAGTCCAGACCAAAGTCATAAGTCTGATATTCGCCCATATGTCTGATACCAATCTATAAAGTCTTCTTTAGACTCAGGAAACACATGCATTGAAGCCAAATGCAGGACGAACACAAGCCAGTGGGTAGAAAGTCTTGGGTCCAGTGGCGTTGTAAACATCTCAATGTTGGAAGGTATCTCTCTGTGCCTTCCCCAGCTTCCGAGGTCTGGTTGTGTCCATGTAGCTTGTCCGGCTCAGGGCCCTAGAGGAGCTCCATGTGTCTTGTCAACTGTAATGTCTCCCAGGGAGTGAAGTTAGTGAGAGTCTCTCACCTCCAAGGAGGAAAATTCAGCAATTCCCAGAATCCTTAGGGGAAAGCCATGCCCACAGAGAGATCTCACTGGCCATATTCTGATTAACAGCCTAGACTGCACGTCTATGATTAATCTTCAGATTGACACTAGATTATGTAACTGCCACAGGAGGTATGGAAGCACGCATTGTGACATACTACCTGTTCCTTGCAGCAATGGGCCAAGAAAGTGACTGCCAGAGGTCCTGTGATGCTTCAATGGCCACCAAGGTCCCCAGAGCCGCTCAATGGTTATTCTAAGAGGTACAGATGACCACGGGAACTCAAGAATCTGGAAAAAGATAGCCTTTCTCCCTTGACTCTGCTGAGAAACGCCTATAATCTCCTGCAGCAATCGCCCATGTCGGAGCTCCTGATGGCTTTGGCTCTCTCATGAACATGACAAACCAGTCCTAGTGGTGAAAGGGCTCAAGTGAGGGTTGCAGCGTTGCCATAGTCAGTGCTAATCCTAGTGGGCAGACAATCCCTAAATGGACTCCGGTTTTAGGTTTGTGGAGCCTTTGTCCTGGATTTGAATGACACTGATCTCCCTTTTCCAGAGGCTCATGGGGACAACCACTGCGTGTATTTTGTTTACGGGTCGTGATTTACTGATTACCAGTCCTTGCTTCTCTGATTTTTTCACACCTAGTGTTCATAATGATTTCCTTTGCCAGCGGGGCTGCGATGATCGTGGATAGGAGAAATCAAGCAGTTTCGAGAAATGCCAAGATCTCCAGATGTCATCCAGTCATGGAGTCATGGAAAGATGCGCGGGCCAATCCCCGTGCTTGGGCATGACTAGTGACATGCGTCTGCAATGGGGAGAGTCCTTCTTTTCTCCTTGCTAGCTAATTATTCTAGCCATTGATTTGTTCTTCTAACTGCTTTAATTCTTTGCCCCCCGCCCCTACACACAAGGTGCACCGTGTTCTTGTCCTTCTTGAGAAGTCTCTATCAGACGAGGGCCGTTGGCTGTGGGATTTATCCTGTGTGGTCTGGCTGCAAATCTACCACACCCAGAGCAGGAGGATAATGCGGGAGACTGGCAGTATTTGCAGGGCCATTTCTGAGGTGGATACTTCTAATACGCTGAGAGATGACCACTTCAGCTGCCCTGGCGCTCCGATGTGTCCTTGGGCCCATCCAGATGACACCATTCCCTCATAGAGAGCTAGAACACCCCAGCACTGTGAATGCTCCGTATTTCCTCCCCTTATACGAATAGTATACATTTATCCAACCTAACAATGAATTTCAAGTTTCAAGTACATAAGCATTATGATGCAAATCATTTCAGTGACTGTTAAATATGAATACGTACCTCTTTCAAGTGATAAAAGGATCCATCAGAACACCTCCTCTCAGCAGAAACTTTCCTGTCCTGCAAGTCGCTATTGGAAACAGTACTGTGTCTGTAAACCCCACCCCTGTCCCCTTCCTGTAAACCCCACCCCTGTCCCAAATGCAAATAAAGTGATTTCTCTCAGTTTGGGTCGCAATCAGTTCTTTGGGCACTCAGTTCTTTGGGTTGATATTCCACCATTTCAAGAGTTAGCATATGAGCAAGAGCCCATGGTGCTGAAGGAAGAAGTTCAAACTGTACTTAATGCATGCCAAAATCAGTGCTCCAGGCCTTGACAGAATGCCCGTTGACATGTTTCAGAAAGCTGAAGAAGCACTGGATGCACTCACTTGCCTATGCCAGGCAATTGGAAGACAGCTACCTGGCCAACAGGAAGACAGGACAACATCCATATTTGGGCCTTTGCCTATGATGACCTCACATAATTCTCAAACTGTAGACCGGTATCATTGATATAATGCAGAAGTATATTTTACTTGAGATCATCCCACAATGGTTGTGGCAGTATATGGCATGGCACTTCCAGAAGTTCAGGCCGGATGCAGAAGAGGGCATGGAACAAGGGAGATCATTGCTGATGTCAGATAGATCTTGGTTCAAAGCAGAGAATACCACAAAGATGTTTACTTCTGTTTCATTGACTATGCAAAAGCTTTTGATTCTGTGGAGTATGATAAACTGTGGGTAACTTGGGAAGAATGGGAATTTCAGAATACTTAATTGTGCTCATTCAGAACTTGTATAGGGATCAGGAAGTAGTTGTGAAAAGAGAACAGGAAGTAGTGCATAGTTTAAAATCAGGAAGAGGTGTGGATCTGAGTTTTATGTTTTCACCATGCTTGTTCAATCTACATACTGGGCAATTCATTAGAATACCTGGATTATATGAAGAACAGTGTGACATCAGAATTGGGAGAAGGTCTATTAGCAACCTGAAGTATGCAGATGACACAACCTTGCATGCAGAAGGTTAGGAGGAATTGAAGCACTTGCTGATGGACATCAAGGAATAGAAATATTCAGTATGGATTACTATGAAATGTAAAGAAAACCAAAATCTTTACAACTGGAACAGCCAGTAAAATCATGATAATGGAGAAAAGATAGAGTTGTCACCGATTTCTTTTTGCTTGGGTCCAAAATCAATGCTCATAGAAGCAAGAGTCGGGAGCTGAAAAAGGTGTATTGCATTAGCTACATGTGCTGCACAAGGCCACTTCAGGCTTTCCCTGTGAAGACTAGAGTGTGCCCGACCCAAGCCATGGTATCCTTCACCGCGTCATATGCATGTGAATGTTGGACATTGAATTGAAAACACCGTAGAAGAGTGTGTGCATTTGAATTGTGATGCTGGATAAGAATGTTGACAGAGCTATTGACTGCTAAAAGGACAAACCAAACTGTACTGGAAGAAGACAGACCAGAATGTTCCTTAGAGGCAAGAATGGCAAAACTTCATCTTGCGTGTTACATACTTCAAATATATTGTCAGGAGAGACCAGTCTCTGGAGAAGAACATCATGTATGATAATATGAAGGGGTGGCCGTAGATAGGAAATCCATGGATGAGGTTCATTGAGACAGTGGCTTCATCAATGGCTTCAAGTACAGGAACAATTGTGAGGGTGGTGCAGGACCATGCAGTGTTGATCTCTGATGTGCGTGCACAAGGTCGCTATGGGTGACAGTCAGCTCAATGGCCCTACCAACAAAAACAGCATGGTATGCATGAATATAGATGACATTATGGTCAGCAAAATTAGTCAATCCCCTAAAGACAAATACTGCATGAGAACACTGTTGGAAAAGAAAAAAATCAAGAAAAAAACTGTTTTCCCACCTAAAGGAGCAGACTTTGAAGGTACAGGAAGGCTCGGAGGAGTGTGAAAGGAAAGGGAGGGTAGGTGAAAGAAAACCAATCATTCAATTGTAAATAAAGAGACACAGGTATACATATGGATAGAGGCACACATGGAAAAATACCAAACACACACATGGGAGAAAAAAGATAACAACATACATAAATAATAAACAACAACAGCAACAACAAATGCCTAATCAGTTTAACTTACTGTGTAGGCAGTTTCTTATGTAATTCTACAAGGTAGATTTGCAAAAAAAAAACTATGAGCATTATAAAAGGCAATAAACAGTGATTTTGATTTTGTTTTAAAATAGTGTATATTCTTCTTTGACCTAATATATTTCCACATCTTTTAGAAGTATGCTTCCTGAACACCACTTATTTTAGGGAAGAAAAATCAACTACTTTAGAAATTCTACCATGAGGCGAGTATAGTTTATGGAATTTCTAAAAAATTAGCATCTTTATAAACTCTTGTAAACATAGTTTATTAGAGCTGATTGGGAGTACAGGAAAAAAATTCAATGCATCAAATAATTATTCTTTTCCATTTATGAAGAGATACTAAGGTTAACCTTTGACCGACTCATTTTCAACTCATTTTCAACATGGAATGGGTAAAAAAATGAATTGCTATTTAAACTATTTCCAACAATAGACTAACCAGGGTGAACACACTCACAAATTTGAGATTAAAATGAAATAGGCATGTTTTATTCAGAGTTCAGCATCCATTTATTTTGGGGATAGAGGTGTCTGGTTGTGACTCAGATGTGCTGTGAAAGATGCTGAGTGTCTTGATAGCTCATGTTAGGAAGACGAGATTCACCAGCTAGGGGGCAGAAGCTCATGAAATGCTAATCCTTGAATTCAAGGGTGGGAATCAATTTTAGATTCTGATCTTTTGGGAACATTTCAAAGGATTTAATATTTTGGTTTAAAAAAAGAAATGCTCATATTCTGAGACAAGTGATAAGCACTTATTTTATTTTTGTGCAATCTAGCTCAGGTTTTGTCTCCTTCCTTACACTATGAATTTACCATTTTGCTTTTGCCTTCATGCGGCCCCCATCTTCTCTCTAAGCACTTCAATGTGTGAAGTTGATTTGGCGACGGCGGGAAAGAAAGAAGGCAAAGGTAGAAAACAGCTTCAAAGGTTTATTTCAGAGCTCCCGGGCGAAGTTCATGGGCCCCTAATTCAGGGCCAGAGAACTCGCACACCAGGCAGGGAGGTGAGGAGTTTTATAGTTCAGTTCTGGGGAAGGGTGTACCTGGGGAATTTTCCACTGTAACTTTGTTGTCTGCGGGTCCGGAGCTAAGCAACAGCGTTCAAAGTTATCTGTAACCGCGAGTCTTCTGCACCTGGCCCTGAAGGCCACCGAAGAGGGGTGGGGGAGGGGGTCTGGCCTCTACTAGTGTCCTTGAAGTGTTGTCACCCGCTCTGTCTCCTCGCCCGGCTGCCCTGCTTACTCACGCTTCTGCCTGACAGACTGAATATTCTATATTTTCATCTTTTGAAGTCTGATTGTGAAAGTTCTCCTCTTGTATCAAATGCTGAAAAAAACATAAATGTTAAGCCAAAAGGCAATGTTTGGCTTAAAATTTTTCTTTCGCAAATGATCGCTCCCAGCATTAAAAAGGGAAGATGACCAGGTTTCCTCCTGTTACTGGAGATGTGCTGGAGGAGGGCAGCGTGACCTACGCCGCGAGGGCGAAGAAGAGCCAGTGGGTGAAGCATCAAGCATGCTTTCTAGGGCTAGTTGTGGCTTCCTAGAACTCTAGTGCAAATGATTCATGCTTGAGGATGGACTGGAAACCTGTAGGTTCGAGCTCACCAGAGATATTTGGAAGAAAGGCCCAAATACCAGTTACTGAGAAGCCCCTGTAACACAGTTCTACTCGATGCCCCTGGAGTTGACACAAGGCAGACTTGACTATATGAAAGCTGGTGCGAGTCGCTATGGTCCTAAGCTTAATCCTAAGAATCATTTTGGCTATATTACTTTGTGATCTATATCCCTATTTATGAGAAGAATAATTATTATTTGACATATTTTCTATGGAAATGGTGATCAGCTGATGGAATTATTTTTCATATCATAGTAATAATGGCTTCAAAGAAGAGAAGATGGGACTTTGAAAAAGTTATCATAGGCCATGGCATAGAGTACTTTCAATAACTTCTAAGTTTAAGTGACCAAAGTGTATTAACATAGTCAACATCTCCTTCAACTTATGATGCAAATTTGCAGAATAAGCTGACTTCAATAGGCAAGGATATTCACACTGACTTGCAAGTTCCCAGCATTCTTACAGAGAGTCAAGAAGAGGGCTCAAAACAGGTGAAAGGCCTCCAATCATTAATAAAACGAACGATGATTTAACGAGTACTGGAGGAACAGAATCTGTCTGATGTTTTAACGATACCCTGATCTTAAATGCTATCTTGCTGCATGGTTTCAAAAAACACATTGGCTCAATAGTAAGAAATCTGTATTCAATGCATGAAATAATGATAAATTTAATGCTTGTATTCACCAGTCTTGAAAGAAGCTATCTATACCCAAATTCATATAGTGTGTAATTTGCATGTTTGAGTCTGGTAAGCGTGGCTAAGACAACACATATTTTACGAACGCACCCATGCCGTTTGCTCTTTTGAATGGCTCTGCTGCATTTCGGAGAGAGTTTCAAATAGGTGCTTGGTGTGCCCGGAGCAGCAACTGTCGCTCATTCTGCTCGCGCCTCGCCTCCAGCACAGGGCCGTCTGGAAAAGGACCACATCACAAATCCTCAGAACATATAATGCAATGGAATACGTTTTCCTCTTTCTACTTTCCCCCTGAACAAGCGCCTTAGTAAAAGATAAAAGTAAATGGAGAGTTCTAGACTACAGAACAACTTGCCATTTTAAATCAAATAGAATTAACTTCACTGGGAGGGTACTATTTGGGAAAGGACTTGAAGTAGCAAGGGGTTTAGACAAGTAGAATATTCTGAACAGCAAGAATCCTGTTATGTTTGAAAAATAGTTAAAAAACAAAACAAGTTGTACAAATTATATATACAGACCTTAAGTACACAGCTCTTTTTAAAATGGATGTCTATTTAGATTGTTATTATAGCTTGCATTTTCTCTAGGCGACAGCATTTTTCAGATAAATATAAGTGATTCTGCTTAGGAACTTCAGCAACCAGGAAGACATTTTGAACTATTTAATAATATCAAGGAATTGCTTAAATAAATCTTTTTTCATCACAGCATTATGGAATTAAATATTTGTTGTTGAAAAATGGCACAAATATTTCTTTGATAAACTGATGAGCTGCTTGCATAGGCTTGCCAGATAAAATAAAAGAGATGTGCTATTTGGATAATACTTGTGAGAAAAAATAAACATTTAGCTAAACTTCAAAAATAACTTGTCTCATATTTTTATTTGCTAAGTCTGACAACCCTCTCTCTGTAAGAATTAAAAACAAAAAAAAACAATTTTCATAAAATCTGTGTGCAATTCCAAAGTAGCACAAAGCTCATCCAATTTGGTCTATTCTTTAAGTGGTTAACAGATGTGTTAGTTATTCACAGACAAGAAAGCGATATAACTCAATTTTATAAATTTAGGTTGTATGTTCTTCAAAGATATTTAAGTAGAATTCTAGACAGTTTCTGGTGCATAGTTGATCTGCTTTATTGTATTTGAGCTTAAATTTCTGAGCACTAAGTCTGCACAAAACTGCAGTTTATAGTGAAAGTCCATTATAGAGTCTCCACATAAACACAACCTCCATTGCGTTCTTCTGACCGATAACCAGCAGCATGCAGAGATTCACGTGCATTTAGAAAGTGAATTGCTCTTAGTTACCTTGCAGGTGCTTAAAGATACTGATTAGCCCTTGGGGACTTTCGTGTGCCTGTGTGTGCCCTTCCTGGAAATTGGGGTGTACCCAGGGTCCCGTAGTCATGAGTAACATTCTGATGACTGTCTTGATCAGAGTGTAAATCTTATAAACCTTTCTGTTTAGAATTATGGCCCCCTTCCTGATTAAGTAGTTCCACCTGAAATTGTGATGTTTTGTTCTGCTACCAATCATGCTTTAGTGACAATTTTCCTTTGCCCTCCTGTATCTCTATTTAAGTTTCTTAATCTTTGTAAATGCGTGAACATTATTGTGACCTTTTGCCGATGGTGTCCCTCGTCTGGATGATGTATCTTTGTCTTTATCTTGGTTTTCCTCTTAGAAAACAACGTTTACAATGCCCTCCTTAAGTTACATTGGAAGTTTGTTATCCCCTTGGACTCCAAAACCATATAAATCAGGATATCTGTGTGTGTGGGGGAGGGGGTATGTGTATAGAAGTAGTTCCTATAATTGTGCAGACGTTTCTGCCAATGATTAAAGCAAGAAAACGTGCGTCAGCAATCTGGAACATACATAGTTCACTCTAAGCCATTGCCTCAAGGTAATTACAGCACTAATAGATTATCAGAGACCAAAATTAGTGAGGAAAAAAGAATTCCTTAGTACAATTATAATCTGGAAAATAGAATCAAGGCCTAGGGAACTTTCCTCAAAAGCAGATGAAATCCTGGTATTTTCAATTAGTGCTACGGTTCCTAGGGAGTTGCCAATCAAGGTCCAAATCCCTTAAATGCCCCTTATTTTTAGTTTGTTTGTTTGTTTGTTTTTTAACTGACTAACAATTCCTAGAATATTTCAATGAGGAAGTGCTGACAAGGACTGATTTTCTCTTGATAATATTTTTAGGTCTTAAGTAGTTTATATTCCAAGCAGAATAATTTTTAAATTATATTTCTATAAAAACAAAATTGCAATTATGTTGAAAAGAGCAATTCAAAAATAACTTTAAATCTCTCTTGGGAATTAAAACAATCAAATAGAATAATCACACAATGACTAAAGTAACTGGCTGTGGGAAAATATGCAAATGATATTGCATAGTTAATTAATTCATAATAATATAGTTTTAGCTGAGAAGGAAAGCTTTTACTAAATACCAGTGATTAAGTAGGCTTTTAAATTATGATTTGATAAGATTGTCCTACCCTCACTATTATTCCTCTGCCATGGATTTAATGCTCATTTCTTAACGTCAAAAGAAAGTAACGTCAGCCATGGAGCACAGGATTAGGGTAATGTGTGTTGGCACCTGAGAAATACCCTTGAAGCGATTCTTTGGCCTTGGGCAGGGACTTCAGGCCACACCTAACATTTTGTGCTGGTAAATGGGGGCTGGCCAGCTTAGAAAATACTCACCTGGGAGGTGGATGAGCTAGTGGGTATGAATGTAGATGCTAATTGTAAGACTAGTATTTCAAAACCATCAGTCTCTCCAAGGGAGGAAGATCAGGCTTTCTACTCTCCTAAAGAGTTCCAGTCTCTAAAACTCACAGCGGGCAGTTCGACCCTGTGCAATCAGGGCACCTAGAGTGGCTATTGACTATATGCCAGTCGATTTTTGTTGTTGTTGTTGCAGTTGCTAGGTGCCCATCAAGTTGGTTTCAACTCATCACGACCGTATGCACAACGCAACATAACACTATTCAGACCCACGCCATCCTCACAACTGTTCCTTCTCTGGAGTCCATGGCTGCAACCGTCACGTCAACCCCTCTCCATGAGGGCCTTCTCCTCGTTTTCTGCCACTCTACTTTTCCAACTACAGCGCCCTTCTCCTGACAACATGTCCAAAGTATGTACAACAAAGTCTCACCATCAGGGCCTCTGAGGAGCACTGTGGCTGTTGATCTTGTCCTGTTAGCCGCCCATGGTACTTTCAGTGTTCTTCCGCAGCACCACTGTGCCAGCGCATCCACTCTCCATCAACGTCCGTACAGTCATTGTCCAGCTTCGCCTGCGCTCGATGCGATGGAGAATACCATGAATGGGGCCTCCGAGTTACATCCTTGTTTGCGGGACCCTGCAGAGGTCTCCTGTAGCAGATTGCTGCAGAGCAGCCCTTCTGACGTCTTGCCTGCCGCGCTCGTGAGCACGGAGCGTAGTTGGTCATTTTCTTTTGATGCTGTCTGCGTCATTCAATGTTTTACCCATCTTGTCCTTCAATACTGCTGATATCAATTAGCCTTGGAAGCATGCTTTATCCTATCATGAAAGACTGGCTGATAAAAAAACAAACAAAAAAACCCACCAAAGCTCAGAGGGCTTCTTGATTGATAAAATTTTTGCTTTCTGTCGTGTAATATATCCCTTGGAACACAGAAACGTTGTATGGGGAACCTCCCCAAGTCATTTCTTTGTTTGTAACCCTTTGGCTATAATAAATCTATAGTTGTGTGGATGGTATACTCTAGGTTAAGTTTGCATGTTGTTTTGGTGAATTATCAAACCCAAAGGGGCAGTGGGATGCTGAAGTTCAGAAAATAAGCATTCCATGTGGTGTGGAAAATGAACCTCAAATTTGTGGTCAGCAAATCAGAAGGTCGGAGTGTCAGGCACGGTTCCCACATTTGTGGCTGGCATGGCTGCTTGACAGACTGAAGGATCACTTTTAACTAGTGAGATCTGATCTCGCTGCAGATGCCTAGGGTCGAAGAAAGATTGGGCTCTCTATGAAGATGAGGAAGTGGAACTGTCACATTGGATCGATTTTCATAGTTAGTTGATCCTGACTGCGCACTAATTTAATGTACCCTTATGTTAATTTATAAAAGAATATTTAAAATAAAATGGACATTTTTATAGTTAATGTTTTACCTTTAATTGTGGTTTTCATTAGAAATAGAATATTGTTTTTTGGAAGTTGAATTGTAATTTTGTTTCCATAATTAGTCCTAATGGTAGAGGGAGAATCATCAATATTTGGAGAGAGACAATATTCTTAAGCCCTGAAGTTTAAATGCTAATACTAGTTGAAAAACTAGTGATTAAAATGAGAACCAAATTTCTAACTTTCAAACTCATTTGTGTATTTAAAATTTTAATTTAAATTGGATCAGTCACATGTCATTTCTTTTGTTTATGCTTTTCTACCTGCTTTGATTCTTTGTTTTGTATGTCCAAACTGGATTGTGATTCTCTTTTTTTCTTTGTCTGATATGTGAAGATGCTAAAATACTTAAGGATCACTTTTATTTTATTTATTTTTGTTTCTTTTTTATGTCCTCGTGTCCTTTATTTATTTTTATTATCATTTTATTGAGAGGTTTTTAAAAATTTTATGACAACCCATCACACAATTGTATTGAGCACATTTGTACCTATGTTGCCATCAACATTTACAAAACATTTTCTTTCTATTTAAACCCTTAGCATCAGTTCCTCTTTTTGACCCTCTCTCTCCGACCCTCACACCCTCATGAATCTTGATCAATTATATATTACTATTGTTATTTTGAGTCGTACACTGTCCATTTTCTCCCTTCACCCACATTTCCATTATTCTCAGGGGCAGGCTATGTATCCAACCTTGTGATGAATTCCCTCTCTCCCCCTCTCCCTTCCCATCCCGACCATCCCCCTACTCTCATGATGTCGCTACTCCCATACTGTTCATGAGGATTATTTTTTATTATAAAATAATTTTATTGGGGGCTCTTACATTTCTTATCACAATCCATATATTCATCCATTGTATCGAGCACATTTGTACATATGTTGTCATCATCATTTTCAAAGCATTTTCTTTCTACTTGAGCCCTTGATATGAGCTCCTCATTTTACCCCCTCACTCATGAGCTCTTGATGTTATAGATTATTATTTTCATATCTCACATTGTTCTTCTCTCACCCTTCACCAACTTTTCTGTTGTTCATCCCCCTGGGAGGGGGTTATAGATTGATCCTTGTGATCAATTCTTCCTTTCTCCCCCCACTTTCCCCTTATCCTCCTGGTATCTGTTCTCATTGTTGGCCCTGAGGGATTGTTTATCTATTCTGGATTCCCTGTGCTTCGGGCTCTTATCTGTAGCAGAGTACATGTTCTGGTCTAGTCTGATTTGTAAGGTAATGGGGGTCATGATAGTGGGGGGAGGGGGAATGAAGCATTAAAGAACTAAAGGAAAGTTGTATGTTTCATTGGTAATATACCACACCCTGACTGATTCATTTCTTCCTTGTGACCTTTCTGTGAGGGAATGTCTAATTGTCTAGAGATGAACTTTGAGTTTCTATCCACCCTCCCCCACATTCACATCTACATTTTTTTGTTCTGAGTCTTTGATATCTAATACCTCATGATCACACAGGCTGGTGGACTTTGTTGATTCTCAACTAGATGACTGCTTATTTATCTTCAAGCCTTTAAGATCCCAGATGCTATATCTTTTGATAATCAGGCACCATCAGCTTTCTTCACCACAATTGCTTATGCACCTGTTTTGTCTTCAGCGATTGTGTCAGGAAGGTGAGCATCACAGAACGCTCAATTATTAGACAAAGTGTTCTTGTGTTGAGGGAGTACTTGAGTGGAGGTCCAATGTCTATTTGCTACCTTAATTCTTAGCATATAGATATAAGTACATCTATTTCCCTATCTTTAAAAATAAATATATTTCCTTATGCACATGCCTGTGTTTAGACCTCTATAAATGCCCTATGCCTCCTGGTTCTTTCCTCTATTTCTTTTTGCTTTCCTCTTGTCCACCATCATGTTTGGCCTTCATTCGGGTTTACTAATTCCTCACTGTTTCGTTGTCCTTGTTAAACCCCACTTAGCATCCTTCTTTCCATTGATTATAGTTCACTTGTTCCCTTGTTCCTGGGTTGCTTGACGCACACACATCTTCCCTTCTCCCACCTTCCCTTCTCCTGTGACCCCCAGAACCATCGGTCCCCTTTTTTGAATCTCCAAATTGTTTACCCCACCTATCTTATCCAGATAAACATGCAGAGATATTAATAAGTGCAAAAACTGGGCAAAGTCAAAGAAAACAACAAAGAAAAACAAAACCAACAAAACAACCACAGAAACAACAAAAATCAAAATGAAAATAACAACAACAAAAAAGAAAGCCAATGAAAAAAAGGAAAAGCCTATAAATAGTTCCAGGTCTGTTTTTTGACCTTTGGGAGTGTCTTCCAGTCAAGTCTGATGGGGTACAACACTCTATTCCCAAAGTCGATTTTTGATATTCCCTAGGGATTTCATCACTTTGTTCCCCTTGCTTCTCTGATGCTTGCCCTCAGTGTTTCGCCCCAGAGTGTTAGGGTCAGATTGAGCACAATTCCTGCACTGTGTCTCCAGTATTTTCCCTGTAGCGCTATGGTTCAGTGAGGAATATCATGTCTCATGGTGAGACCAGCCCGATGGTCTTCTCTGTGAGTTGTCTTCTCTGAGCAGGAACATCATCCTCTAGACTTGGTGGACCAGGATGTGTTCCCCTCACTCTCTATCCCTGTTTATTTTTCCTGTGTGCTCTAATCAGATGTGTCCCTCTCCCCAAGCAATAGCTTCAGTGCTGTCCTCTGAAGTGAATTCTTCTGGGGGAGGGGGTGGAGTCAACATAGTTGGGGTTGGAGCAGGCCCAGCAGATCTCTCTACTGGTTTCCTGGTACATGCCAGAATGTTGTTTTCACGTCTTGGCACACCGGGTTGAAACCTGGTCTTTCTCCCTCTTTCTCTCTCTCATGGAGATTTAAGCAATACCCTCCCCTTGGGTAGGTTAGTGCCTTGCTACCCATGTCTTTTCTTTTTCTTTTTTCTCTCTTTCTTTCCACCTACCATATGTATCCCTGGATTGGCTGCCATATGTATCCCTGGATTGGGTTTGGCTCCTGCCTTAGTAGCTGGACCTCATCCCAGGTATGTAAGTATACAGTAGCTTGCCCCTAAGCCTATGCCCCATTTTTCAAGCTTACCTCAGTGTACTCATGTAGTACTTGTCCTTTTGTGCTTGGTTTACTTCACTTAACATAATTTCCTCCAGCTCTTCCCATACGGCAATGTGCTTCCTGTGTTGAGGGATGCCTTTTAGGGATGCATAATACTCAATTGTATGTATGTACCACAGTTTTTAAATCCATTCATTCAGTGATGGAAATTTGGGTTGTTTCCAAGTACTTACAATTGTGAACTGTGCCACAATGAACAATGAAGCACAGATGTCTGGCCATGGTTGGTTTCTTGCCTTTTCTGGGTCTATGCCTAGCAGGCGGGTTGCTGGGTTATATGGTAGTTCGATTTCCGTCTGTTTTACATATAGCCAAATCAATTCCCATAGGCTGTACATACCTACAGGCCCACCAGCAGTAGACGAGGGAACCAAGCTGACCATAGCTGCTCCAACACTTGTTACTTTCTGATTTTTTGAATTGGGCTATCTTTGAGGGTGTTAGGTGGTATCTCAGTGCTATTTCAATTTGCATTTCTCTTATGGCTAATGATTGGAACATTTTCTCATGTGTTTATTGGCCGTTCAGATTTCTTTCCTTGTGAAACTTCTGTTCAGGTCCTTGGCCCACCTCCTCAGTGGGCAATTCGTTTTTTCTTATTGTAAGCTTGCAAAGTATTATAAATTTTGGTAATAAAGCCTTTGTCTGTTGTGTCATTGGTAAAGATATTTTCCAAGTCTGTGGGTTCTCTTATTACTCTCTTGGTGAATTCTTTTGCTGTACACAGGTGATTTATCTTCAGTATATCCTACTTGTCACTTTGTGACTCATCTGTATTTGTATTCTCCCCTATTTCTTATAGCCTTTGTACTCCCTGTGCCAAGGTTCTCAGGTTTTTCCAAATTCTCTCATTAATGGCCCTAATAGTTTGGGATTTAACTTCAAGGTCTATGATCCACCTTGAGTTTATTCTTGTACATAGAGTGAGATAAGGTCTTGCTTCATTTTTCTTCAGGTAGAAACCCATTTTTTCCAGCACCACTTGTTAAAGAGGGCATCTGCTTCCCATTTGATATTTTTTGTGCCCTTATCAAAAACCAGTTGTCTCTATGTTGATTTTTTTATTTCTGGCTTTTCAGCTCTTTTCCA
The DNA here is from genome assembly GCF_050624435.1 of Tenrec ecaudatus. NCBI lineage: Eukaryota > Metazoa > Chordata > Mammalia > Afrosoricida > Tenrecidae > Tenrec > Tenrec ecaudatus. The sequence goes on from NC_134530.1 coordinate 108,422,442, forward strand.
TTGGTCTGAATATCTGTCATTATACTAGTACCACACTCTTTTGACCACTGTAGCTGTATAATAGGTGCTAAAATCAGGTAGAGCAAGTCCTCCCACTTTATCCTTCTTTTTGAGGAGTTTTCTGCTAATTCTGGGCTTCTTCCCTCTCCACATGAAGTTGTTAATTACTTTTTAAAGTTCTTTGAAAAGGGATGATGGTGTAAGTATCAGGATAGCATTAAACTTTTATAGTACCTTGGGAAGAACGGACGTCTTTACTATATTGAGTTTTTCAATCCACGAGCATGGGATATTCTTCCATTTGTTGAGGTCACTCTTGGTTTCTTATAATAGTGTTCTGTACTTTTCCTCATACAAATCTTATTTTTTTTTTAGTTAGATATATCCCCAGATATTTCAATTTGTGCTTGTCTATTGTAAAGGGTACTGCTTTTTAAATGGCCTCTTCTGTGCTCTTGTATGATGTGTATAAAAGTCTGATAGACATCTGCTTGTTGATCTTGTGTCCTGCCACTTTGTCATATTCCTCTATTGCTTGTGGAATTTCGGAGATTTTTAAATATATAAAAGTATACCATCTGTGAATTATGATAGTTTTGCCTGTTCTTTCCCCAAAGATATTTGATGTCTTTTCTTTGTCTTATGTTGTTAGCTAGGACCTCCAGCACGATGTTAAATATGAGTGGGGATAAGGGGATATCCTTGTCTAGACCCCTTTTTCAGTGGGATTGTTTTAATCTTGTTTCCATAGACTACCAAGTTGGTTGTTGGTCTTTCATATATAGCTTGTACAATGTTGAGGAATTTTCCTTCCATTCCTATATTCTTGAGTGTCTTAAACAGGAATGGGTGTCAGATGTTGTCAAATGCTTTTTCCGCATCTATTGATATAATCATCTGGCTCTTATAATTTTCCATGTCAATGTGGCGAATGATACTAATGGTCTTTTGGATGTTGAACCATCCTTGCATCCCTGGTATGACTCCTACTTGGTCATAGTGGATTATTTGTTTTATATACTTTTGTATTATATTGTCCAGTATTTTATTAAGGATTTTACATAAATATTCATTTGGAATAGTGATCTGTAGTTCTTGATTCTTATGGGATCCTTTCCCAATTTATGTATCAGAGTTATACTAACTTCATAAAAAATGGTGGGGAGTTTTCTGTCTTTTTTCTATGTTCTAGAATAGTTTGTGTAGGATTGGTGTCAGTTCTTCCCAGAAGCTTTACAGAATTCTCGTGTGAAGCCATCTGACCTGGGGGATTTTTTTGTTGGTAATCCCTTGATAACCTTGTCTAGTTATTATATTGCTATGGGTCTGTTGAGATTCCTGACATCCATCTGGGACAGTCTAGGGCAGGATTATTTTTCCAAGTATTTGCCCTTTCCCATGATTCCAAGTTATTGAATTCATGAAGTATAGGTCATTGTAGTACTGTGTGATTATCCTTTTGATTTCACTAGGGCCCATTGTTATGTCCCGTGTTTCATCCCTCATCCTTGTTATTGATATCAGTTCCTTCCTTTCTTTAGTGAGGTTTGTCAGTGGTCTGTCAATTCTGTTAATCATTTCAAAGAACCAACTTTTAGATGCAATATTTTTTTCTGTAGTTTTCTTGTTTTACCTCTCCTGTATCTCAGCCCTGATTTTTAGTATTTCTTTCCTTTTGGTATTAGTAGGATTGTCTTGTTGATTCTGCTCTAAGTTCTATGGCAGCATATCAACCGTAAGTCTCTCTTCCTTCTTCATGTGTGCGTACCTTGCTATGAAACTTCCTCTGATAAATGCAATTGGTATGTACCAATGGTTTTGGTGCATCATATTTTCATTCTCATTGGCTTATAAAAACTTCCTGATTTCATCTCTGATCTGGGAAAATACCAACTCCTTTTGTAATAGAGATTTATTCATCCTGCAGCTGTTTTCCCTTGCTCTCTTAATCATCCTTTTGTTGATTTCCAGCCTTATGGCATAGTGGTCAGAGAGGGAAGTAAGTATAATCTCTATGTTTTTGAATTTACTCAGGTTTGACTTGTGTCTGAGCACGTGATCTATCTTTGAGTATTTCTCGTTGGTGCGTGTTCTTTATCTCCTCTATCATTTCATCCATTTTCTGTATTGCTCCCCTCATGTCCTGTATGACTCCAAGCAGCATTCTAAAGATTTCTTTCTGTGGCAGATCAGTGTCTGCTTCTTCTATGCATGTCTTCAGCTTCATGACTTCTTCTGGCATTGTCTTCTGTTGAGGCTGTTGGGGCTGATTGCTGTGTACGTATTGTTTTAGAAGAGCCTGGTGCAACATTCTAGAGAGTTGAAGAGCACTGGGCTCTCTTCATGAGCCTCAAAGGATTGCTTCTACAAACTACCTGCAGCTAGCTTCACTTGGGGCTGGGGGGGGGGGGCGGGTGTCAGGCTACTGCTTCATTTTCCTATGGCTTCACTCTTACTCTAGCCAACAAATATTCAGTTATTTGGAGTATGAGCTGGATAGTCCTCTCATGGTACACTGGTTGGATCATTGTGGGCCTGCAAGGATAACCCTTTACTGCCTGATCTTCCAGAAAGCCATGGTGGTGTGGCACACGGGGCTTGGAGTGTTTCAGATGGTGTGTGGGAGTGCCTGCTGCAACAGGAGTGCTGCGGAGGGCGGGTGGGTGTAGAGCACTGTGAATAGCCGTCGGGATTAACCTTGTCAGAAAGATTTTCCTGGAGGTTGGGCAGATGTTCCTATAGAGGAGTGGTGCACCTCTCAGGGCGGGCAGGAGTTTCCCCAGTCACTTGTAGGGCCTTCAGCACTATACAGGAGCTCCCCCAGCCATTTGAAGTGGTGATCTCCTAGCAGATTGGGGTGCAGTGGAGGGTGGGAATAATTTACCCAGCTGTGTAAAGCCAATGAGTGCAGGTGGCAGCTCCCCAAACGGGATCGTGGGCATTGCCCTAGGCGGAGGGGAGTGGCCTGGAGGCCTGTAATTGCATGTGAAAGGAAAGAGAGGGGGAAGAGAAGAAAAAGAGAGATAGGAAAAACAAAGAAAGAGCAAAAATAAAAACAAACAGACAAACAAAGACAAAAATGGAAATAAACAAAAACAACAAAAAAGAAAATCAGCCTGCTGGGATTATGGCAGGAAAGAGAGAAGAGTTAGATGAAGAAGAAGAAGAAGAAGAAGAAGAAGAAGAAGAAGAAGAAGAAGAAGAAGAAGAAGAAGAAGAAGAAGAGAGAAAAGAGGAAAGAAGAAGGAAACAAGAAAATAAAAAATTAAAATACATGAAGAGATAGCTGAGCCTTGATTGCCTGGCCCTGAGGCTGGTGGTGTTTGGGTGAGTGTACCTACTTTGCTGTATACCCTCTCGGATGCTGGGTGGAATCATCCTGTTCTTCAAGGTCCTGTGGACTAAGGTGGAGGCTTCCACAGCAGCATGGTGCTCTGGAGAGGACTGTATAACTGCTTTGTGCCGTGAGCAAATCTGAGCTCCCCACCCCTGGTTGGCAGAGTTGTCCTAGGCGAGGGTAGGGGTCCAGAAGCCAGCAGTAGTATGTGAAAGGAAAGAGTGGGGAAGAAGAAGGAAAAGAAAGAAAGAAAAAACCAAACCTGGGCCCATTGAGACGGACCGTGGTAGGCAAGAGAGAAAGGCGAGAGAAGAAAGAGCGAAGAAAAAGACTAGTATGTAAGATAAGGTGACCAGATTTTAACATTGGTAAAGCGGGACACCAGCGGGACACCATTGATAAAACTCATATCCTGGTCAAATAGCCACATGACATCTGAAAACCGTATACCCTAGCTTGTTGCGCATTCTTTTAAAAAATCGGGACTTTTTTAAAACGCCGCAGGACGTAGGAAACACTGTCCGGCCAAGAGAGGGACGTCTGGTCACCTTAATATAAGAAGATAGTGAAACCCTGATCACCTGACCGTGGGGCTGGAGAGGTTCCAACCCTGCGTCAAGTTGGCGGGTTAGTGTGCCAGCTTTGGTGTAGGACCGCAGGACAGGCAAAGGACCCCCCAAACCATGAGAAGTCCTGTAAGGGGCAGGCTGGATTTCCTCCTGCCATGTGTAGGCCCACCTTGAGCTGACAGTAGCTCCCCCTGTTGGGTTTACAGAGTTTGCTGAGACTGCTGATGCCCCCCCCCCCAGTAGGTCACAGAAGTTTTTGTTTCCTAGCCAACTGGAGTTGAATTAGGTTAGCCCCCTGGTTATGGGCTGTTTCTGCTCTGTGAAACTGTTCTGAGACTAGTGTTTGCCTCACAGGCTCTTTGTTATGTTGAAAGCCTCTGGACTATGCTCTGTAGCTTATCTCTTGCATTCCCTGTAGCTCAGGTTGCTTTGTTATGTTCATGTTGCTGAAGACAGTGTTCTGCAGGTTTGTCTTGGAGTTAAACAATGTGCCTGGGATTGAAAGTTTCTACCAAGAAAATATTTTTTCTCCTTTTTATATTGGGCTTGTGGGGTGCCCTGATTTGGGGGCTGTCATGCTGACCCCCAGGGGAGGAGAACTAGCTTATGAGAGAGGTTGTCTTCTTCCCGGTCACCTGGGACTGAATTTGCCCCACTGGCTGTCAGCTACCCACTTGTGCTCTGCCAAACTGTGTTCTGACACAGGAAAATTACTCAACGTCTCTTTAATTGCTACAAATCTGTACAAAACTACCCAGGCCAAATCCCAAATGGTGAGAGCAAGGTAGCTAACGGCATGGGGAACTCTGCTGTGGAGTCTGGTGACTAGCTTTCAGAGGCTCTCTTAGAGTCTGGGAGCATGACTGCTTTAAACAGTAGGATGGGTAAGTGCTGCTTGCTCCAGGACTAGGACACAGGGAGGGCCTCAGGTCCGCAGGAGCCCACAAGCCCAGCACAACGAACTAAGAGCATTTCAGTGTGTTCTCGGTTTGCCTTGTGAGTGAAAATCAAACAATGCAGGGGTCTGGACCAGACCCCAGTGCCCTGATTCTACTTTTATTACTTGGCCTCCCAGTCTCATTCTCCTTACCTCTGAATTTTCTGGTCTGGCAGCAGGAGCTCCAGGCAGGTAAATCTACCTGGACGCCATCTTGGGGCTTCCTCCTGAGGGTTTTCCCTGTCCTGAATTCCATGAGTCCAGAGCTCTTATCTGTTCCAACCTGTGTACTCTGGTCTAGCTGGATTTGCGAGATATAACTTGGTCATGTAATTGGGGGTTGGAGGGGAAATGAAGCATTCAGGAACTAGAGGAATGATGTGTGTTTTGTCGGTGCTATACTGCACCATGGTTGAATCATCCCTTCCTTGTTACCCTTCTGTGGGGGATAGCCAATTGTCTACAGGTGGGCTTTGGGTCTCTACTCCAACCCCCGCCCCTCTTTCTTATCAATATAATTGTTTGTTTTGGATCTTTTGGAACCTGATCCTGTGGATACCTCTTAAGCACACAGTCCAGTGTGCGTCTTTCATGTGGGCTTATTTGCATCCCTGCTGGATGGCTGTTTGTTTAACTTCAAACCTTTAAGACCTTAGATACTGTATCTTTTGATAGACAGGCACCATCCACTTTCTTTACCACATTTGCTTAAGTGCCCATTTGTCTTCAATATTGTGTTGGGATTGTGAGTTTCAGAAAGTGCCAAGTTATTAGAATAAAGTGTTCTTGTGTTTAGGGAAGCCTTGAGCAGAGGCCTAAAGTCTGTCTGCTATCTTAATACTTAATATATAAATATATATACATTGGCCTCTATCACTTTCATTATAAATTAATATATTTGCATATATACATGCCTATAGCTATACTTCTATAAATAGCTTTAGCTTCCTACTTCTTTCCTCAATTTCCTTTCACCTTCCTCCTGTCCCATAATCATGCTCATCCTCCATTCGGCTCTCAGTAATTTCTCTTGGATACATTGCACTTGATCAAACCCCACCAGACCTCATTGCCATCAATTTTTAATCTCTTGTTGCTCCCTTATTCCTGAAAACATTTTTATTTTAAGGTAACTATTATTGGTGGGGAATATCTTTTCAAAGCTTTTTTATAGACATGGCCTAAACCCATCTAAAGATCAAATTTTAATGGCTGAAACAAGTGGGTTTACAAACTTTCTATTTTAATACTTCCCATATTTTCCCCAGAAAACAACCAAGTAAAGAGTGTGATGTTATCTGACCACTGGCTAGACAAAAAAGAAAAACTACCATGAGGGAGAGGTCAAACAAACATCCACTGTCCATCTTATGATTTGTTTCTCTAGTACCACACTCCCAAGGTGCCATAATGTATTAGTCTGGATACTTTAGAGAAACAAATCCATAGCAACTCATGTATAAGAGAGAGTTTTATGTAAAAATTAAATGTGCATCAAGAAAACATCGCTACCCAATGCTGCCCAAGCCCACAACTCTAACATTAATCCATATGTCCAACACCAATTCACAAAGTCCTCCTCCATCTCACAAAACAGAGACAATAATGCCAACTGCAGGAGGAAAGCCGAGTCAGTGAACGTGTAAGCATCTCAGCGCTGGCAGGGGTCTCCACATGGCTGCTCCAGCACCCAGGACTGCATTGGGGTAGGTTCATGTGGCTTCCCCTTGGGGATGTCTTGTAGGAAATCAGCATTGCAAGCTGAAGCAGGGAGCTGCTAAGGCAGCTGCACCCTAGTGAGACCATCACAAAGCAAGAGACCCAAGAATTAGAAAGGTGAGGCTAACTGAGCCATTTATCTCTCTGCTCTTCAATTAACCCCACGAGTGTTTGTCATCCAGGTTGGCACAATAAACTAACTAACTCAGCATGGCTTCTCAAAAACATATTTAATTCTCCATATAATAATCTAGATATTCGCTTTCTCTGTATTAGGCTCACTTTCCATGGGGAAAAAAAACATGTCTATAAAAGGATTATTGAGCAGTTAGTTGTTTTATCTTTTGATTCTAGTTGTACCCTGGTCATTTAACAGTGAAAAACAATGTGAGTACCAAGAGTGTTTAATTAAAAAATTTTTTTTTACATTTACACGCTTCACATGTGATTTAAGTTTCTACTGAATTATTTATGACCATTATCAGGGATGTGAACAGTTTTACCCTTAGAGTACATTGGAAAGTAGATTACCTCCAACCTCTTGCTCAGCCCAAATCAAAACCTAGACTCACTGCCATTGAGGGGAGGTTAACTCGGAGTGACCCTATAAGGGAGGGTGGAATTTCTGCTGCGATTTCTAAGACAGTACTTCTTCATGGGAGTAGACATTCCCATCGTTCTTACAGGGAGCAGCTGGCTGTTTTGAATTGCTGACCTACACGTAGCAATGGCACCACCAGGGCTCCTTCCCATCCAGACCAGGGAGGAAGAGTTTCTTTTAGGGGGATTGAATGGGTGTGTCCTTGAGGAAGATTGCCCTACTGGGGTTCCATAGTCATGAATCATACCCTTACTACTTTGTCAGAAGAGACTGGATCAATGTATACATTCTTCTGTCATCATCATGCACTGTCCCAATCATGCCTCCATTACCATTTCTATAGTTACATGTAGTACTGTGATGCACTAATCTGCCATGACTCATACTTCAGTGACAGTTTTACTTGTTCTCCCATGTCTTATTTAAGCCTCCGATTCTCTGTAAACCCTTGGACACCATTATTACCTTGTATTAATGCTATATCTCATCTGAGGATGTCTTTTTTTTCTGTTTAAGATTTAATAAATGTTCTTAAATTAAATTTGAGATTTAGGACCTCCTTTGTACCCTAAAACACAATCCAGACAGGAAGTCTTAAAATATATCTGTATCCATTAATCAATTCCTAATTACTTATTAGATATTTATAACTGCAAGTTCAGCAGTTTTAAACCACCAGTGTTTGTGAAAAGATGTGTTTTTCTTCTCCTTATTGACTTACAGTCTTGGAAAGCACAATGGGGCAGTTCTACCTGGTCCTACATGATCCTATCCTTTCAGAATCAACTTCATGGCAGTGAGCTTGAGCTCCCGAAGAGCTCTGGGGATATAACAGGCAATGTTGTGGGTCACTAAGCACAAGATCAGCAGTTCCAGCTGCAACATGGGAGAAATAGGAGGCTTCTTCTCCTGTAAAGATTTACAGTCTCAGAAACCCACAGGGGCTGTTCTACACTGTCCTGGAAGGTCTCCAGGAGTCAGAATTAACTGGAAGGCAGTGATTTGGGTTTGAGTGTAGTGCTCTGCGAACGAGTGCTGGCTGCACAATGGTTAAGCACCAAGCTGTTACCCAGATGATAGTTCAAATCCAACCATTGCTTCCTGGGAGAAAGACCTGCAGATACGCTCCCATAAAAACTGGCCGTCTAGGAAACACTACGGTATAGTTCACTCTGTTGTGTGCAGTCACAGTGAGTCAGAATCAACTTGATGGAGCACAAAAAACCTTTCTCTATAGGCCTTTGAGTTGTGCGAACGGTTTGTCCTGATTGCCAGCATAAATGCTAATCCGAAAACTTAAAGAAAAAGAACATAAGCAAAGGGTCTGGTGATCTGTTTCTGTTACACTGACAGAAAAGAAAACTGTGCGGAGAAGAACTACACTCCGTCACGAGGCAAAGATGAATCAGAATAGATTCCATACCAATGATTCACACACTTCTTTATAGCAGTTTATTTAAACACCCTTTAGCTATCTATTCAGTGAAGTCTATGTCATTATTTATTTGTGTTTACTGAGAGCTTCTAGAGCCTCGATGGCATAATGGTTATGCATCGGGCTATCGGAGAGGGCAGCTGTGCAAAACCACCAGCCACTTCTGGGAGAAAGACTAGACTTTCTACTCCTGTCGAAAGAGTCACAGAAACTCACAGAGGCACTTCTATCCATTTTATGGTTCCTAGGAGTGGGCATCCACTAGATGGCAGTTATTGGGGGGTTTTAATTTTTTTGTTTGTTTATTGTGAACTTATAGATTTTTTGATTGTGTCCTAATTCATGTATTCATCCATTCAGCTCTCATTTTGCTACTCTCTGCAAACATGGTATAAGTTAGTGTCCCTGAGCTCAGGAAAAAAGTCTTCTAGTGCAGGAGGTAACCGAATTAAACAACTGTAATCTAATGGGATCAGTCCAGCTACAAAGACAACAAAACTAGAAAGGTGCATGTAACCTAGTTGGTGGTAGAGAAAGTAGAAAACAAAAAGGATTTCTAAGATGAGGCTTGTGTTAAGTTGAAAGTGAAAAAATGAATGATATAGTCTTAAATGCCATTGAAACATGTACTTGAATGTGGTAGGTTCTTAACAGATATTCATATTAGGCAACCAAATTAAAATGTTGCATGCATTTTTCTCTTTGTCACTCATAAGTTCCAGGGTGATGCGGCATGGAGAGCATGACTTTGAAGCTGTTAATCAGAAAAACTACAGAAATGAAAGCTTTCAACTTCTTGGTGAAGTTCTCTGTCAAACAATCTCACAATTGCACATCATGTTTAATAGTTTGACAAACATTTTGGCTTTGTAGCCTTTATTTTCTTAAGAGCTCTATTTCTAAGAGATTGCAAGATAAATGTGTGACAGCATTCTATTCAGAGTGCACAGATAAAACATTCAAGAATAAATCCCAACAAGCTGAGGGGATAAAATAATTCTTTAAAAAAATTACCTTGCATTTCTGGTGACTCATCTGGGCAAAGAGAGAAGAATAGAAATGGCTTTTATTTAGCCCATTCAATAATTCAAATGACTAGAGAACAGTAGTGTTATAATCCCCTGCAGAAAATACTCCTATTTTAAAAAATAATATTTTCTTTATGCCAGTAGTCTATTTCTACCACCTAATGAAAGCGAAACATTGCTTCTTCCCTGGTGGGCACAGAGAGCTGACCAAATGTGGCTGCATCACAGGGACACAGCCACTGTTTGTGGCTTTACACAGGACAGTAAAATCGGTGGCAGGTTAGGCTCTGGTGTTTTAACAACAGCAACAAGAATAGACACACACACACACACTTTTCTCACACATCAGCACAGATTATTATAGGAGAAAATCAACATCATGAAAAATGGTGAATGCAGGAGAGGGAGAGAGAGACAAGGCTTCAACCAGGTATGCCAAGATGGGGATAAAACATACTGGCATGTACCAGGGAACCAGTAGAGAGAGGTCGGCAGGGCCGGCCCCAAGCCCAACTATGTGGACACCCCCTCCCACTGAAGAATGAACTTCAAAAGGTAGCACTGAAGCTATAGCTTGGGGAGAGGGACACGTCTGATTCGAGCACACAGGAGAAACGAAGAAGGATGAAGCGTGAGGGGGAACACATCCTGACCCACCAAATCCCTAGGACGATATTCCTGCTCAGAGCAGACAATGCAGAGTGCACCATAGGGCTTTCCCTACCACGAGACATGACATGCCTCCCCGACCCATAGAGTATGGGGGACAACACTGGAGGCACAGTGTGGGAATTGTACCAAATCTGACTCCATCACACTGGGGCAAAACACTAAGGGCATGCAACAGAGCAGCAAGGGGAGCAAAGTGATGAAACCCCCAGGGAATTCCAATAGACTTTGGGGATAGAGTGTGGTTCTCCCCCGCATCAGACTCAACTGGAAAACACTCCTAAGGGTAAAAAAACAGACCTGGAACCATTTATAGGTTTTTCCTTTTTTGTCATTGGCTTTCTTTTTGTTGTTATTGTTTTTGTTGTTTTGTTGGTTTTGCCTTCCTTTGTTTTCTTTGGCTTTGCCAGGCTTTTGTACTCATTAATGCCTCTGCATGTCTATCTAGATAAGATGAGTGGGATAAACAATTTGGAGATGGTAACAACAGGACCAACAATTCTGGGGTGGGGGAGAGCACGGGAGAAGGGGAGGTAGGAGAAAGCAAGGGGGTATCAAACAACCCAGGGGCAAGGGAACAACAACTGACCTAAAATCAATGGGAAGAAGGGCTTACGATGCCTAGTGGGGCTTAATCAAGGGCAATGTAACAGTGAGGAATTATTAAACCTGAATGAAGGCCGAACATGATGGTGGGCAAGAGGAAAGAACCAGGCATAGGACCTTTATAGAGGTCTAAATACAGGTATGTACATATGTAAATCTATTTATTTTTAAAGATAGGGATGTAGATCTATATACTTACATCTATATGCTAAGAATTAAGGTAGCACATTGGACCTCCACTCAAGTACTCCCTCAACACAAGAACACTTTGTCTAATAAAACAGCATTCTGTGATGCTCACCTTCCTGACAGGATCACTGAAGACAAAATGTGTGCATAAGAAAATGTGGTGAAAAAAGCTGATGGTCCCCGGTTATCAAAAGATATAGCGTCTGGGGTCTTAAAGGCTTCTTCAAGTAGTCATCTAGCTGAGAAGCAGCAATGCCCACATGGAAGAAGCACACCAGCCTGTGTGATCATGAGGTGTCGATGGGATCAGGTATCAGTCATCTAAGACCCAGAACAAATTCACATGAATGTGAATGGGGGAGTGGGAACATGGAGTGGAGACCCAAAGCCCATCTGTAGAAAATTTGACATCCCCTTACAGAAGACTCACAAGGAAGAGATGAGCCAGTCAGGGTAAAGTATAGCACTGATGAACACACTACTTTCCTCTAGTTTTTAATGCACTCCCCCGACACTACACTATTATGACCTCAATTCTACCTTGAAAATCAGATTAGACCAGAACATGTACACTGCAACAGATAAGAACCTGCAACACAGGGAATCCAGGATAGATAAACCCCTCAGCGCCAACAATGAGAATAGAGATACCAGGAGGATTAGGGGAGGGTGGGGGTCGAAAGGAGGAATTGATCACAAAGCAACAGAGTAGTGGGTGAAGGGTGACAGAGGATGATGTGAGATATGAAAATAATAATCTATAACTTATTGAGGGTTCGTGAGGGAGGGAGGGGAAGGGAGGAAGGGGAGAATAAGGAGCAGATATCAACGGCTCAAGTAGAGAAAAATTGCTTTGAAAATGATAATGGCAGCGTAGACACAATGATGAATGTATGGATTGTGATCAGAGATGTAAGATCCTTCAATAAAAGTATTAAAAAAAAAGAAGAATGACTATATCACCTCACATCTTTGCCTCCATTGGGGTAACATGCCACCGCTCTGCTCCCACCCCCTTGTTGTCTTATGTGGTACTTACCTAATCGGGTGTCAATTTGAGGACTCAGAATGAAGGAGTGGAGTCTAGCCTGTCACTCAGGACCTAGCTTGATGACCTAACTTGGAGGTGCTAAGGAGATAAATAGATTGCTGGAGGCAGGACACATGCTTAGTCCCTGCAAGACATTCTTGTTGACAAGCCACATGGAATGAGGCTGATGGCAGCCAGAGGCTTGGAACTGGAGAAGCCATGTGGTGACCCCTGCCAGTGCTAAGATGCTTACAACGCCATTGGATCCACAAGACTTCCCACCCACTGGCCTGTGATCTTCCTGCATTCAGAGTCATTGCATGTGTTTCATGAGTCTGACAAGGTCTTTTTAGATTGGTATCGGACATATGGGCTAATACCAGACTTATGGACTTGATCTATTTTCTCAATATTCAATTACTCTTGTATATAAAGTTCTTTATTATACACAGATGAGCCTGTGAATTTGTTTTTCAGTCTACCCAGACTAACCAACCTTAGGAGAGTTTAGCCCCAACCATGCCCACAAGGTAGTACCACTAGTTTTCTAGGGTCTAAGTGGCCAAATGCCTTCCTGCTCCAATGCCCTGTTCCCTTGCTTTCCTGTCCTCATCATATTTTGCGGATGGCTGACCATGCCCTATCTCCTCAATGACCCTAAAGCATTCTTTGTGGCTGTAGAGTGGGTATCCACAAGTAGGAATGGTTGGGTGCTAAAGCGGGTGCATGCTAAGAGTCCTCTGGTATTAACTGGGCAATCTAGCTTCCCCTCTAGCTCCATGACCCAGGAAAGTTAAGAATCTGGAGTCTCTTCTGAGACATTGACAACCAGGTCTGACATTTGTCTTTGATCTTAAACTGCAGTTACTACTGGTCACCCACCTGCTGACCCAACCCATGTATCCCATCCCACCCTCCACTGTGCGCATCCAGGAAATGTTGAGGAAATGTAATAGACTTCCCAGGTGACTTGGGGTCCTTTGGGTCCGAGGCTCTGTAGTGTACCCTCTCAGCACTCCTCTTCACCCTGGTTCATCCCAGCACTGCATCTCCTGGGAACTGGAAGTTGGGTCTAGAACACTCAGTCCCATTTTCTCACCAGTCTCAAGGGAAGTTCAGCTTCAGAACCCAGGATGACACAGCCCAATTCCAGTCCCTTGCAGGTGTGCAGGACGTGCCAGGCAGCATCGCATCTGAAATGGGACTACTTCAGCTTTTCTCCATTCTGTCAGACAACCAATTACTGATGAGACTGCATCCTCTCTCCTTTCCCTGGGCAGTAAAACACACCAACTACACGGTCTTTCTATACGCACATGAGGTCCACAAGTTAAGAACTCTCAGGGACCTTGACTTTTGTTACTGCCAGACAATATCATTGATGCAAAATAGTGCCATGATATGTACTTAGCTGCTAAACGAAATGAAAAGTGTCAAATAATGAGAGATGGTTGATAAGTGATGATGAATTTTGTAGATGTATCTCTGTGTACAGTTTACCCTGTGGCACAGTGAGTAATATTTAAGCTGTTAACTGAAAGGTTGGTGGTTCGGGCCTACTAGATGAAGCAGTTTGCTTCTGTAAAGATTTACAATCTCAGAGTCCTATGGAGCAATTCTCCTGTGCCATATGGATCATGACAAGTAAGAATTGACTACAGATCATTGGGGTTTGAGATATAAATATATACATTTCTAAAACATAAATGTTTACATATATATGTATTTCCAAAAATGGAATTAAAAGATAATGGTTTTTCCTACAAACTTTTGGAGCCCCTTTATTTGCATGTATTTCTCTGTAAACATTTTCTAATGCTACTTTAGAAAAATAAATATACATATTATTCATAAACCCCATGTTATGTGTTACCAATTTTCCTATCTATCTATCTATCTATCATCTATCTATCTATCTATCTATCTATCTATCTATCTATCTATCTATCTATCATCATCATCATCTCTCTATCCTAAATGCCATGTTGTAGAACTGTGTGTATAGTTGTATGTGTGTGTGCGTGTGCTGTTTAATCTTAAACCCATGGTAAGGAGCCTGGTGGCTGGCTCATTGTTTAACACGGCTGCTAATTGAAGACCAATTTTCAAAGCCACTAGTAGCTCCTTGAAAGAAAACAGCAACAACAAGAATACCTAAATTCACTGCCATCGAGTCAGCACTGACCCAGCAGCCCTATAACTGAGTCTAGAACTGCCCTTGCAATGTTTCAAGACTGAAACTCTTATGAGAATAGAAAATCCTGTCTTTCTCCTAATTGGAAGGAAGGCGCGTTCAAGCTATTCTCATCAAGATTCCAGGCAAGAAACCCTTATGGAGCTGTTCTCTTCTCTCATACCAGGTCCTTGTGCGTCAAGAGCAATTCAATGGCAGAAACAACCAAACTAGGGTATGAGAAGATGTATGTGCTTATGACCTATGCATCAGAAGAAACATGATCCATATTTCCTGTCAAATGCATTCATATACTATTTTATAACATTGGGGAAAATGAGTCTACATAATATTGAATGGATGCATAAAATGTTCACTTGTCATTTGTTTAAATATCTTTCCCTTAACATAATATTAAGAAAAAAGAGCAGCATTTTCCATGGCATCTGCCCACACTTGTGTTTTAGTCATAACGGCCTTCTTCTCTAAAGGTTTATTTACATAAATGCTTTCTCTATAAACGTTACATTAGGAAAAAGAGAGCGAGAGCAAGCACATTGCGTAACTTTCTAAATGGATGACTGCTGGCAGAGAGAACAGAGGAGCGAAGAAATGTGCCCAAAGTGGCTTGGAAATGTGCTCAGCCTTAGTGCTGGGTATAAAATTTATTTTAATGTTGATGCCTGATTATATTGCAGCACTTTTTCAAGATTCCATCTGGTGCGGTAAGTGTAGTGGGGGAATCAGTGCTGAGAAGGGAGTTTGGGAGGTGTTAAGTACATTTCCTCCTGAGGATCTTGGACCAGGTTTTTCTGGCAAAGGCACTTTGGGCTGATTAAAGCCTGATGAACTTGGCCTTGCATCTTCATCTTGTGCACTGGGCGCTTCCGTTTCCAGAATCAGCTCCCACTTTGGCACCATTTTAGCAGATGTTAATGATACCAAAGGAACGCTAACTTCTCACATGGTGAAAGGTCTTGTCATCAGACACCCAGACCTCTTTTCACTTTCTAGACGCCCTGTTTCCCAAAGTTACTGAAACCGGCCAACTCTCTGAACCTGGAATGAAAAATCTACAAAGACAATGACAGAACAACCAAAATATCATAAAATTCCTAATTTTGGAGGACAACATTTTAATTAGTTAATGAGTTCTCAAATAACTATATTCTCAAATGTGTTATTATCCAAATGTCATGCTTTCTAAATTAACAGTAAATATTTTCTCTTGCTTAGCTTTATAAATATGGGCCCAAATAAAGTAATCAATAATCAAAATGTCATTTCGCTCGTTGAGTTCTGGGTTAATTTTGTAGATGCCTTCCTTTAGAAATATAACTATATTTAAAATGGAGATATTGGGAAAACTTATATCAGCCACTTTTCATATTGAATTCTGGAGGGAAATTTAAGAAAATATTGCCTATATTATATCTCCAGAATCCCACCCTATCAAGGACCAACCCTTTCTACGTTATTGCTTGACCATCTGCTTTCATTTGTTTGGCACGGGGTTATAATTGTTTTACTAGGTATATTTTTGAACAGTAATTAATAGTAGTAAATCAAACTTTTCAGAGAAATAATCCTCATATTTGGAATAGCAAAACCAGACAAAAATATGACGGGAAATATCAGGTTTCTCTTCAGCATAAAGAGGAGAGATCTTACCATGCGACCTTGATCAAGGTCAAGAGGACTTCTGTGGGTGAATCTTAGCAAAGTGCTCTAAAATATTATCTCCTGCAAATATGTCAAAGAAACTGGACCCAAGTAAAAAGTGCCAGGAAAGCTCAGGGGCATAAAGGAATAAAAACCTCGGAAACCTATATATTTTAAAAGCTAGAATAACATCTTGTATTAAATCATTCAGTAATTTTGGCAGTATATTGGAGGTAAGGTTTTATATGCCAGAGAAGCCATGACTAATTCTTCTACCTGCTGTTCTGTTGGGGTCTGAATTGTTTTGCCGTTATTTCTGTTCCTTACCTCTGTGGAATGCTGCCTTCCCTTCTTGGGGAAGAGTGATGAGGAGTCCAAGTTTTCATTCTTCAAAATGGTCTACAAATCGCATCTACATGCTGATAACACTTGGAAATCAATGGAGCCTTTTTTCCTGAAGAGGTATTTAACTAAAAGAGAAACAGCTCATGGGAAAATGATAAGGAGGCCATTTTCCCATACGAATACACTTGTCAAATACAAACGTAAAAACATGATGGACAATAGAGACAATCTGTCTGACAAAAGCATCATGATGCAAAGAAACATTTTGTCAAAATTCATTTTGCTGATTGTAACAAATGTCTCAATGAAATATGGGTGGTATTACAAAAACCAGGTTAATGTCATTAAATTAATGTAATTATTATTTTGCTTGAATGATTCTAGAGTTATTTGAACTCCTAAATGAATAAGTAGTATCTTTTCTAGGAGTCAAAAATGATTTCAGAAATACAAATAATATGTATGATTACCTTGCACTACAGGTGATATTATTATTATATTATAAGAGGACTTCAAAACATTTGTAGAAAAATGCCATTATCTTTTCATTATATTTTTCCATGAATTTTTGAAGCCCCTTCTTATTACATGACAGTGATCATTTGCAGGAAGGATTGGAAATCTGACTGGCTCTTTAGAATATCAGCTCTTGGTAGCTCTCCCCAGTGGAGCATTTCATTCTCTGAACTCCTTATTTTGGGAGAAAGAAATTGTTCTGATTTGTTGTTAGCTGCTATCGAGTTAGCTGCTGGCTCCTGATGATCCCTTGAACAACGGAAGCAATTGTTCCCTCGCTCTGTGTCATTGCCATGATTGGTCAGGGTTTGGACTATCTGGATCCATAGGGTTTTCGAAGCACATTTTCGGTAGATCACCATACCTTTCTTCTAAGTTAGGGTTGGTTTAAAAGCCCTGCTTAAGCCTGTTTAACATCACAGCAACATGCGACCCACCAACCAGTAGCCTCATACAATATTTATCCTTTGGCAATGGGCTCATTTTATCAAGCATAATGTTCTCTAAGTCGATCCATGCCAGGATATGAGGCATTTCATGTTTTCCTTAATGTGTTTTTTTTAATGATGCATGGTATTCCATTGTGTGTGATGCATCAGATTAATTTCTTTATCTATTTTACTGATAGGCATTTAGGTTGTTTATATATAAATTTATTTATTTATCTCTCTATATTATATATACCTTAAGCATTAACATATTACTTTAAGCGTTGGATTGCTAACTTCAGGTTGATGATTTTAAACTACTAGCCACTCAGCAGGAGAGGGATGAGGTGAGTTTCTTCTATAAAGATTTACAGCATTGGGAAATCTATATGAGGTTGATATGAATTGGAATTGACTCGCTGGCAGTGGGTTGGATTAGTGGTTTCTCTTATACTAGAACAGTGGTTCTCAACCTGTGAGTCGCGACCCCTTTGGGGGTCAAAGGATCCTTTCACAGAGGTGGCCTACAACACATATTTTGGATGGTCTTAGGAACTGAGACACTGCTCCTCTATCTGACTCCAGGTGGGTCTGCCCACATGAAGATACACCCACATACGAGTAACAGGTGTGAAGACTATTAGTTGGTCATGTTGCACCAGGCTCCAAGACAAAATTTTATCTATTTGTCATTAGAAATAAATATTTCACAATATATAATTACATATTGTTTTTGTGATTAATCAATATGCTTTAATTACATTCAATTTGTCACAATGAAAATACATCCTGCATATCAGATATTTACATTATGATTCATAACAGTAGCAATATTAAAGTTATGAAGTAGCAACAAAAATAATTTGAAGGTTGGGGTCACGACCACATGAGGCACTGTATTAAAGGGTCGCAGCATTAGGAAGGTTGAAAATGATTGTGTTATAGTATCAGTTCATTGCTGCACTAACCTTGACTGTAGATATGAATAAGTCTTTAACCTGACTAGGGCCATTAGAGCTAAGTAATATTTAATATTGTGTTCAGTATTATATTGATAGTTGTGAACACATATTCAAGACTTCTGAGCCACCTTCTTCATGTTTTGCTAATTAACTTTTTTACATACAATCTTTCAAATGTAAAGGTATCTGCTTACTCATTATTATACCCATTGCATTACTTTGCTTAATTTCTTACAACTAACAAATACTCTATATTTTCACTGATGAATTGGTATATAGAACCAACTGTTTTAAGACTGCAACATCCATTTCTTGAGTGATCACTGAATTCTCCTTGGGAATTTTTTCCCTAAAGTAAAAAGGAAAAAAGTGGCCCTCGTGGAATTTTCTGTCTTAATCTTTAAAAGTATTTTTTGTTCAGTTTGAACTTCTGTGCAACTATAATTTACAATCCAAATAGTCCACAGCTATAGGAAGATAAGTACTGAAAGACACAGGACTTTGATTCATATAGCAGGGAAATCATTTATATCTTGAGTTCCACTCAAAGGCCCCATGATAGATTTCAAGTCAAATTGGTGGGGTCCGAATTCTTAGCGTGTGGCAGCTGAGGCTTCCCCTTAATTCAACCCAATATAATGTAAACATCTCCAGAATGGGTTCTATTCTTGGCTGCAAAATAATGGTAAGAAGGAGAAGTACAACCCCCTGGTCAGGTCACAATCCTGGTGCAATTGAAGGAAAGTTTCCTCGTGGAGACAGGGCTATCCTGAGTTAAGAAAGCCTGGGGAAGTCTTCTTTTCTACATGGATCCTGCACCCATTATGTTGATTTCTACTTTCTCAGTCTTGAGCAAATGATTCCACACATTGATTTCTGACCTTGTATTCATTGGACTGTGCAGCCTCAAACCTGACCACTGAGCTTGGATTCATCCACCTCTTCCCCACCAGTCTATGATCTTCCGGCTTCTGAGTTCATCTTTCCACTTCCTAGTTTGGCATTTTAGGCAGCTATATGATTTAGGAAAAACCGGCAGCTTAATATATAACTCAAAGACTTTAACTAAACTGAACTGAACTGCTTCAACAGCTGTGCGACCCCTGCTTTGTCATATGAATTTCTTTATATAGTATGTGTGCATATATATTGTCTATATATTATGGATATAGATAGATAGATAGATAGATAATCACTGAGTTTGCTCCACTAGAAAACCCAGTCTAACACTGGCACATATATTATTAACAGTCTTCCCTTCAAGCACAATTAAGTGTTACTCTCAAATACATTCAGCTGCTTAAAATGTGAAAAATTCTATAATGAAATCTAGGCTTGGACCATGATAAAGTAATAACAAAGATTCCGTTCTTCAAGTGCTGCACACCCACGGGCTAATTCTGCCCAGTGTACTTACTATGCACACATCACAGACATGCCTTGGAAGTTACTTTCAAATGGCGGCCCAGTGGAGGTTGACATGATCTTTTGAATGTTTGAAAAGCTTAATGGTTTAAATCACTGCGTTACAAATCCATATTGATAACTATTAATGATCTTCCTGACTAGTCAGAGAGTTCCCTCAGGTTCTCAAAAATGCCTAAAATTACTAAAACAATGGAAGTAAAATCTGAAATATTCCAATCATGTTATAAATATATGTGGAGCAAATGCTCACAGTGGTTACAAACTCATTAGGTTATACAGCTGTAAGAATGTTATTTGAAATACAAGCTCCAAAGAGAACTACAAAGTAACTACAAAGTAATGACTCAAAGTAACTACAAAGAAAAAAATACACTGTACATTTTTATGTTTACTTTACACTTGGAATAAACACTAATTAAGTCTATTATAATATATTTTTTTCCAAATGACTGTATAGGAAACTAAGTAAATTATTATTATGGATATTGCTTTTCAGTCATATTGTGGATATTATAATAACACTACTTTCCCATGAAATACTAATAGATGAAAATTCTTCTAATTTTTCTACTGTTTTTCTCTTATCTGCCCTATAAGTGTCAAGTCTGGTTGAATGTATTTTCATAAGGTCCCATAGACTGTGCTAAGTTGTATATTTAATCATTTTAGAAGAGTAAATTATAGCGAAATATATTTTACATATATTTTAAACCCATCCGTGACCAACAAATAAGGAACATTTCAATATTCAGATATCAGCAGTGTTCTTTTAGAATGGTAATACCTCTTCTATTGACTGAGTAATATTCAAAGACATTTTCCATCATGAAGAAATCTAAAGAGAAAAGGAAACACAAATCTGGTTAAATTTTAGGACCACCCTGTGTAGTTTGAAGAAATTTACTAATTACTTAATAAGACTGGTACAGCATGCTAAGAGAAATGCTAGAAATCCCAATCATAAAACTGATGCCATTAAAGTATAATAAGCAGAATTATGTGCATCTTTGTCCTATTAATGTGTATAATTAGAGGTCCCTTGCTCATCTTCTAGCAATTACAATATTTTTCCAATTGTACCAGTAAGATCATTTACATTTCTTCACATTCTACAGTCCCAGCTCATGAGATGTATTAATAAGGAACCAGTCAATGTGGTGGCAAATAGGATCAAGACATGGAACAAATAACTCCTTTGCTATCACTTTGGGAAAGCTGATGAGGGTGTTGCTAAGGACTAGACCAGATGGTGAAGTTTCATCTTATACTAAATTATATTTGAGTAGTTTAAAATATCCAGTAATGTCTCTTAAAACTTTGAAAATAAAATGGCAATAAAGTCCCATGACATTTCAGACAGACGTGCTCACTATAATGTGGGGCATTCCTATAACTTACTCTTTTCTGTTCCCATCAGTTGGAGGATGAAGAGGCTTTTACATGCTCTTTCCACACTCTTCAACTAGATTAGCAGCTTAGACCAGGGCGCGTGGTAGAAGACAGGCCAGTATGACAGCCCACAATTAAAAACATTCCCTAGAGAGATTATATAGCACATGAAGAATCAGAGTTCTTAGAGTAAGCTCATCCTCTATTGCAGTTTCTATAGAAAGACCTTCTTAGCTGACTGTATGCATTGGACCCCTCTTTGCCTTATCTGACAGCTCTATGAATTATTCATGCAAAATTTATTCTTTAATAGACAGGTCGACGTTCCATTTGGAGAAAATCACACCCACTCCCAAGCCCCCTTTCCCTTTGCACAGTTGTGTTTCCCCCTATAAGACTACACCGTGCTCATACGGGGGACCTGCACATGAATCCAGAGGCAGCCATGTCTGCACGACAATGGCCCACTGTATGGTTTATAATCAGGGAAGGCATGTTTCCCAGCCATATACTCCCACAACACTTATTCACTCTGGATGCTTAGTAAAGAATCCAACTGGGAAGCTGACTGATGAAGAGGATGGTTTATTAGCAACTTGTGTATTCACAAATGACACAGCCTTGCTAGCTGAAAGTGAGGAGGACTTGAAGCACTTGCTGATGAAGTTCAAGGACTGCAGCCTTCCGTCTGGGTTACAAAGCAGTGTTCAAAAACCAAAATCCTCACAATGAGCCCAACAGGTAGCATCCTGATGAACAGAGAAACTATTGAAGTTGCTGAACATATCATCTTGTTTTGATCCACAATCAATACTCCTGGAAGCATCAGTCAAGAGATCAAAAGACAAGCGGCACTGGGTACAGCTGCTGCACAAGACCTCTTTAAAGTGCTGAAAAGCAAGGGTGTTACTTTGAGAACTAAGCTGTGTCTAACCCAAGCCCTTGTGGCATTTCAATTGCGTCATATGCATGTAAAATTTGGACATTGAATAAAGAAGAAGAAAAAAGGATTACTTCATTTGAATTATGGTGCTGGGAAAGAATATTGAAGGTATCATTGACTACCAAAGAACAAGCACATTTATATTGGAAGAAGTCTAGCTAGAATCCTTCTTAGAGCCAGAGATGGTGAGGTTTCATCTCACATACTTGGGGAAGGTAGTCAGGAGAGTCCAATTCTTGTAAAAGGACACTATGCTCAGTAAAGTAGAGGGGCAGCAAAAAGGAGGAAAGTCTTCAATACAGTGGATTGACACACAGGCTGCCTTGATGGGATAAGCCTAAGGAAAAATGTGAGATGGCACAGAGCAGTGTTTGGTTCTGTTGCACATCGGGGCATTATGAGTTGGGAGCAACTCTATGGCCACGGATAGCCATTAATCCATTTGAATGCTTTGTTTCCATATCTCTATTGATAGTTGTCACTCTTCTATGCTCCAGACAGGAAGAGATCAGTAATTGCACTGACGATGTCTACTCACGATTAAATCTGTTTATTTACCTCATTGATTAGGATAGAGGTATGATGTTACAAACAGTTCATACAGAAGTCAAGGAAGCATTGCTTAGATGGAGTAAGGGGTGTTTAAACGAATGTGCACATAAAGGTACACAAGCTTTCCTTCAAAAGAGACAGGTTTTTCTCCATGAACTTTATTTACATGTAAGAAGACAAGAATTATTTTTTTTGACAAGAATTATTTTTTAAGAGTCTTCACATAATCAAAATCAAAATAACCTACCAAAATTTATTGTAGGCAACTAAGTCTTATCTATGAAAGGGCTGATACTTTCCTGTATTATTTAGACAATAAGGAGTCCTGGTAACACAGGGGTTACATGTTGGGCTGCTAACTACAAGATCAGCGGTTCAAACTCACCAGCTGCTCTGGTGGAAGCAAGATGAGGTTTTCTGGTCTAAGAAGGATTTACAGCATCCAAAACACCAAGGGGGCACTTCTACTTTGTGTTATAGGGTCACGATGAGTTGTAATCAACTTGATGGCAGTGAGTTTTGGGGCTTTGTTATTTATATATTGTGTTTGGGCAATCTGTCCTGAACTGCAGTTACGTCTCTGAAGTTTAGTGAAATACAAGGATCATGATACCTCTGCTGCAACTACAAAGAAGCATTTTGAAATTGAACTTCGCTTCTTCACTGTTCCCTTTCTAACACAACGATTCTGAAACAGTCTAGTCACCCTGGCAAATGAATTGTGAGGGCTAGTCTAAGCTTAGTTTCTCTAGAATAACATTGATTGCTAAGGAGCAAGGAAAGCACTGTAATGAAATTTTTGAATAAAACAAAATAATTGAATATCTACAGTGGAAAGAAATTATATTGATAGGCTATAATAGTGTTCTAGGATATTGATTTTAGGATTTCATTGCTTTTGAACTTCTTTAAAATTCTGCAATTTGTAGATGATTATTTGAAATGAGAATAATTTTTATCAATAGATGTGAAAATAAATTGCGTGAGTTTGATTTTTCTCCTCTTTCCCCCAACACTCTATTAAAAAGAACCCAACAGTTTACAGTCATTTGTAAACTTAATTAAACAATTCTTTAACCCATAATGAAACTTTCTTTATGATTCTTTAATTTCTCTTTAATTAGTTGTGACATCTTATCACTTAGCTCATTTTATTAATGAATTAAATAATTTTGAGGCATGCTAATTTGAAATTTTAATGGTACTTATGCAGGCCTTTTAACATGTATTGTTTTGGTAGTTTCATATAGACTGAGCTCATCACTAAAAATAAGCAGGAGTGGAAGTAAATTATTGAAAATTATATTGTAAATCTCTGATATTAGATTACTTTATTTCTTTGTCCTTATTGCCTTCTATTGCTTAAATTGAGTCTTCTCTGGGATTAATGTTGTTATACTGCTCCTGAGTCAACTCCGACTGGTGGTGACCTTGTGTATCACATACCACACCTACGTTTCAAAGTGTCTGTGGGTGGGTTCTAACTGCCAACCCTAGCCATTTGTGCCCCCAGGGACTCCCAATATTGGGAATAAAAACTAAATATTAGATATTTGTTACAAAAATACTTTCTATTAGCTTTACCCTAGTTCAAGTAACTAGTTCCTGTCCTATCTTATATTTTTACATGAAGCAATACACAATTTAATTCAATGCAAAACATTTTAAATTAAAAAAAGTTTGTCATCCAGTTTAAATAGTTTGCGTAGATCTCTGAGATTTCTATATACCATCATTTTATAATAACAAGACACTTTTCATATTTGTTGTAAGCAATAATCAATTATGAATATGTCCTCTAGGATCTTCCATAAAGCTGCATTGTCCTACAAAACAAACACACAAGCAAAAGCCTCACTTTCACCAAAGCATTGCCTACCTGCAGTGGCCCTACAGGATGAGACGGAACTGACACTTTGGGTTTCTGAGATTGGGTCTCTTTATGGAAGTAGAAAGCCTTGTCTTTCTCCCCATCCTATAAAAAGAGATCCCTTTTTTACCAACAGCCATACTGAAAGCACGTACTTTTCAGCTTCCACATAGTCCTCTTGTCCTTATTAGTATTAATAGCAAATCACAACGAACAGAAAATATTTACCAACAGCGAACATATTGACCTAGTGGAATGATGTATTCTAGCTATTAAATTTAAGGGAGATAGGCTGGCATCTAATTTCAGGAGAAATTTTCATGCTCAGTTGCAATTGTTTGAAAATCTGTTTAAGAAGTGCTTATATTAGTAATTAGCTTCACTAGATATAAACAATAAACAAAGACTTTTAAGAGACCTACATCAGTAAGCAATTTAACAAGACTTTTCCTGGAAACCCAACCTGCTGTGCATATTTAACGTGGTGACACCTTGAAATGGCAGGACTGGAATGATTCAACTCTGGAAAACTTTTCACTCTGTGTGTACAAGCAATTAGTTACAAATTGGATAATGAATTATTCAATATGAGAATATTTGCCTATACTAGCACACTTTCACCTCAGAGGAAAACGGTCTCTGGTTTCAAAACACTATCTGTAGTGCAAATATCGGGCACATTTGCATTCTCTTAATAAAAGAAATGTTCACGGGGCAGCACCACTGGTGATTTTGGTAAATATGGTTTCCT
This sequence comes from Tenrec ecaudatus, assembly GCF_050624435.1. Lineage (NCBI taxonomy): Eukaryota > Metazoa > Chordata > Mammalia > Afrosoricida > Tenrecidae > Tenrec > Tenrec ecaudatus. The sequence continues at coordinate 108,447,581 of NC_134530.1, forward strand.
CAGTTTGGAATAGGATCTCACATTTGAACAAAGATCTCATAGTCATCGGCATTATATTTTCTTGGGAAAACGTATATGTTTTTGTTTTCTTCATCAAAAACCATTTTCAGGGTACTTTCAGTGATAAAAAAGGAGGGTCTGATAAGAAAGCGGGTTATCTTAACAAGACGGGCTTCAGTCAAGAACTTGGTGCTCCTCAGGCTTCTGTGAAGTCATTGTGGATCTACCTCCAAAGTACCTCAGAGATGTGTGACTAGAGGCTGGATTCTACCCCGTGTCTAAAGTTTGTCCTATATGATGATTTGTATATTGAGTTGATACTGAAATTCATGTCAATGGTACTTCAAATGCCAGCAGGGTCACTGGCGAACAGGTTTTAGCAGGGCTTCCAGACTAAGACAGATGGACTAAAGGTTCTAGCAATCTACTTTGGAAAAATAACCCGTAAAAATCTTATGGATAACAAGAGACAATCCAAGACAGTGCTGGAAAATGGGTGGAAGGCTCCTGCTGGCCGTACGCTGAACTCAAGCACACCAAGTATTGTAGAGCAGGGCTGGACAGGCATGTGCCTCTGTTGTTCACGAGCTGACTTGAAAGCAACCAACAACACAGCTGAGAGTGTATTATAACCTTTATTTAGACCAAAGGGAGGATGGATCACTGAAATTGTGTTACACTTGAATTTCTCTCCAAGTTTGGCACGACTCCACTGAATCATGAAGTTGCTAACAGGATACGATGCAGACAACCCCAGGCTCTGTTGGTTCGTTACTTTTCTTGGCCACAACATGAAGTATGCCAACTTAGTTCATGAGCCATATCCTCTCACTTTGCCCAAAGTTTTATGCTAAAGCATATGTGAGAAGAAAACATTACCCCCCATAAGGATCAATAAATATTTGGTTATTACTACAAAATTACCTTTCTTCTTCAGTATATTTTTAAATACAATTCAAGTTCTCGCATATATTTAGTGCCCAGTGGGATTGGTTATTTCTTAAACATGTTTTCACTTTGCCTCTCAAGTAGGTATTGTATTATTATCTCCGTTTTTGTTGCTATTATTTTTTATTGAAATGAGGACTAAATGGTGTTGTAAAGTATACAATATTAAAGAACTGGCTCACATAAATATGTCTGCGAATGACATAAAAATGCCGTATTATCACATTTAGGATTTTGAAAATATTTGAGACTTCTCTCTCTCATTCTTTCCCCAGAAATTGACTGCAATTTTACCCTTGTGACATTAGGAAATGCTCTTTATGGTCTTCTAATCAATTCTGAAGACTCCGTTGCCTATTATCAGCTTGCCTATATCACTTTTATGATTGGGACACTTTACATCAGAGAACAAATTAATTGACCCCCAAACCAAGCATTATTATTAGAGAAATCCCATGCAAAGTCTCTTGCTGTTCGGTGCCCCCTAGTCTGTTCCTACCCATTGGGCCAGATGCACCGCAGAGTGAACCACTGCCCGACAGTACCACCCTCACCACTTCTCTGTGCGTGAGCCCACTCTTGCTGCCACTGTGTCCGTCCATCTCCTGGGCCTTCCTCATTCTCACGGCCCCTCTACTTTCCCAAGCGTGATGTCCTATCACAGGGAACTCTCTTTTGAAAACATGTCCAAAATACGTAAAACTAAGTCTAACCACCCTTGTCTCGAAGGAACACTTTGGCCAAACTTCTTCCAAGACAGATTGGTTTGTCCATTCAGATGCATCAGTTATTCTTTGGTCTTCCTTATTGAATGTCCAAATTTTATGGACATGTGAGACTACTGAAAATACCATGGCTTGGGTCAGGCCCATTTTAGTTCTCAAAATAACAACTCCACACTCCCCCTTACAGTAAAGAGGTCTTGTGCAGGGGATATACCCAGTGCAATGCATCTTTTGATCTCTTGACTGCTGCTTCCATGAGCATTGATAGTGAATCTAAGTGAGAAAAAAATCCTTGATAATTCAACCCCCCCCCCATTTATCGTGGTGCTACCAATTGGTCTAATTGTGAGTATTTTTGTCTTCTTTATATTGAGTTACAATCCATACTAAAGGCAGCACCCTCGATCTTCCTCAGCAAGTGCTTCATTCACCCTCACTCTCGGCAAGCATGGTTGTGCCACCTGCATACTAGAGGTGGTAAATAAGCCTGCCTTTGATCCCAGTGCCCCATCTTCTAAATCATCCAGCTTCTCCAATTATTCGCTCATTATATAGACTGAGTAAGTGTGGTGAGAGGCGACAACCCTGACACACATCTTTCCTAATTTTAAACCATGCAGTATTCTCTTGCTCCATTTATACAACTGCCTCTTGATTTTTGACAGATTCCACGTGAGCACAATGAGGTGCTCTGAAATTCCCATCTTCTCAAGGTTATTCATAGTTTGCTATGATCCATCGGTGAAGCCCTTGGCACAGTAAATAAAATACAGGTAAACATCTTTCTTACATGCTCCGCTTTTAGCGAAGGTCCATCTAATATCGACAATCAAATCTCCTACTAATCTCTTTTATGTTCCGTGCGCCAAGTCTTATTCTGAATCCAGCCTGTGATTCTGGTAGCTTCCAGTCAATGTAGTGCTTCAAATGTTGTCGGAAGACTTCCAGCCATACTTTACTTGCATGTGCTATCAATGGTATTATTGCATGATTTGAGCATTATGTCGCCTCACCATTCTTTGGGATGGGTAAAAATATGGATTTAAAAGTCCTAATTCAGAGAACCAGCTCTAGGGAAAGGCGCTGTTCTTGCTGTTGTTTCTGAAAGGCAGATCTGTAGACCCGTGTTCCTTAGTCTCTTAGCGCACACCCTGCTGATCTTCATGTAGTTTTATATCTGCCTTCCCTTGTCTCTGCTTACTCATCCCTTTTATATTTCAAAAGAGAGTGACACAAAAGTCACACTGCACTAATTCTACCTCATTGACATAACACAAACACCCCGTGCCCCAATGACGTTAAAATCACAGGCATACAGGGTAGAGTTTACACCACCTATTTGGGAGAACACAATTCAATCCATTACAGTCATTTAAATCATAGCTGTGTGCAGTCAGAGATACATGAACAGAATTCTCTGTATCATTATTCAAATTCAGAAGACAGACTTCTGAGGCAGATAAATTTGACTTCATATAAATTCCTGTATCATTACACATGAATTTAAATGTTTGGGGGGCAACTCACCTGTATAGACTTCTGTTTCTTCAATGGTGAGTTAGTGGAGTTAAGGATTAGTCTGTAGCAGAGCTGGGGAACTTCTTCTCTGTCAATGGATATTTTTAACAGAACTTTGGGCCATATAGAATTATTAACACTAAAGTTTGTGTATTTTAGTTTAGCAATGGCTTTCTCATAGGAAAAGTCTGCGTGGTGGATGCAAGAACAAAGACTTCCCACCTTACTCAGCCAGGACTTCATGGAATTGACTTTCTCCTCTGAGTCTTGCACTTGGCCTCTTCCAGTGCCGTTGCTGGTGTTCTTCACGCAGCCAACCACTCCTAGTTTCTTAGATTCTCCTTCTGTATGCTTTCTGAAGCAAACACCCTATGTGTTTCTGAACACCTCATAGGCCACCAACTTGAGCTACTTATTGGCAGACATGGAGAAGCTGGAACGGGGTTTTGGGGCTCGGGACTCAGGCGGCTGTGAGAGGGAGGAGCCATATGGGGTTGCCCGCCCTATGTCTAAACAATTCTGAAAGCAATGCTTCTATCTCTCTAACTCTTCTCCAAAGAATTCGGCTCTCTGATTTTCACCATGTCAAAACAGCATTGTTTGCTCCTAAAGACATTCAAATATCAAAGTGTACACCTTTTAAATGTACAAGTTTGAAGACTAGGTGAAGCCTGATGGGCCCGGATCAGGGATGGAGGTTGGGTAGGACATGGTTTCCTAGCACATCCCTTGAAAGACAGCCCTGGCTACCTGGGAAGAATGAAGAGGTGCACTGGCACGGAGGAAAGAAAATTATTTCGCCCAATTCTTTTTGGACTTTTTCTCACCAAGGCAAGTTTTGATTAAAAAAAAAAACCCTTTTGACAATCCTGTGTCATATAAGAAAACCTATTAAGATGATCCTTTTGGAATTCCATAAATCAGTTGTCGTTTTCTGAGGAGACCTCTCTGCCTTGGATTTACCTGGCCTGGCAGAGTCACTGAGAAGCCACCGCGTTAGTGAAATTTTTTCCTGAAGTTACCATCTCATGATTAATACAATTTCATGATTAATACAATCACCAGGAGAACTGTGTGAAGCCAACAGCTGCTGGCAGAGATATGTTTAAACAGGTTTTCTTGGGAATTTTTCAAATTTCTTTCCAATTTTTCTAAATTAATGTCATACATTTGTACACATTTCTCACTGGATTTCCTGACAATATTTAATTTTAGGTTTCTTTTAATGGCATTATTCAGTGTTAGTATATAGAAATACAATAGAGTTTTATGCATTTTTCCCGAATCTTAGGATCTTGCCTAATTAACTTGTCTTAGCTTTGTTTTTGTTTGCAGATTCTACAGGACTTTCTACATTCACAATAATGTCATCTTCAAATGATGACAGTTTGACTTTTTATTTTCTAATTTATGTTCTTTTTACTTATTGTAATGTGTTTTTGCTTTATTTAAACAGATAGGAAAGTCAGTACGATGTGGTAAAGAGTTGTGTGCCCATCCTGTTCTTGTGTTCTATTTTAGAATAAAATTTCTTGATTTTATATCAGTAATGCTGAGGTTAACATTAGGCTTGTAAGGAATGCTCTTAACTAGATTCGGGACATTTCCTTCTGTTTCAGATTGATGATATTTTCTGCAAAGAGGGTACAATCACAGATCCTCCCGCCATCTTTGAGGGCAGCCGGATAAATTTAGATCAGACACAGGTCCTGCTCTGGTGCTGACAGTGACAGACTCTTCAATATTTATGCTCAAACACAAGAACTGTGAGGATGACATTAGACGTTGTGTTGTCCATAGAGTTTCCATGCATTGTGATTGACTTGGTGGCACCAAAAACCAAAAGCAAACTTGCAGTTGGTGGTGTTCATGGCCATTGAGCTAATTTCAAATCCTAGTGACCTCATCGGAGCCCTGATGGTGCAGTGGTTAAGAGTTTGGGAGGCCGTCTTACAGGTCAGCATTGTGAAACCCCTAACAGCTCTTAGAGAGAAAGATGGGGATTTCTACTCCCATAAGCAGTTCCAGTGTCAGAAATTCTCTAGTCACTTTTGTCCTGTCCCACGGGGCCACTATGAGTCAGCAGGGACTCAACGGCAGGGAGCTTGGCTTTGGTTTTTAAGTGACCTCTTGTGTGGAGTAGGACTGTCCACAGGGGGTTCGAATCTGAGAACTTTCAGGAGCAGTTTGCCAGATCTGGTTCCAAGGCACTTCTACATGGGTTTGAATTGCCCATCTTTGGGCTCGTCACCAAGCACCTAATGATTCGCATTTCTCAAGCACCTTTCTAGCAATTTACGAGCATTTGTATAAGCACATACATACGCACACATAAAGACACATATATGATTCCCGGTGGTGAAGTAGGTTATGAATTAGACTGCTAACATTAAGATCAGCAGTTAGAATCCAACTCCCTTGAAGATTTACAGTATCAAAAACCCACAGGGACACGTCTACCTGGTCCTAGATGGTCACCATGAGTCTGAATTGACTCAACAGTGGTAACACACATGCTCACACGCGTGCGCACACACGCGCTGCTTACATAATGACAAATTGTGAAACGAGAGGGGTAACTTTTAAGTCTACTATTTGAAATATCTTTGCTGTTAAATCATTAATCCTCATATTCCTTATAGAGACCAGATGGTTTAAATTGTATTTATTTTCTCTGAATAATCAACAAATGGTGTGAAAATAGAACCCTACTTTAATGCATGTTAGTTTAATAGTTGCACTAATTTTTAAACTGAGTTGTCTTTCATGTTTTTCATAGATTTACACCTAATCTAGCTTTTTGATCTACTCTACTTCAAAGGTACTTCATTGATAAACTATCAAATTTGGATCCGTTAAGAAATTTACCTAGTGACAGGTTCAGTCATTTTACATTGATAAAATGTAAGTATATGAAAAACCTGAAATATTTTGCTCTGAGAAAACTGACAAGAATCTATGGAAATAAGGTGAAATCTGAAAAGAGCGTGAAAATAATTTATTAGTACTGTATAGTAGAAAGAACACTAGATTTGCATTTAACCTCTGGAACAAATAAAGCAACAACACAGTTGTTAATAATAGTTTCATGATAAAAATGCATAAGTAATATATGGGAAAGTTTATACTCACAAAAATGTATTTTAATGTTTTTAGAATGAGGCATATTGGGGAAATTTATTTAATTGTTTTGACTAGATATGTACATAAATTGGCCATTAAATCTACTCACTGTACACCAATGATCCTACTCATATTGTCTTCCCCATTCATGGAGGAATCAGTGATTTTGGAAAAATGAGTGAGCAAGATAATGAGACTGGAGAAAACTTTTTTCCTGACTGTTCTTCAGGATGTCAAGGAAAGCTTGCTTCTTCGCGTATTTTAGGCTTCTATTTGAACAGTATCACCTCTTTTAAGGAGATCTACTTTGAGGGTCCTATCTTAAGACAGCTCATTTCTGTGTCCTTCTCTATGCCGTTACTTTGTGTTATTATTGTGATTATTTGTGTACTGCTGTGTCCTAAAGCTTATTACAGTTCTTGGCCCTTCGTGGAAGCCCTGTGGGTACAGTGGTTTAGCATTCAGCTGCTAACCAAAGGCTGGCAGTTCAAACGCACTGTCATAGGATGGAAGAAACGTGTAGCGATCTGCTTCTGTAAAGCCTTGGAAATTCTGTGGGGAAGTTTCTTTCTGTCTTTCATGATCACTATGACAGAGTTGACTGATTCCCAGAGTTTTGTTTTTTTGTTTAAAATAGAAGTATAACGTTTAAATTGTATGCATTATGCAATGTTTGGATGATGTTTTAAAATATTTTCAAGCTGCCTTTATATATATTGAGAGCACAGTTCGATTTTTAATATGGAACATAAATCCATCCAATCCTGCCCCCAGCATACTGAAATTTGACTACCATGAAACGGTGTGTTGCCAGACTTGGTGAGTTTAAATGAGAGAACAAAGTTATCTTTTGGCTAGTTGCCATTGTACTCTGACACTTTAATTGAATTAATCCCTTCAGAGGAGTATCCTTTTGATTTTTCATGGAAAAATTTAAAAAGTCAATAGCATTGTACATAGTATTTATTTCTATGTCACCTATTTTCTATCTCCAACCTGTCTCTCTCTGAACAGCAAGTTTTAACTTCCTAAGTATTACATATTTTCCACAAGAAGAATATGATTTGCAGGGCACACACATATTAGGATATTTGTGTAAGAGAAAATCCTGATTATGCACGGAAGTCATTATTTTTTTTCCAAAAAGGTCTGTGTGCCAGAAAGTATGTAATATAATTAAATGCGATTTTCAGCAAAAAGACACACTCAAACTACTGTTGTTCTAAAGCTACTAGGCTGTCAGGACAGAAAATGTGCAATCTGACAAGAGACGGGGATTTGACCTCGTCCAGGAGTGAAAGCATCATGGTCCGGTACACTCTAGGAGTACCTGACTGGTTCACATGGCTACATGCTCAATTACTAACTGAAACGGCAGTTTCACCCACCTACAGGCACCTTGGCAGGAAAGCTCTGTGGCCTCCTTCAGAAAGATCACAAGCTGAAACATTCTCTGGAACGTAGTTCTACCCTGCAGCTCTCCTGCTTACCGTGAGTTGGGATCTACCTAATGGCAACTAGTTCGTTTTATCCCCCTTGTTTCTGATTGTTCTACAAATGGAAAGAGAATCTCTTTGTGGAGAATACAAAGAAACAAAGGACAGAGAAGAAGAGTAAGATGAAACGAAGGAAGAAGGAGGAGTTAGAAACTGCAAAGCCTATGGAATCATGCTTAGGACATGACATTACAGTGAAGAGACACTGAAAAGCATGAGGCAAGAAGCAATCTTTCTGATAAAGTACAAAAACAATTCAGGCTGTTGAATGGAAAGTGATGCGCCATCCTGCAAACAAAATGTAAGAGTGCAGAAATAGGAGGGGAGAAGATGAATCCCTGCAGCAGTATACATCTGGGTAGAACTTAGGACAAAACAAGCATGTCTTGTTCAACACTTTGATTATCATTTGCTACAATGTCTGCCACCAAGCAGCTCCAAGAACATAAAACATGACTAGAGAAAGCCACTGATATAAGGTTAGAAATGTTAATGTTAGCACACGATCAGAATATATATTTTTTTCTTTGCTGAGTATTTGTGTAATTTAAATCCTGGAAATAAAACAAATAGAAAGCATGTTCTTTATGTTTCATATCAAGGAGCATTTATTTTGCTTTTGTTTGTTTTCTGCTAATGGAACGAGTTGATCAAATCATCTGAGGTTACACAGTGGAGTGCGATTGAATTGATCCTAGAACGAACTGACATGCATTCAAAATGAAGTGATTTTGTCTCCTTGATTTCAAAGCATAAGAAATCCTTCAAGTCCAAGATTGGCTTGCTCTAAGAATGACCTGGCAAAAGTGTGAATCAGAACTTAGGCTGCTGCACTAAAGAACAAACAAAACAAAAAACGTGTGGGGTGCTGCAGTGGTTAGGGAGCCTGTCAACTCGACACTCCTGGGTAAAAGGAGGAATGGAGTCTAAACCAGTTTGTATAAGAAAGGCCAAGCAGAATTAAATTCTCTCTGCTCCTTCACCTTCTGCCGGCATTGCGTCTTCAATCTAGTCCTCAGTCTGCTGGTGCATCACTCCTGTTCTCAGTAGCCATCCGCAGACTACCAGTGATAGACTGACTCACTTAGCAGGCCCGGCTTGTGCCCGCCACTCTCCTTTGTCACCCTGCTGTCTGATACTCAACTTGCACAAGTCAGGAGAAGCCTTACTTGAACCAGACTGGACTTATCTCCTTCTACAACAACATCAAACATTTTCTTTTTGTTAAAAAGTTCTTTCTAAATACAAACACATACAAGGATCACTGAACTTGTTACTCTAGAGAACCCAACTTAGCAGTTACATTCTCCATGAGTAAGATTTATAATGAACCTAATTATTTTTCTGAACTTAGAAAAAGTTGTAAAGAAAGGTAATTTCAGTCTTCAAACTGGAGATATTGTCTTACTTTAATAATAATGGAGTTTAGATCAGTGCCAATGACTGCTACTTTACTTTTATTCACATGCCAGCTTTTCCAAGTAGAGTTGTGGCAGTCCACTAGAGATAAAATTCTACATTTAAAATGATAAATCTTCCATTACTGGAACTTAGTTTCTGAGAAAACTAAATCTCCAGAATTATAAACTTGCTCAAAACTATTTAATGAAATATGAGGAGCAGCTTTAAATAATGAATGTCCATTTGTTTCAGTGGTTCTCAACCTTCCTAACGCAGTTCCTCACGTTGTGGTGACCACCCCAGCAATAAAATTATTTTCATTGCCACTTCACAACTACAATTTTGCTACTGTTATGAATTGGGCTACCCCCACGAAAGGGTCGCTTGACCCCCAAAGGGGTCATGACCCACAGATTTAGAGCCACTGCCTTAGGACAACATGCATAGACGAGAGCCACAGATATATCATAATGCTAACATTGAACATACTTTACCATAGATCTTAGTTTCAATTGTGAAAGACACATGCGTATGTCAATACAATTAAGTCCAATAATTAATTGAGATAAAAATCAAGCTTCCTTTTATATAATTGTTGATTTCATGAGCATCCTTAAAAAGAGGAATAGTGTAATTAAGTGAGATTAAAAAGAATCATTCATTTTCTCTACTATATTGTAGTATCATTTATTTTCTGTAGTGCATCCATTTTGTCAATTTTCTTTTAATTGATATTCTCCATTTTTCAGAAGCACATCAAAAAGGTTTTTTATTTCATTATTATTAATACACTGCAAAAGTTCCCAGAGATCTATTAGCTTTTCGTATAGAATGCTGAAGCATTTATGTTTATAAATGGCCTGAAGACCCACAATCTGTCTAATGTGTTATCCATCCATCACGTGCTTCTCAGGAAACTCATTACAATGAATTTGCATTTCATCACGAACGCAAGTGAAAAGAAGGGATAAAAGTGCCACCTAATTTTTGTGAAGTTTGTAGTGCAGAGCCTAAGTTCACTTTTAAAAGTTAGATTTTGGTTAAAGATCAATTTTAACATAACTATAATAAATATGGATAATTTTATTTATTCTTTCTATACAATTCCATGAAAAGTAAATGGCCATGTGCTTTAACCAAATTATATACTACAACTTTTTTTCTGAATATTAAATATTTCTTTATAATATTTGCATTTTTAGCATTTTCTAGTCAGAGTCATCTGATGCTATAATTATTAATGTATCGTAAGAACTCAAAATTATGAGAATATACTCTTTTCTGTACTAATACTTCCATACAAACTTAGGTTGCTTATTATAAAATCTTAGAGAAATCTAGGTATCACTAAAATAAAAAACTTGTTTAAGAGCTTTCTAATCTGCAAGCCACATTTGATTCTCACAGAAAACTTTACAGAATATTAAGTAATAAACACAATACTATAACCTCAGCTATTGTTCTCTGCCTATCACTATGCCAAGAGCTTACCAGCTTTGGCTCATAGATTTCGTTCAAAGATAAGATGGCATAAATACTATGATTCCTGATTTACAGATATTAAAATGTAGACCATAGGATTTACTATATATATTTTAAGGCTACTCAATAAGTGACAGAGAAAGATAAATAGAAGGCATAATTAGTCACTCTATATGAAAGATGAAGACGCTGAAGGGCAAAAGGCAAGTTACTTATCCAAAGTTTCCCAGCAAGCAGGCCCAGGAGCAGGCTTGAAGATAGAGGTCTCTTAATGTCTCATGTGTTTTCATCACATTACTGTCTCGGTCTTACAATAAAGGATATACTTTACTTTCTAGATAATTAAACTTGCATAACATTAGAAATCACAAAACACAGCACGGCCCTGTGCTAGCCACAATTAGTTGTGCCTGAGCCCACTGAGGTGACCACGGTGCCAAGCCATGCCGGCGAGGCCGTCCTCTCTTCCATGCCTTTGCACTTTCCCAACGACGATGTCCTTCTCCAGGGGCTGATCTGTCCTGACAGCATGTCCAAAGTATATTAGGCGAAATCTTTCCATTCTTGCCTCTCAGGAACACCCTCACCTTACTTCTTCCAATGCAGATCAATTTGTCCTTTTAGCAGTTCATGGCACTTTCAATATTCTTCTCCGGCACCACAAGTCAAAGCATCGATTCTTCTATGGCCTTTCTTATTCAATCAACACCTCTAACATGTATATGATGCAATGGAGGTACCATGGCTTGGATCAGGCACACCTTAGTCTTCAAAGTATCATCTTATTCTGCAATACTTTAAAGAAGTCTTTCTAGCAGATTTACACAACACAATGCATCTTTTGACCACTTGAGTTACGCTTCCATGAGCATTGATTGTGGATTCAAGCAAGACAAAATCCTTGACAACTTCAACCTGTCCTCCATTTATCAGAATATTACCTCTTGGTTCAGTTGTGAGGATCTTGGTCTTCGTTTCTTGGAGTTGTAATTCATACTGAAAGCTACAATACTTGATCTTCACCAGTAAGGGCTTCAGTTCTCCCCTACTTTCAGCAAGCAAGGTTGTATTATCTGCATACCACAGGTTGTTAATAAGCCTTCCTCCAATCTTGATGCCCCATTATTATTTATATAATCCAGATTCTCTGGTGCACACAGATGGAACAAGTATGCACACTTTCCAGATGTTAAATGATGCAGTCTGCTTGCTTTGGAATTCCCGTTTTTCTCAAAGTTTTCACAGTTTGTTATGGTTCACACAGTCGAATGCCTTTGCATAGCCAGTGAAACGCAGTAAACATCTTACTCGTATTTTCTACTTTGAGGAAAGCTCCATCAGATATCAGCAATGCTACCCTCGTTCCTCAGGCTCTTCTGAAGCTGGCTGAACTTCTGGCAGTTCCCTGGCAATGTACTGCTGCAACTGTTGTTTGGACGTTCTTCAGAAAAACTTTACTTGCATGCTATAGAAACGATCTCGTTCTATAATTTGGGCATTTGGTTGGGCCACTTTGTGTGGCCTGGGCACAGACATGGGTCTCTTCCAGCCTCTTCCACATTTCCTGACATAGATGACTGTGTGCTTTCAGTGCTTGTTCGACTTGCTGAACCATTTCCCTTGGTAGTCCATCAATTCCTAGAGGCTTGTTTATGTGTAATGCCTACACAGGTTTTGAACCGGCTCTATTGTTTATGCTGACTATCTCTAAGTAATAAAAGTTACTCCATGGTCTAACACGTTCAGACTCGAATTGGAATGTTTATAAAACAATTTATATAAAGTATTGGTGTCATTTCATTAATGATCTCTTGGACATCTCTGAATTGAGTACTACTTGTGAGACTCATGCAATTCTGGTGTTGTATATCACAGATATGTTGAGTTGTCTTGCAATCTTTCAGCTAATAATATTTCTCTCTGAAAATCGCTGTTCCATGGTGAAACTAGAGTAGCTTTTCTAAAGTGCAAAATTTGATTTATCCACACTTAAAATCTGAGCTTATATACAAAGTTGAAACATCATCCTCTGGCTTATAGTGACCGCCATGATTTGACCTTTATTTACCTCTGTCTCATTTCCTCCCATTATCTCTCTTGTAGTATAAATTCTAGTATAATTGCATCTATTCTGTTTGTGAAATAACACATACATCTCAAGTTTTAGGCATTGACAATGTTTAGTTCTTATTAACGTTGAGCAGAAATATGACAGCAAGCTCTGAGGTGGACTAGGAGAACAGAGTAATTTTGGATTCTTTTGGAATACTGCATCCTTGTGTTGTTACTTTTAAACTGAAACCAGGCATATGTCACTGAAATATGTACTAAAATTGACTATTTGAATGTAACTGATACTATAAATAGATAGTAGCGGACTTCATCTCCAGAGACACACCGTATTCTCCTTCTTAGATATCTTCAGGAAAGCAATGACCTCGTAATAGCCTCAATGTTATGAAACCTCAAGGAAGCCTACAACTGCGACTCTGCTTTGAGACCCTTCTTCATTGTGCTGAAAAGGCAACACTACGCAAATGGCTCCAGGCCTGATTAGTAAATGTTTGAGCTAACTGTACTGCATTATTTGATAAACCAAAGAACGGATCATGCTGTGAAGTGTTAGCATAAAAGACTCCCGTGTGGAGTAGGTGTCTTTTACAGCTTTGACCTTATATTCTCAATACTCGAACCATAGAAACTAAGCAAGACTTTGTAAATGTTTTCCAATCACAATAAAAATCACAATACCTAAACGAGTAGGGTTATCAATACATCTTTCTCCTACCTGAAAATGGAATGTTCACTAAAAAGCTCACTTGCACATCAAGACTAGCATTCAGTTAAAGTACAAAAGTTGTTACAGAGAAATGCTTAGAGGTTAAAGTTGTTGTATTAACATTTGTATGGGAAAGTATGATCCTCCTTAGTGATAAGTAAAGCTGACATTTTTGAATCATCCACGTTAATATGCTTAACATGCATATGGTGACTGGAAGTGAAAATAAAAGTGACCGGTGCATACAAGCACAGGGACGAATGCAGCATGTTGTAAATTCCAAAATATCTTTGTATGAAGTGACAATCCATTGTCATTATCACTTTCGAAATACTGCCTTCACCCTGGTGTTATTTGTTATGAACATATTCTCGAGGTAAGTCATGTTAATAGCATTGAAATTCAGTATTCTTGGGTGCTCTTATTATATTCATGATACTGAATTATTGTTTCAAGATACTACTTGCAAAATTTTCATATATTGCTTAGGAACAAGGAAGGAATTAGGAAAATTGTTCCCAAGCTACCGCAGTAAATTTTCACCAAATACAATCAGGTAGGCAGCTATAGTAGATGCCTTTGGTCTTTACTGTGACTTCTATGTGCAACCTCATTAGAATGGAAATGATTTTATGTCATATCTCTACAATGTATGTTCTGCTGCAGCGTCCTTTGTTGCTGAGTGATGTTTCCTAAGACCAGCATGTTCTGTGCCTGTAGGCCAGGGCTTTACACCCAGCACTTTCCACATGCTCCTCTCTCTTCTAAGATTTTTGCTCTTGGTGACATTTCTACCAAAGATTTATTCATGGATATGCTAGCATTTGAATTGTCATTGTATGGTACAAGAGATAGCTTTAGCATTTTTAATGTCTGCAATTAATTCCACATGCTCTGTATAGATGCCACATTATTTTTTCAAAAATTATAAACCACCCATTGACAAAAACTGCAGCAAATGTATTAGTGAATGCTGACACAGTAGACACATGATGCCATAAGTACACTGCAGTGCGGTCTCCTCCGGGAAACAAGGTGGTACTAAGGCCACGTGTTCCACACGTTGGACTTTCAAATACATATTTTAGGTGAGCTGTCTTGCTAGTCATCATGTCTGAATCCAAATTATGATTGTAATCAGCAATTTGGGGGTTTGCACTTTAACCTGAAGTCCTTGTCCATAGTGATCGTCCCTGGTTGCAATCGTCCATAAGGTTCATCAAGACGAGCAGTCCTACTGGTGCTCTCAGACGGCCCAATTTGACAGGTGGGTTCTATGGCATGGAACCTTTTAATTTTTTTATGTTTTAAAGACAGAAAGAACAAAGTATAGCCCAGAATGAAATGAACTATACTCTTATTGTACAGACCATTGTACAATTCATTTGCTGTTATAAAAACATGGGAATATGAAATTCTATTGATCACCTAGTGACTTTTATGATAAATAGGCGCACAGGTGGTGCAATGGCTCACAGTACAGCCACAAAGAAGAGCTCAGCAGCTCTAGTCTCCGGCTGCGCCACGGTAGAAAGATATGGCAGAACTCTTCTGTGAGGCCTTCAACTCGGTCCTAAGGTGTCGCTATTACTTGAAGCCAACTCAGTGACAATAGATCTGGTTTTGTACCTCAATCAAATGTACACTACTGTTTACATACATGACCCTTACGTATGGTTAAGAGGAGCCTTATGTCAGGAAGTAATCTTCTATCAAGAAGCCATCCCAGCTAAGTCCAACTGACGTCTATGGGTGGTCCAATTGTGGTCAAAGCCAAGTGGTGAAAGTGTGTATATACATATATAATATCTATTAAATATATGCTATGATAATCACTCATTATTTATGAAAATAAGCAGTTTCTAATTATT